>NC_071997.2:20508093-20811124 GCF_028885655.2 Pongo abelii | reverse complement strand
AGCTTAGGCCTCAAAGCGCTCCAAATAAACACTTGCAAATTCTACAAAAGGAGTGTTTCAAAAGAGTTCTATCAAAAGGCACGTTCAAGTCTGTGAGTTGAATGCACTTATCA
Source organism: Pongo abelii (assembly GCF_028885655.2). Classification (NCBI taxonomy): domain Eukaryota; kingdom Metazoa; phylum Chordata; class Mammalia; order Primates; family Hominidae; genus Pongo; species Pongo abelii. Next base: position 20,811,011 of record NC_071997.2, on the reverse strand, counting down.
TACCGAAGTTTCCTGGAATGCTTCTGTCTAGTTTTTATGTGAAGACATTTCCTTTTCCAGCAGAGGCCTCAAAACACTCCAAATATCCACTTGCAGATTCTACAAAAAGAGTGTTTCAAAACTGCTCTATCAAAAGCAAGCTTCAACACTGTGAGTAGAATGCACTCATCACAAAGAAGTTTCTGAGAATGCTTCTGTCTAGTTTTTATGTGAAGATATTTCCTTTTGCAACATAGGCCTCAAAGCGCTCCAAATAAACACTTGCAGATTCTACAAAAGGAGTGATTCGAAACTGCTCTTTCAAGAGGAACGTTCAAGTCTGTGAGTTGAATGCACTCATCACACAGAAGTTTCTGAGAATGCTTCTGTCTACTTTTTATGTGAAGATGTTTCCTTTTCCAGAATAGGCCTCAAAACGCTCCAAATATCCTCTTGCAGATTCTACAAAAAGAGTGTTTCAAAACTGTTCTATCAAAAGGAAGGTTCAACTCTGTGAGTTGAATGAATGCATCATGAAGAACTTTCTGAGTATGCTTCTCTGTAGTTTTTAGGTGAAGATATTCCAAAACCCAGCACAGGCCTCGAAGTGCTCCAAATATCCACTTGCAGATTTTACCAAAAGAGTGTTTCAAAACTGCTCTTTCTATAGGTAAGTTCAAGTCTGTGAGTTGAATGCACTCAACACAAAGAAGTTTCTGAGAATGCTTCTGTTCAGTTTTTATGTGAAGATATTTCCTTTTCCAGCATAGGCCTCAAACGGCTCCAAATATCCACTTGCAGATTCTACAAAAAGAGTGTTTCCAAACTTCTCTATCAATTGGTAGGTTCAACTCTGTGAGTTGAATGAAGTCATCACAAAGAAGTTTCTGAGAATTCTTCTCTCTAGTTTTTATGTGAAGATATTTCCTTTTCCAACATAGGCCTCAAGGTGCTCCGAATAAACACTTGCAGATTCTACAAACTTAATGTTTCAAAACTGTTCTATCAAAAGGAACGTTGAAGTCTGTGAGTTGAATGCACTCATCACAAAGAAGTTTCTCAGAATGCTTCTGTCTAGTTTTTAGGTGAAGAGATTTCATTTCCCAGCATAGGCCTCAAAGCGCTCCAAATATCCACTTGCAGATTCTATAAGAAGAGAGTTTCCAAACTGCTCTTTCAAAAGGAAGCTTCAAGTCTGTGAGTTGAATGCACTCATCACAAAGAAGTTTCTGAGAATGCTTCCGTCTAGTTTCTATGTGAAGATATTTCCTTTTCCAACATAGGCCCCAAAGTGCTCCAAATAAACCCTTGCAGATTCTACAAAAGGAGTGTTTCAAAACTGCTCTTTCTATAGGTAAGTTCAAGTCTGTGAGTTGAATGCACTCAACACAAAGAAGTTTCTGAGAATGCTTCTGTTCAGTTTTTATGTGAAGATATTTCCTTTTCCAGCATAGGCCTCAAACGGCTCCAAATATCCACTTGCAGATTCTACAAAAAGAGTGTTTCCAAACTTCTCTATCAATTGGTAGGTTCAACTCTGTGAGTTGAATGAACTCATCACAAAGAAGTTTCTGAGAATCCTTCTCTCTAGTTTTTATGTGAAGATATTTCCTTTTCCAGCGTAGGCCTCAAAGCACTCCAAATAAACACATGCAGATTCTACAAAAGGAGTGTTTCAAAACTGTTCTATCAAAGGGAACGTTCAAGTCTGTGAGTTGAATGTACTCATCACACAGATGTTTCTCAGAATGCTTCTGTCTAGTTTTTAGGTGAAGAGTTTTCATTTCCCAGCATAGGCCTCAAAGCGCTCCAAATATCCACTTGCAGAATCTACGAAAAGAGTGTTTCAAAGCTGCTCTTTCAAAAGCAAAGTTCAAGTCTGTGTGTTGAATGCACTCATCCGAAAGAAGTTTCTGAGAATGCTTCTGTCTAGTTCTTACGTGAAGATATTTATTTTTCCAGCTTAGGCCTCAAAGCGCTCCAAATAAACACTTGCAAATTCTACAAAAGGAGTGTTTCAAAAGAGTTCTATCAAAAGGAACGTTCAAGTCTGTGAGTTGAATGCACTTATCATACCGAAGTTTCCTGGAATGCTTGTGTCTAGTTTTTATGTGAAGACATTTCCTTTTCCAGCAGAGGCCTCAAAGCACTCCAAATATCCACTTGCAGATTCTACAAAAAGAGTGTTTCAAAACTGCTCTATCAAAAGCAAGCTTCAACACTGTGAGTAGAATGCACTCATCACAAAGAAGTTTCTGAGAATGCTTCTGCCTAGTTTTTATGTGAAGATATTTCCTTTTCCAACATAGGCCTCAAAGCGCTCCAAATAAACACTTGCAGATTCTACAAAAGGAGTGTTTCGAAACTGCTCTTTCAAGAGGAACGTTCAAGTCTGTGAGTTGAATGCACTCATCACACAGAAGTTTCTGAGAATGCTTCTGTCTACTTTTTATGTGAAGATGTTTCCTTTTCCAGCATAGGCCTCCAAACGCTCCAAATATCCTCTTGCAGATTCTACAAAAAGAGTGTTTCAAAACTGTTCTATCAAAAGGAAGGTTCAACTCTGTGAGTTGAATGAATGCATCATGAAGAACTTTCTGAGAATGCTTCTCTGTAGTTTTTAGGTGAAGATATTCCAAAACCCAGCACAGGCCTCGAAGTGCTCCAAATAACCACTTGCAGATTTTACCAAAAGAGTGTTTCAAAACTGCTCTTTCTATAGGTAAGTTCAAGTCTGTGAGTTGAATGCACTCAACACAAAGAAGTTTCTGAGAATGCTTCTGTTCAGTTTTTATGTGAAGATATTTCCTTTTCCAGCATAGGCCTCAAACGGCTCCAAATATCCACTTGCAGATTCTACAAAAAGAGTGTTTCCAAACTTCTCTATCAATTGGTAGGTTCAACTCTGTGAGTTGAATGAAGTCATCACAAAGAAGTTTCTGAGAATCCTTCTCTCTAGTTTTTATGTGAAGATATTTCCTTTTCCAGCGTAGGCCTCAAAGCGCTCCGAATAAACACTTGCAGATTCTACAAACTTAATGTTTCAAAACTGTTCTATCAAAGGGAACGTTCAAGTCTGTGAGTTGAATGTACTCATCACACAGATGTTTCTCAGAATGCTTCTGTCTAGTTTTTAGGTGAAGAGATTTCATTTCCCAGCATAGGCCTCAAAGCGCTCCAAATATCCACTTGCAGATTCTATAAGAAGAGAGTTTCCAAACTGCTCTTTCAAAAGGAAGCTTCAAGACTGTGAGTTGAATGCACTCATCACAAAGAAGTTTCTGAGAATGCTTCCGTCTAGTTTCTATGTGAAGATATTTCCTTTTCCAACATAGGCCCCAAAGTGCTCCAAATAAACCCTTGCAGATTCTACAAAAGGAGTGTTTCAAAACTGCTCTTTCTATAGGTAAGTTCAAGTCTGTGAGTTGAATGCACTCAACACAAAGAAGTTTCTGAGAATGCTTCTGTTCAGTTTTTATGTGAAGATATTTCCTTTTCCAGCATAGGCCTCAAACGGCTCCAAATATCCACTTGCAGATTCTACAAAAAGAGTGTTTCCAAACTTCTCTATCAATTGGTAGGTTCAACTCTGTGAGTTGAATGAACTCATCACAAAGAAGTTTCTGAGAATCCTTCTCTCTAGTTTTTATGTGAAGATATTTCCTTTTCCAACGTAGGCCTCAAAGCGCTCCAAATAAACACATGCAGATTCTACAAAAGGAGTGTTTCAAAACTGTTCTATCAAAGGGAACGTTCAAGTCTGTGAGTTGAATGTACTCATCACAGAGATGTTTCTCAGAATGCTTCTGTCTAGTTTTTAGGTGAAGAGATTTCATTTCCCAGCATAGGCCTCAAAGCGCTCCAAATATCCACTTGCAGAATCTACGAAAAGAGTGTTTCAAAGCTGCTCTTTCAAAAGCAAGGTTCAAGTCTGTGTGTTGAATGCACTCATCAGAAAGAAGTTTCTGAGAATGCTTCTGTCTAGTTCTTACGTGAAGATATTTCCTTTTCCAGCTTAGGCCTCAAAGCGCTCCAAATAAACACTTGCAAATTCTACAAAAGGAGTGTTTCAAAAGAGTTCTATCAAAAGGCACGTTCAAGTTTGTGAGTTGAATGCACTTATCATACCGAAGTTTCCTGGAATGCTTGTGTCTAGTTTTTATGTGAAGACATTTCCTTTTCCAGCAGAGGCCTCAAAACACTCCAAATATCCACTTGCAGATTCTACAAAAAGAGTGTTTCAAAACTGCCCTATCAAAAGCAAGCTTCAACACTGTGAGTAGAATGCACTCATCACAAAGAAGTTTCTGAGAATGCTTCTGTCTAGTTTTTATGTGAAGATATTTCCTTTTCCAACATAGGCCTCAAAGCGCTCCAAATAAACACTTGCAGATTCTACAAAAGGAGTGATTCGAAACTGCTCTTTCAAGAGGAACGTTCAAGTCTGTGAGTTGAATGCACTCATCACACAGAAGTTTCTGAGAATGCTTCTGTCTAGTTTTTATGTGAAGATGTTTCCTTTTCCAACATAGGCCTCAAAACGCTCCAAATAAACACTTGCAGATTCTACAAAAGGAGTGTTTCGAAACTGCTCTTTCAAGAGGAACGTTCAAGTCTGTGAGTTGAATGCACTCATCACACAGAAGTTTCTGAGAATGCTTCTGTCTAGTTTTTATATGAAGATGTTTCCTTTTCCAGCATAGGCCTCCAAACGCTCCAAATATCCTCTTGCAGATTCTACAAAAAGAGTGTTTCAAAACTGTTCTATCAAAAGGAAGGTTCAACTCTGTGAGTTGAATGAATGCATCATGAAGAACTTTCTGAGAATGCTTCTCTGTAGTTTTTAGGTGAAGATATTCCAAAACCCAGCACAGGCCTCGAAGTGCTCCAAATAACCACTTGCAGATTTTACCAAAAGAGTGTTTCAAAACTGCTCTTTCTATAGGTAAGTTCAAGTCTGTGAGTTGAATGCACTCAACACAAAGAAGTTTCTGAGAATGCTTCTGTTCAGTTTTTATGTGAAGATATTTCCTTTTCCAGCATAGGCCTCAAACGGCTCCAAATATCCATTTGCAGATTCTACAAAAAGAGTGTTTCCAAACTTCTCTATCAATTGGTAGGTTCAACTCTGTGAGTTGAATGAAGTCATCACAAAGAAGTTTCTGAGAATCCTTCTCTCTAGTTTTTATGTGAAGATATTTCCTTTTCCAGCGTAGGCCTCAAAGCGCTCCGAATAAACACTTGCAGATTCTACAAACTTAATGTTTCAAAACTGTTCTATCAAAGGGAACGTTCAAGTCTGTGAGTTGAATGTACTCATCACACAGATGTTTCTCAGAATGCTTCTGTCTAGTTTTTAGGTGAAGAGATTTCATTTCCCAGCATAGGCCTCAAAGCGCTCCAAATATCCACTTGCAGAATCTACGAAAAGAGTGTTTCAAAGCTGCTCTTTCAAAAGCAAAGTTCAAGTCTGTGTGTTGAATGCACTCATCCGAAAGAAGTTTCTGAGAATGCTTCTGTCTAGTTCTTACGTGAAGATATTTATTTTTCCAGCTTAGGCCTCAAAGCGCTCCAAATAAACACTTGCAAATTCTACAAAAGGAGTGTTTCAAAAGAGTTCTATCAAAAGGAACGTTCAAGTCTGTGAGTTGAATGCACTTATCATACCGAAGTTTCCTGGAATGCTTGTGTCTAGTTTTTATGTGAAGACATTTCCTTTTCCAGCAGAGGCCTCAAAGCACTCCAAATATCCACTTGCAGATTCTACAAAAAGAGTGTTTCAAAACTGCTCTATCAAAAGCAAGCTTCAACACTGTGAGTAGAATGCACTCATCACAAAGAAGTTTCTGAGAATGCTTCTGTCTAGTTTTTATGTGAAGATATTTCCTTTTCCAACATAGGCCTCAAAGCGCTCCAAATAAACACTTGCAGATTCTACAAAAGGAGTGTTTCGAAACTGCTCTTTCAAGAGGAACGTTCAAGTCTGTGAGTTGAATGCACTCATCACACAGAAGTTTCTGAGAATGCTTCTGTCTAGTTTTTATGTGAAGATGTTTCCTTTTCCAGCATAGGCCTCCAAACGCTCCAAATATCCTCTTGCAGATTCTACAAAAAGAGTGTTTCAAAACTGTTCTATCAAAAGGAAGGTTCAACTCTGTGAGTTGAATGAATGCATCATGAAGAACTTTCTGAGAATGCTTCTCTGTAGTTTTTAGGTGAAGATATTCCAAAACCCAGCACAGGCCTCGAAGTGCTCCAAATAACCACTTGCAGATTTTACCAAAAGAGTGTTTCAAAACTGCTCTTTCTATAGGTAAGTTCAAGTCTGTGAGTTGAATGCACTCAACACAAAGAAGTTTCTGAGAATGCTTCTGTTCAGTTTTTATGTGAAGATATTTCCTTTTCCAGCATAGGCCTCAAACGGCTCCAAATATCCACTTGCAGATTCTACAAAAAGAGTGTTTCCAAACTTCTCTATCAATTGGTAGGTTCAACTCTGTGAGTTGAATGAAGTCATCACAAAGAAGTTTCTGAGAATCCTTCTCTCTAGTTTTTATGTGAAGATATTTCCTTTTCCTGCGTAGGCCTCAAAGCGCTCCGAATAAACACTTGCAGATTCTACAAACTTAATGTTTCAAAACTGTTCTATCAAAGGGAACGTTCAAGTCTGTGAGTTGAATGTACTCATCACACAGATGTTTCTCAGAATGCTTCTGTCTAGTTTTTAGGTGAAGAGATTTCATTTCCCAGCATAGGCCTCAAAGCGCTCCAAATATCCACTTGCAGAATCTACGAAAAGAGTGTTTCAAAGCTGCTCTTTCAAAAGCAAAGTTCAAGTCTGTGTGTTGAATGCACTCATCTGAAAGAAGTTTCTGAGAATGCTTCTGTCTAGTTCTTACGTGAAGATATTTATTTTTCCAGCTTAGGCCTCAAAGCGCTCCAAATAAACACTTGCAAATTCTACAAAAGGAGTGTTTCAAAAGAGTTCTATCAAAAGGAACGTTCAAGTCTGTGAGTTGAATGCACTTATCATACCGAAGTTTCCTGGAATGCTTGTGTCTAGTTTTTATGTGAAGACATTTCCTTTTCCAGCAGAGGCCTCAAAGCACTCCAAATATCCACTTGCAGATTCTACAAAAAGAGTGTTTCAAAACTGCTCTATCAAAAGCAAGCTTCAACACTGTGAGTAGAATGCACTCATCACAAAGAAGTTTCTGAGAATGCTTCTGTCTAGTTTTTATGTGAAGATATTTCCTTTTCCAACATAGGCCTCAAAGCGCTCCAAATAAACACTTGCAGATTCTACAAAAGGAGTGTTTCGAAACTGCTCTTTCAAGAGGAACGTTCAAGTCTGTGAGTTGAATGCACTCATCACACAGAAGTTTCTGAGAATGCTTCTGTCTAGTTTTTATGTGAAGATGTTTCCTTTTCCAGCATAGGCCTCCAAACGCTCCAAATATCCTCTTGCAGATTCTACAAAAAGAGTGTTTCAAAACTGTTCTATCAAAAGGAAGGTTCAACTCTGTGAGTTGAATGAATGCATCATGAAGAACTTTCTGAGAATGCTTCTCTGTAGTTTTTAGGTGAAGATATTCCAAAACCCAGCACAGGCCTCGAAGTGCTCCAAATAACCACTTGCAGATTTTACCAAAAGAGTGTTTCAAAACTGCTCTTTCTATAGGTAAGTTCAAGTCTGTGAGTTGAATGCACTCAACACAAAGAAGTTTCTGAGAATGCTTCTGTTCAGTTTTTATGTGAAGATATTTCCTTTTCCAGCATAGGCCTCAAACGGCTCCAAATATCCACTTGCAGATTCTACAAAAAGAGTGTTTCCAAACTTCTCTATCAATTGGTAGGTTCAACTCTGTGAGTTGAATGAACTCATCACAAAGAAGTTTCTGAGAATCCTTCTCTCTAGTTTTTATGTGAAGATATTTCCTTTTCCAGCGTAGGCCTCAAAGCGCTCCGAATAAACACTTGCAGATTCTACAAACTTAATGTTTCAAAACTGTTCTATCAAAGGGAACGTTCAAGTCTGTGAGTTGAATGTACTCATCACACAGATGTTTCTCAGAATGCTTCTGTCTAGTTTTTAGGTGAAGAGATTTCATTTCCCAGCATAGGCCTCAAAGCGCTCCAAATATCCACTTGCAGAATCTACGAAAAGAGTGTTTCAAAGCTGCTCTTTCAAAAGCAAAGTTCAAGTCTGTGTGTTGAATGCACTCATCCGAAAGAAGTTTCTGAGAATGCTTCTGTCTAGTTCTTACGTGAAGATATTTATTTTTCCAGCTTAGGCCTCAAAGCGCTCCAAATAAACACTTGCAAATTCTACAAAAGGAGTGTTTCAAAAGAGTTCTATCAAAAGGAACGTTCAAGTCTGTGAGTTGAATGCACTTATCATACCGAAGTTTCCTGGAATGCTTGTGTCTAGTTTTTATGTGAAGACATTTCCTTTTCCAGCAGAGGCCTCAAAGCACTCCAAATATCCACTTGCAGATTCTACAAAAAGAGTGTTTCAAAACTGCTCTATCAAAAGCAAGCTTCAACACTGTGAGTAGAATGCACTCATCACAAAGAAGTTTCTGAGAATGCTTCTGTCTAGTTTTTATGTGAAGATATTTCCTTTTCCAACATAGGCCTCAAAGCGCTCCAAATAAACACTTGCAGATTCTACAAAAGGAGTGTTTCGAAACTGCTCTTTCAAGAGGAACGTTCAAGTCTGTGAGTTGAATGCACTCATCACACAGAAGTTTCTGAGAATGCTTCTGTCTAGTTTTTATGTGAAGATGTTTCCTTTTCCAGCATAGGCCTCCAAACGCTCCAAATATCCTCTTGCAGATTCTACAAAAAGAGTGTTTCAAAACTGTTCTATCAAAAGGAAGGTTCAACTCTGTGAGTTGAATGAATGCATCATGAAGAACTTTCTGAGAATGCTTCTCTGTAGTTTTTAGGTGAAGATATTCCAAAACCCAGCACAGGCCTCGAAGTGCTCCAAATAACCACTTGCAGATTTTACCAAAAGAGTGTTTCAAAACTGCTCTTTCTATAGGTAAGTTCAAGTCTGTGAGTTGAATGCACTCAACACAAAGAAGTTTCTGAGAATGCTTCTGTTCAGTTTTTATGTGAAGATATTTCCTTTTCCAGCATAGGCCTCAAACGGCTCCAAATATCCACTTGCAGATTCTACAAAAAGAGTGTTTCCAAACTTCTCTATCAATTGGTAGGTTCAACTCTGTGAGTTGAATGAAGTCATCACAAAGAAGTTTCTGAGAATCCTTCTCTCTAGTTTTTATGTGAAGATATTTCCTTTTCCAGCGTAGGCCTCAAAGCGCTCCGAATAAACACTTGCAGATTCTACAAAATTAATGTTTCAAAACTGTTCTATCAAAGGGAACGTTCAAGTCTGTGAGTTGAATGTACTCATCACACAGATGTTTCTCAGAATGCTTCTGTCTAGTTTTTAGGTGAAGAGATTTCCTTTCCCAGCATAGGCCTCAAAGCGCTCCAAATATCCACTTGCAGATTCTATAAGAAGAGAGTTTCCAAACTGCTCTTTCAAAAGGAAGCTTCAAGTCTGTGAGTTGAATGCACTCATCACAAAGAAGTTTCTGAGAATGCTTCCGTCTAGTTTCTATGTGAAGATATTTCCTTTTCCAACATAGGCCCCAAAGTGCTCCAAATAAACCCTTGCAGATTCTACAAAAGGAGTGTTTCAAAACTGCTCTTTCTATAGGTAAGTTCAAGTCTGTGAGTTGAATGCACTCAACACAAAGAAGTTTCTGAGAATGCTTCTGTTCAGTTTTTATGTGAAGATATTTCCTTTTCCAGCATAGGCCTCAAACGGCTCCAAATATCCACTTGCAGATTCTACAAAAAGAGTGTTTCCAAACTTCTCTATCAATTGGTAGGTTCAACTCTGTGAGTTGAATGAAGTCATCACAAAGAAGTTTCTGAGAATCCTTCTCTCTAGTTTTTACGTGAAGATATTTCCTTTTCCAACATAGGCCTCAAGGTGCTCCGAATAAACACTTGCAGATTCTACAAACTTAATGTTTCAAAACTGTTCTATCAAAAGGAATGTTGAGGTCTGTGAGTTGAATGTACTCATCACACAGATGTTTCTCAGAATGCTTCTGTCTAGTTTTTAGGTGAAGAGATTTCATTTCCCAGCATAGGCCTCAAAGCGCTCCAAATATCCACTTGCAGAATCTACGAAAAGAGTGTTTCAAAGCTGCTCTTTCAAAAGCAAGGTTCAAGTCTGTGTGTTGAATGCACTCATCTGAAAGAAGTTTCTGAGAATGCTTCTGTCTAGTTCTTACGTGAAGATATTTCCTTTTCCAGCTTAGGCCTCAAAGCGCTCCAAATAAACACTTGCAAATTCTACAAAAGGAGTGTTTCAAAAGAGTTCTATCAAAAGGCACGTTCAAGTCTGTGAGTTGAATGCACTTATCATACCGAAGTTTCCTGGAATGCTTGTGTCTAGTTTTTATGTGAAGACATTTCCTTTTCCAGCAGAGGCCTCAAAACACTCCAAATATCCACTTGCAGATTCTACAAAAAGAGTGTTTCAAAACTGCTCTATCAAAAGCAAGCTTCAACACTGTGAGTAGAATGCACTCATCACAAAGAAGTTTCTGAGAATGCTTCTGTCTAGTTTTTATGTGAAGATATTTCCTTTTCCAACATAGGCCTCAAAGCGCTCCAAATAAACACTTGCAGATTCTACAAAAGGAGTGTTTCGAAACTGCTCTTTCAAGAGGAACGTTCAAGTCTGTGAGTTGAATGCACTCATCACACAGAAGTTTCTGAGAATGCTTCTGTCTACTTTTTATGTGAAGATGTTTCCTTTTCCAGAATAGGCCTCAAAACGCTCCAAATATCCTCTTGCAGATTCTACAAAAAGAGTGTTTCAAAACTGTTCTATCAAAAGGAAGGTTCAACTCTGTGAGTTGAATGAATGCATCATGAAGAACTTTCTGAGAATGCTTCTCTGTAGTTTTTAGGTGAAGATATTCCAAAACCCAGCACAGGCCTCGAAGTGCTCCAAATAACCACTTGCAGATTTTACCAAAAGAGTGTTTCAAAACTGCTCTTTCTATAGGTAAGTTCAAGTCTGTGAGTTGAATGCACTCAACACAAAGAAGTTTCTGAGAATGCTTCTGTTCAGTTTTTATGTGAAGATATTTCCATTTCCAGCATAGGCCTCAAACGGCTCCAAATATCCACTTGCAGATTCTACAAAAAGAGTGTTTCCAAACTTCTCTATCAATTGGTAGGTTCAACTCTGTGAGTTGAATGAAGTCATCACAAAGAAGTTTCTGAGAATCCTTCTCTCTAGTTTTTATGTGAAGATATTTCCTTTTCCAACATAGGCCTCAAGGTGCTCCGAATAAACACTTGCAGATTCTACAAACTTAATGTTTCAAAACTGTTCTATCAAAAGGAACGTTGAAGTCTGTGAGTTGAATGCACTCATCACAAAGAAGTTTCTCAGAATGCTTCCGTCTAGTTTTTAGGTGAAGAGATTTCATTTCCCAGCACAGGCCTCAAAGCGCTCCAAATATCCACTTGCAGATTCTACAAGAAGAGTGTTTCCAAACTGCTCTTTCAAAAGGAAGCTTCAAGTCTGTGAGTTGAATGCACTCATCACAAAGAAGTTTCTGAGAATGCTTCCGTCTAGTTTCTATATGAAGATATTTCCTTTTCCAACATAGGCCCCAAAGTGCTCCAAATAAACCCTTGCAGATTCTACAAAAGGAGTGTTTCAAAACTGCTCTTTCTATAAGTAAGTTCAAGTCTGTGAGTTGAATGCACTCAACACAAAGAAGTTTCTGAGAATGCTTCTGTTCAGTTTTTATGTGAAGATATTTCCTTTTCCAGCATAGGCCTCAAACGGCTCCAAATATCCACTTGCAGATTCTACAAAAAGAGTGTTTCCAAACTTCTCTATCAATTGGTAGGTTCAACTCTGTGAGTTGAATGAACTCATCACAAAGAAGTTTCTGAGAATCCTTCTCTCTAGTTTTTACGTGAAGATATTTCCTTTTCCAGCGTAGGCCTCAAAGCGCTCCAAATAAACACATGCAGATTCTACAAAAGGAGTGTTTCAAAACAGTTCTATCAAAGGGAACGTTCAAGTCTGTGAGTTGAATGTACTCATCACACAGATGTTTCTCAGAATGCTTCTGTCTAGTTTTTAGGTGAAGAGATTTCATTTCCCAGCATAGGCCTCAAAGCACTCCAAATATCCACTTGCAGATTCTATAAGAAGAGAGTTTCCAAACTGCTCTTTCAAAAGGAAGCTTCAAGTCTGTGAGTTGAATGCACTCATCACAAAGAAGTTTCTGAGAATGCTTCCGTCTAGTTTCTATGTGAAGATATTTCCTTTTCCAACATAGGCCCCAAAGTGCTCCAAATAAACCCTTGCAGATTCTACAAAAGGAGTGTTTCAAAACTGCTCTTTCTATAGGTAAGTTCAAGTCTGTGAGTTGAATGCACTCAACACAAAGAAGTTTCTGAGAATGCTTCTGTTCAGTTTTTATGTGAAGATATTTCCTTTTCCAGCATAGGCCTCAAACGGCTCCAAATATCCACTTGCAGATTCTACAAAAAGAGTGTTTCCAAACTTCTCTATCAATTGGTAGGTTCAACTCTGTGAGTTGAATGAACTCATCACAAAGAAGTTTCTGAGAATCCTTCTCTCTAGTTTTTATGTGAAGATATTTCCTTTTCCAACATAGGCCTCAAAGCGCTCCAAATAAACACATGCAGATTCTACAAAAGGAGTGTTTCAAAACTGTTCTATCAAAGGGAACGTTCAAGTCTGTGAGTTGAATGTACTCATCACACAGATGTTTCTCAGAATGCTTCTGTCTAGTTTTTAGGTGAAGAGATTTCATTTCCCAGCATAGGCCTCAAAGCGCTCCAAATATCCACTTGCAGAATCTACGAAAAGAGTGTTTCAAAGCTGCTCTTTCAAAAGCAAGGTTCAAGTCTGTGTGTTGAATGCACTCATCAGAAAGAAGTTTCTGAGAATGCTTCTGTCTAGTTCTTACGTGAAGATATTTCCTTTTCCAGCTTAGGCCTCAAAGCGCTCCAAATAAACACTTGCAAATTCTACAAAAGGAGTGTTTCAAAAGAGTTCTATCAAAAGGCACGTTCAAGTCTGTGAGTTGAATGCACTTATCATACCGAAGTTTCCTGGAATGCTTGTGTCTAGTTTTTATGTGAAGACATTTCCTTTTCCAGCAGAGGCCTCAAAACACTCCAAATATCCACTTGCAGATTCTACAAAAAGAGTGTTTCAAAACTGCTCTATCAAAAGCAAGCTTCAACACTGTGAGTAGAATGCACTCATCACAAAGAAGTTTCTGAGAATGCTTCTGTCTAGTTTTTATGTGAAGATACTTCCTTTTCCAACATAGGCCTCAAAGCGCTCCAAATAAACACTTGCAGATTCTACAAAAGGACTGTTTCGAAACTGCTCTTTCAAGAGGAACGTTCAAGTCTGTGAGTTGAATGCACTCATCACACAGAAGTTTCTGAGAATGCTTCTGTCTACTTTTTATGGGAAGATGTTTCCTTTTCCAGAATAGGCCTCAAAACGCTCCAAATATCCTCTTGCAGATTCTACAAAAAGAGTGTTTCAAAACTGTTCTATCAAAAGGAAGGTTCAACTCTGTGAGTTGAATGAATGCATCATGAAGAACTTTCTGAGAATGCTTCTCTGTAGTTTTTAGGTGAAGATATTCCAAAACCCAGCACAGGCCTCGAAGTGCTCCAAATATCCACTTGCAGATTTTACCAAAAGAGTGTTTCAAAACTGCTCTTTCTATAGGTAAGTTCAAGTCTGTGAGTTGAATGCACTCAACACAAAGAAGTTTCTGAGAATGCTTCTGTTCAGTTTTTATGTGAAGATATTTCCTTTTCCAGCATAGGCCTCAAACGGCTCCAAATATCCACTTGCAGATTCTACAAAAAGAGTGTTTCCAAACTTCTCTATCAATTGGTAGGTTCAACTCTGTGAGTTGAATGAAGTCATCACAAAGAAGTTTCTGAGAATCCTTCTCTCTAGTTTTTATGTGAAGATATTTCCTTTTCCAACATAGGCCTCAAGGTGCTCCGAATAAACACTTGCAGATTCTACAAACTTAATGTTTCAAAACTGTTCTATCAAAAGGAACGTTGAAGTCTGTGAGTTGAATGCACTCATCACAAAGAAGTTTCTCAGAATGCTTCCGTCTAGTTTTTAGGTGAAGAGATTTCATTTCCCAGCAAAGGCCTCAAAGCGCTCCAAATATCCACTTGCAGATTCTACAAGAAGAGTGTTTCCAAACTGCTCTTTCAAAAGGAAGCTTCAAGTCTGTGAGTTGAATGCACTCATCACAAAGAAGTTTCTGAGAATGCTTCCGTCTAGTTTCTATATGAAGATATTTCCTTTTCCAACATAGGCCCCAAAGTGCTCCAAATAAACCCTTGCAGATTCTACAAAAGGAGTGTTTCAAAACTGCTCTTTCTATAGGAAAGTTCAAGTCTGTGAGTTGAATGCACTCAACACAAAGAAGTTTCTGAGAATGCTTCTGTTCAGTTTTTATGTGAAGATATTTCCTTTTCCAGCATAGGCCTCAAACGGCTCCAAATATCCACTTGCAGATTCTACAAAAAGAGTGTTTCCAAACTTCTCTATCAATTGGTAGGTTCAACTCTGTGAGTTGAATGAACTCATCACAAAGAAGTTTCTGAGAATCCTTCTCTCTAGTTTTTACGTGAAGATATTTCCTTTTCCAGCGTAGGCCTCAAAGCGCTCCAAATAAACACATGCAGATTCTACAAAAGGAGTGTTTCAAAACAGTTCTATCAAAGGGAACGTTCAAGTCTGTGAGTTGAATGTACTCATCACACAGATGTTTCTCAGAATGCTTCTGTCTAGTTTTTAGGTGAAGAGATTTCATTTCCTAGCATAGGCCTCAAAGCACTCCAAATATCCACTTGCAGATTCTATAAGAAGAGAGTTTCCAAACTGCTCTTTCAAAAGGAAGCTTCAAGTCTGTGAGTTGAATGCACTCATCACAAAGAAGTTTCTGAGAATGCTTCCGTCTAGTTTCTATGTGAAGATATTTCCTTTTCCAACATAGGCCCCAAAGTGCTCCAAATAAACCCTTGCAGATTCTACAAAAGGAGTGTTTCAAAACTGCTCTTTCTATAGGTAAGTTCAAGTCTGTGAGTTGAATGCACTCAACACAAAGAAGTTTCTGAGAATGCTTCTGTTCAGTTTTTATGTGAAGATATTTCCTTTTCCAGCATAGGCCTCAAACGGCTCCAAATATCCACTTGCAGATTCTACAAAAAGAGTGTTTCCAAACTTCTCTATCAATTGGTAGGTTCAACTCTGTGAGTTGAATGAACTCATCACAAAGAAGTTTCTGAGAATCCTTCTCTCTAGTTTTTATGTGAAGATATTTCCTTTTCCAACATAGGCCTCAAAGCGCTCCAAATAAACACATGCAGATTCTACAAAAGGAGTGTTTCAAAACTGTTCTATCAAAGGGAACGTTCAAGTCTGTGAGTTGAATGTACTCATCACACAGATGTTTCTCAGAATGCTTCTGTCTAGTTTTTAGGTGAAGAGATTTCATTTCCCAGCATAGGCCTCAAAGCGCTCCAAATATCCACTTGCAGAATCTACGAAAAGAGTGTTTCAAAGCTGCTCTTTCAAAAGCAAGGTTCAAGTCTGTGTGTTGAATGCACTCATCAGAAAGAAGTTTCTGAGAATGCTTCTGTCTAGTTCTTACGTGAAGATATTTCCTTTTCCAGCTTAGGCCTCAAAGCGCTCCAAATAAACACTTGCAAATTCTACAAAAGGAGTGTTTCAAAAGAGTTCTATCAAAAGGCACGTTCAAGTCTGTGAGTTGAATGCACTTATCATACCGAAGTTTCCTGGAATGCTTGTGTCTAGTTTTTATGTGAAGACATTTCCTTTTCCAGCAGAGGCCTCAAAACACTCCAAATATCCACTTGCAGATTCTACAAAAAGAGTGTTTCAAAACTGCTCTATCAAAAGCAAGCTTCAACACTGTGAGTAGAATGCACTCATCACAAAGAAGTTTCTGAGAATGCTTCTGTCTAGTTTTTATGTGAAGATATTTCCTTTTCCAACATAGGCCTCAAAGCGCTCCAAATAAACACTTGCAGATTCTACAAAAGGAGTGTTTCGAAACTGCTCTTTCAAGAGGAACGTTCAAGTCTGTGAGTTGAATGCACTCATCACACAGAAGTTTCTGAGAATGCTTCTGTCTACTTTTTATGGGAAGATGTTTCCTTTTCCAGAATAGGCCTCAAAACGCTCCAAATATCCTCTTGCAGATTCTACAAAAAGAGTGTTTCAAAACTGTTCTATCAAAAGGAAGGTTCAACTCTGTGAGTTGAATGAATGCATCATGAAGAACTTTCTGAGAATGCTTCTCTGTAGTTTTTAGGTGAAGATATTCCAAAACCCAGCACAGGCCTCGAAGTGCTCCAAATAACCACTTGCAGATTTTACCAAAAGAGTGTTTCAAAACTGCTCTTTCTATAGGTAAGTTCAAGTCTGTGAGTTGAATGCACTCAACACAAAGAAGTTTCTGAGAATGCTTCTGTTCAGTTTTTATGTGAAGATATTTCCTTTTCCAGCATAGGCCTCAAACGGCTCCAAATATCCACTTGCAGATTCTACAAAAAGAGTGTTTCCAAACTTCTCTATCAATTGGTAGGTTCAACTCTGTGAGTTGAATGAAGTCATCACAAAGAAGTTTCTGAGAATCCTTCTCTCTAGTTTTTATGTGAAGATATTTCCTTTTCCAGCGTAGGCCTCAAAGCGCTCCGAATAAACACTTGCAGATTCTACAAACTTAATGTTTCAAAACTGTTCTATCAAAGGGAACGTTCAAGTCTGTGAGTTGAATGTACTCATCACACAGATGTTTCTCAGAATGCTTCTGTCTAGTTTTTAGGTGAAGAGATTTCATTTCCCAGCATAGGCCTCAAAGCGCTCCAAATATCCACTTGCAGATTCTATAAGAAGAGAGTTTCCAAACTGCTCTTTCAAAAGGAAGCTTCAAGACTGTGAGTTGAATGCACTCATCACAAAGAAGTTTCTGAGAATGCTTCCGTCTAGTTTCTATGTGAAGATATTTCCTTTTCCAACATAGGCCCCAAAGTGCTCCAAATAAACCCTTGCAGATTCTACAAAAGGAGTGTTTCAAAACTGCTCTTTCTATAGGTAAGTTCAAGTCTGTGAGTTGAATGCACTCAACACAAAGAAGTTTCTGAGAATGCTTCTGTTCAGTTTTTATGTGAAGATATTTCCTTTTCCAGCATAGGCCTCAAACGGCTCCAAATATCCACTTGCAGATTCTACAAAAAGAGTGTTTCCAAACTTCTCTATCAATTGGTAGGTTCAACTCTGTGAGTTGAATGAACTCATCACAAAGAAGTTTCTGAGAATCCTTCTCTCTAGTTTTTATGTGAAGATATTTCCTTTTCCAACGTAGGCCTCAAAGCGCTCCAAATAAACACATGCAGATTCTACAAAAGGAGTGTTTCAAAACTGTTCTATCAAAGGGAACGTTCAAGTCTGTGAGTTGAATGTACTCATCACAGAGATGTTTCTCAGAATGCTTCTGTCTAGTTTTTAGGTGAAGAGATTTCATTTCCCAGCATAGGCCTCAAAGCGCTCCAAATATCCACTTGCAGAATCTACGAAAAGAGTGTTTCAAAGCTGCTCTTTCAAAAGCAAGGTTCAAGTCTGTGTGTTGAATGCACTCATCAGAAAGAAGTTTCTGAGAATGCTTCTGTCTAGTTCTTACGTGAAGATATTTCCTTTTCCAGCTTAGGCCTCAAAGCGCTCCAAATAAACACTTGCAAATTCTACAAAAGGAGTGTTTCAAAAGAGTTCTATCAAAAGGCACGTTCAAGTTTGTGAGTTGAATGCACTTATCATGCCGAAGTTTCCTGGAATGCTTGTGTCTAGTTTTTATGTGAAGACATTTCCTTTTCCAGCAGAGGCCTCAAAACACTCCAAATATCCACTTGCAGATTCTACAAAAAGAGTGTTTCAAAACTGCCCTATCAAAAGCAAGCTTCAACACTGTGAGTAGAATGCACTCATCACAAAGAAGTTTCTGAGAATGCTTCTGTCTAGTTTTTATGTGAAGATATTTCCTTTTCCAACATAGGCCTCAAAGCGCTCCAAATAAACACTTGCAGATTCTACAAAAGGAGTGATTCGAAACTGCTCTTTCAAGAGGAACGTTCAAGTCTGTGAGTTGAATGCACTCATCACACAGAAGTTTCTGAGAATGCTTCTGTCTAGTTTTTATGTGAAGATGTTTCCTTTTCCAACATAGGCCTCAAAACGCTCCAAATAAACACTTGCAGATTCTACAAAAGGAGTGTTTCGAAACTGCTCTTTCAAGAGGAACGTTCAAGTCTGTGAGTTGAATGCACTCATCACACAGAAGTTTCTGAGAATGCTTCTGTCTAGTTTTTATATGAAGATGTTTCCTTTTCCAGCATAGGCCTCCAAACGCTCCAAATATCCTCTTGCAGATTCTACAAAAAGAGTGTTTCAAAACTGTTCTATCAAAAGGAAGGTTCAACTCTGTGAGTTGAATGAATGCATCATGAAGAACTTTCTGAGAATGCTTCTCTGTAGTTTTTAGGTGAAGATATTCCAAAACCCAGCACAGGCCTCGAAGTGCTCCAAATAACCACTTGCAGATTTTACCAAAAGAGTGTTTCAAAACTGCTCTTTCTATAGGTAAGTTCAAGTCTGTGAGTTGAATGCACTCAACACAAAGAAGTTTCTGAGAATGCTTCTGTTCAGTTTTTATGTGAAGATATTTCCTTTTCCAGCATAGGCCTCAAACGGCTCCAAATATCCATTTGCAGATTCTACAAAAAGAGTGTTTCCAAACTTCTCTATCAATTGGTAGGTTCAACTCTGTGAGTTGAATGAAGTCATCACAAAGAAGTTTCTGAGAATCCTTCTCTCTAGTTTTTATGTGAAGATATTTCCTTTTCCAGCGTAGGCCTCAAAGCGCTCCGAATAAACACTTGCAGATTCTACAAACTTAATGTTTCAAAACTGTTCTATCAAAGGGAACGTTCAAGTCTGTGAGTTGAATGTACTCATCACACAGATGTTTCTCAGAATGCTTCTGTCTAGTTTTTAGGTGAAGAGATTTCATTTCCCAGCATAGGCCTCAAAGCGCTCCAAATATCCACTTGCAGAATCTACGAAAAGAGTGTTTCAAAGCTGCTCTTTCAAAAGCAAAGTTCAAGTCTGTGTGTTGAATGCACTCATCCGAAAGAAGTTTCTGAGAATGCTTCTGTCTAGTTCTTACGTGAAGATATTTATTTTTCCAGCTTAGGCCTCAAAGCGCTCCAAATAAACACTTGCAAATTCTACAAAAGGAGTGTTTCAAAAGAGTTCTATCAAAAGGAACGTTCAAGTCTGTGAGTTGAATGCACTTATCATACCGAAGTTTCCTGGAATGCTTGTGTCTAGTTTTTATGTGAAGACATTTCCTTTTCCAGCAGAGGCCTCAAAGCACTCCAAATATCCACTTGCAGATTCTACAAAAAGAGTGTTTCAAAACTGCTCTATCAAAAGCAAGCTTCAACACTGTGAGTAGAATGCACTCATCACAAAGAAGTTTCTGAGAATGCTTCTGTCTAGTTTTTATGTGAAGATATTTCCTTTTCCAACATAGGCCTCAAAGCGCTCCAAATAAACACTTGCAGATTCTACAAAAGGAGTGTTTCGAAACTGCTCTTTCAAGAGGAACGTTCAAGTCTGTGAGTTGAATGCACTCATCACACAGAAGTTTCTGAGAATGCTTCTGTCTAGTTTTTATGTGAAGATGTTTCCTTTTCCAGCATAGGCCTCCAAACGCTCCAAATATCCTCTTGCAGATTCTACAAAAAGAGTGTTTCAAAACTGTTCTATCAAAAGGAAGGTTCAACTCTGTGAGTTGAATGAATGCATCATGAAGAACTTTCTGAGAATGCTTCTCTGTAGTTTTTAGGTGAAGATATTCCAAAACCCAGCACAGGCCTCGAAGTGCTCCAAATAACCACTTGCAGATTTTACCAAAAGAGTGTTTCAAAACTGCTCTTTCTATAGGTAAGTTCAAGTCTGTGAGTTGAATGCACTCAACACAAAGAAGTTTCTGAGAATGCTTCTGTTCAGTTTTTATGTGAAGATATTTCCTTTTCCAGCATAGGCCTCAAACGGCTCCAAATATCCACTTGCAGATTCTACAAAAAGAGTGTTTCCAAACTTCTCTATCAATTGGTAGGTTCAACTCTGTGAGTTGAATGAAGTCATCACAAAGAAGTTTCTGAGAATCCTTCTCTCTAGTTTTTATGTGAAGATATTTCCTTTTCCTGCGTAGGCCTCAAAGCGCTCCGAATAAACACTTGCAGATTCTACAAACTTAATGTTTCAAAACTGTTCTATCAAAGGGAACGTTCAAGTCTGTGAGTTGAATGTACTCATCACACAGATGTTTCTCAGAATGCTTCTGTCTAGTTTTTAGGTGAAGAGATTTCATTTCCCAGCATAGGCCTCAAAGCGCTCCAAATATCCACTTGCAGAATCTACGAAAAGAGTGTTTCAAAGCTGCTCTTTCAAAAGCAAAGTTCAAGTCTGTGTGTTGAATGCACTCATCTGAAAGAAGTTTCTGAGAATGCTTCTGTCTAGTTCTTACGTGAAGATATTTATTTTTCCAGCTTAGGCCTCAAAGCGCTCCAAATAAACACTTGCAAATTCTACAAAAGGAGTGTTTCAAAAGAGTTCTATCAAAAGGAACGTTCAAGTCTGTGAGTTGAATGCACTTATCATACCGAAGTTTCCTGGAATGCTTGTGTCTAGTTTTTATGTGAAGACATTTCCTTTTCCAGCAGAGGCCTCAAAGCACTCCAAATATCCACTTGCAGATTCTACAAAAAGAGTGTTTCAAAACTGCTCTATCAAAAGCAAGCTTCAACACTGTGAGTAGAATGCACTCATCACAAAGAAGTTTCTGAGAATGCTTCTGTCTAGTTTTTATGTGAAGATATTTCCTTTTCCAACATAGGCCTCAAAGCGCTCCAAATAAACACTTGCAGATTCTACAAAAGGAGTGTTTCGAAACTGCTCTTTCAAGAGGAACGTTCAAGTCTGTGAGTTGAATGCACTCATCACACAGAAGTTTCTGAGAATGCTTCTGTCTAGTTTTTATGTGAAGATGTTTCCTTTTCCAGCATAGGCCTCCAAACGCTCCAAATATCCTCTTGCAGATTCTACAAAAAGAGTGTTTCAAAACTGTTCTATCAAAAGGAAGGTTCAACTCTGTGAGTTGAATGAATGCATCATGAAGAACTTTCTGAGAATGCTTCTCTGTAGTTTTTAGGTGAAGATATTCCAAAACCCAGCACAGGCCTCGAAGTGCTCCAAATAACCACTTGCAGATTTTACCAAAAGAGTGTTTCAAAACTGCTCTTTCTATAGGTAAGTTCAAGTCTGTGAGTTGAATGCACTCAACACAAAGAAGTTTCTGAGAATGCTTCTGTTCAGTTTTTATGTGAAGATATTTCCTTTTCCAGCATAGGCCTCAAACGGCTCCAAATATCCACTTGCAGATTCTACAAAAAGAGTGTTTCCAAACTTCTCTATCAATTGGTAGGTTCAACTCTGTGAGTTGAATGAACTCATCACAAAGAAGTTTCTGAGAATCCTTCTCTCTAGTTTTTATGTGAAGATATTTCCTTTTCCAGCGTAGGCCTCAAAGCGCTCCGAATAAACACTTGCAGATTCTACAAACTTAATGTTTCAAAACTGTTCTATCAAAGGGAACGTTCAAGTCTGTGAGTTGAATGTACTCATCACACAGATGTTTCTCAGAATGCTTCTGTCTAGTTTTTAGGTGAAGAGATTTCATTTCCCAGCATAGGCCTCAAAGCGCTCCAAATATCCACTTGCAGAATCTACGAAAAGAGTGTTTCAAAGCTGCTCTTTCAAAAGCAAAGTTCAAGTCTGTGTGTTGAATGCACTCATCCGAAAGAAGTTTCTGAGAATGCTTCTGTCTAGTTCTTACGTGAAGATATTTATTTTTCCAGCTTAGGCCTCAAAGCGCTCCAAATAAACACTTGCAAATTCTACAAAAGGAGTGTTTCAAAAGAGTTCTATCAAAAGGAACGTTCAAGTCTGTGAGTTGAATGCACTTATCATACCGAAGTTTCCTGGAATGCTTGTGTCTAGTTTTTATGTGAAGACATTTCCTTTTCCAGCAGAGGCCTCAAAGCACTCCAAATATCCACTTGCAGATTCTACAAAAAGAGTGTTTCAAAACTGCTCTATCAAAAGCAAGCTTCAACACTGTGAGTAGAATGCACTCATCACAAAGAAGTTTCTGAGAATGCTTCTGTCTAGTTTTTATGTGAAGATATTTCCTTTTCCAACATAGGCCTCAAAGCGCTCCAAATAAACACTTGCAGATTCTACAAAAGGAGTGTTTCGAAACTGCTCTTTCAAGAGGAACGTTCAAGTCTGTGAGTTGAATGCACTCATCACACAGAAGTTTCTGAGAATGCTTCTGTCTAGTTTTTATGTGAAGATGTTTCCTTTTCCAGCATAGGCCTCCAAACGCTCCAAATATCCTCTTGCAGATTCTACAAAAAGAGTGTTTCAAAACTGTTCTATCAAAAGGAAGGTTCAACTCTGTGAGTTGAATGAATGCATCATGAAGAACTTTCTGAGAATGCTTCTCTGTAGTTTTTAGGTGAAGATATTCCAAAACCCAGCACAGGCCTCGAAGTGCTCCAAATAACCACTTGCAGATTTTACCAAAAGAGTGTTTCAAAACTGCTCTTTCTATAGGTAAGTTCAAGTCTGTGAGTTGAATGCACTCAACACAAAGAAGTTTCTGAGAATGCTTCTGTTCAGTTTTTATGTGAAGATATTTCCTTTTCCAGCATAGGCCTCAAACGGCTCCAAATATCCACTTGCAGATTCTACAAAAAGAGTGTTTCCAAACTTCTCTATCAATTGGTAGGTTCAACTCTGTGAGTTGAATGAAGTCATCACAAAGAAGTTTCTGAGAATCCTTCTCTCTAGTTTTTATGTGAAGATATTTCCTTTTCCAGCGTAGGCCTCAAAGCGCTCCGAATAAACACTTGCAGATTCTACAAAATTAATGTTTCAAAACTGTTCTATCAAAGGGAACGTTCAAGTCTGTGAGTTGAATGTACTCATCACACAGATGTTTCTCAGAATGCT
The DNA here is from genome assembly GCF_028885655.2 of Pongo abelii. Lineage (NCBI taxonomy): Eukaryota > Metazoa > Chordata > Mammalia > Primates > Hominidae > Pongo > Pongo abelii. The sequence goes on along the minus strand of NC_071997.2, from coordinate 20,787,733 downwards.
TCTGTCTAGTTTTTAGGTGAAGAGATTTCCTTTCCCAGCATAGGCCTCAAAGCGCTCCAAATATCCACTTGCAGATTCTATAAGAAGAGAGTTTCCAAACTGCTCTTTCAAAAGGAAGCTTCAAGTCTGTGAGTTGAATGCACTCATCACAAAGAAGTTTCTGAGAATGCTTCCGTCTAGTTTCTATGTGAAGATATTTCCTTTTCCAACATAGGCCCCAAAGTGCTCCAAATAAACCCTTGCAGATTCTACAAAAGGAGTGTTTCAAAACTGCTCTTTCTATAGGTAAGTTCAAGTCTGTGAGTTGAATGCACTCAACACAAAGAAGTTTCTGAGAATGCTTCTGTTCAGTTTTTATGTGAAGATATTTCCTTTTCCAGCATAGGCCTCAAACGGCTCCAAATATCCACTTGCAGATTCTACAAAAAGAGTGTTTCCAAACTTCTCTATCAATTGGTAGGTTCAACTCTGTGAGTTGAATGAAGTCATCACAAAGAAGTTTCTGAGAATCCTTCTCTCTAGTTTTTACGTGAAGATATTTCCTTTTCCAACATAGGCCTCAAGGTGCTCCGAATAAACACTTGCAGATTCTACAAACTTAATGTTTCAAAACTGTTCTATCAAAAGGAATGTTGAGGTCTGTGAGTTGAATGTACTCATCACACAGATGTTTCTCAGAATGCTTCTGTCTAGTTTTTAGGTGAAGAGATTTCATTTCCCAGCATAGGCCTCAAAGCGCTCCAAATATCCACTTGCAGAATCTACGAAAAGAGTGTTTCAAAGCTGCTCTTTCAAAAGCAAGGTTCAAGTCTGTGTGTTGAATGCACTCATCTGAAAGAAGTTTCTGAGAATGCTTCTGTCTAGTTCTTACGTGAAGATATTTCCTTTTCCAGCTTAGGCCTCAAAGCGCTCCAAATAAACACTTGCAAATTCTACAAAAGGAGTGTTTCAAAAGAGTTCTATCAAAAGGCACGTTCAAGTCTGTGAGTTGAATGCACTTATCATACCGAAGTTTCCTGGAATGCTTGTGTCTAGTTTTTATGTGAAGACATTTCCTTTTCCAGCAGAGGCCTCAAAACACTCCAAATATCCACTTGCAGATTCTACAAAAAGAGTGTTTCAAAACTGCTCTATCAAAAGCAAGCTTCAACACTGTGAGTAGAATGCACTCATCACAAAGAAGTTTCTGAGAATGCTTCTGTCTAGTTTTTATGTGAAGATATTTCCTTTTCCAACATAGGCCTCAAAGCGCTCCAAATAAACACTTGCAGATTCTACAAAAGGAGTGTTTCGAAACTGCTCTTTCAAGAGGAACGTTCAAGTCTGTGAGTTGAATGCACTCATCACACAGAAGTTTCTGAGAATGCTTCTGTCTACTTTTTATGTGAAGATGTTTCCTTTTCCAGAATAGGCCTCAAAACGCTCCAAATATCCTCTTGCAGATTCTACAAAAAGAGTGTTTCAAAACTGTTCTATCAAAAGGAAGGTTCAACTCTGTGAGTTGAATGAATGCATCATGAAGAACTTTCTGAGAATGCTTCTCTGTAGTTTTTAGGTGAAGATATTCCAAAACCCAGCACAGGCCTCGAAGTGCTCCAAATAACCACTTGCAGATTTTACCAAAAGAGTGTTTCAAAACTGCTCTTTCTATAGGTAAGTTCAAGTCTGTGAGTTGAATGCACTCAACACAAAGAAGTTTCTGAGAATGCTTCTGTTCAGTTTTTATGTGAAGATATTTCCATTTCCAGCATAGGCCTCAAACGGCTCCAAATATCCACTTGCAGATTCTACAAAAAGAGTGTTTCCAAACTTCTCTATCAATTGGTAGGTTCAACTCTGTGAGTTGAATGAAGTCATCACAAAGAAGTTTCTGAGAATCCTTCTCTCTAGTTTTTATGTGAAGATATTTCCTTTTCCAACATAGGCCTCAAGGTGCTCCGAATAAACACTTGCAGATTCTACAAACTTAATGTTTCAAAACTGTTCTATCAAAAGGAACGTTGAAGTCTGTGAGTTGAATGCACTCATCACAAAGAAGTTTCTCAGAATGCTTCCGTCTAGTTTTTAGGTGAAGAGATTTCATTTCCCAGCACAGGCCTCAAAGCGCTCCAAATATCCACTTGCAGATTCTACAAGAAGAGTGTTTCCAAACTGCTCTTTCAAAAGGAAGCTTCAAGTCTGTGAGTTGAATGCACTCATCACAAAGAAGTTTCTGAGAATGCTTCCGTCTAGTTTCTATATGAAGATATTTCCTTTTCCAACATAGGCCCCAAAGTGCTCCAAATAAACCCTTGCAGATTCTACAAAAGGAGTGTTTCAAAACTGCTCTTTCTATAAGTAAGTTCAAGTCTGTGAGTTGAATGCACTCAACACAAAGAAGTTTCTGAGAATGCTTCTGTTCAGTTTTTATGTGAAGATATTTCCTTTTCCAGCATAGGCCTCAAACGGCTCCAAATATCCACTTGCAGATTCTACAAAAAGAGTGTTTCCAAACTTCTCTATCAATTGGTAGGTTCAACTCTGTGAGTTGAATGAACTCATCACAAAGAAGTTTCTGAGAATCCTTCTCTCTAGTTTTTACGTGAAGATATTTCCTTTTCCAGCGTAGGCCTCAAAGCGCTCCAAATAAACACATGCAGATTCTACAAAAGGAGTGTTTCAAAACAGTTCTATCAAAGGGAACGTTCAAGTCTGTGAGTTGAATGTACTCATCACACAGATGTTTCTCAGAATGCTTCTGTCTAGTTTTTAGGTGAAGAGATTTCATTTCCCAGCATAGGCCTCAAAGCACTCCAAATATCCACTTGCAGATTCTATAAGAAGAGAGTTTCCAAACTGCTCTTTCAAAAGGAAGCTTCAAGTCTGTGAGTTGAATGCACTCATCACAAAGAAGTTTCTGAGAATGCTTCCGTCTAGTTTCTATGTGAAGATATTTCCTTTTCCAACATAGGCCCCAAAGTGCTCCAAATAAACCCTTGCAGATTCTACAAAAGGAGTGTTTCAAAACTGCTCTTTCTATAGGTAAGTTCAAGTCTGTGAGTTGAATGCACTCAACACAAAGAAGTTTCTGAGAATGCTTCTGTTCAGTTTTTATGTGAAGATATTTCCTTTTCCAGCATAGGCCTCAAACGGCTCCAAATATCCACTTGCAGATTCTACAAAAAGAGTGTTTCCAAACTTCTCTATCAATTGGTAGGTTCAACTCTGTGAGTTGAATGAACTCATCACAAAGAAGTTTCTGAGAATCCTTCTCTCTAGTTTTTATGTGAAGATATTTCCTTTTCCAACATAGGCCTCAAAGCGCTCCAAATAAACACATGCAGATTCTACAAAAGGAGTGTTTCAAAACTGTTCTATCAAAGGGAACGTTCAAGTCTGTGAGTTGAATGTACTCATCACACAGATGTTTCTCAGAATGCTTCTGTCTAGTTTTTAGGTGAAGAGATTTCATTTCCCAGCATAGGCCTCAAAGCGCTCCAAATATCCACTTGCAGAATCTACGAAAAGAGTGTTTCAAAGCTGCTCTTTCAAAAGCAAGGTTCAAGTCTGTGTGTTGAATGCACTCATCAGAAAGAAGTTTCTGAGAATGCTTCTGTCTAGTTCTTACGTGAAGATATTTCCTTTTCCAGCTTAGGCCTCAAAGCGCTCCAAATAAACACTTGCAAATTCTACAAAAGGAGTGTTTCAAAAGAGTTCTATCAAAAGGCACGTTCAAGTCTGTGAGTTGAATGCACTTATCATACCGAAGTTTCCTGGAATGCTTGTGTCTAGTTTTTATGTGAAGACATTTCCTTTTCCAGCAGAGGCCTCAAAACACTCCAAATATCCACTTGCAGATTCTACAAAAAGAGTGTTTCAAAACTGCTCTATCAAAAGCAAGCTTCAACACTGTGAGTAGAATGCACTCATCACAAAGAAGTTTCTGAGAATGCTTCTGTCTAGTTTTTATGTGAAGATACTTCCTTTTCCAACATAGGCCTCAAAGCGCTCCAAATAAACACTTGCAGATTCTACAAAAGGACTGTTTCGAAACTGCTCTTTCAAGAGGAACGTTCAAGTCTGTGAGTTGAATGCACTCATCACACAGAAGTTTCTGAGAATGCTTCTGTCTACTTTTTATGGGAAGATGTTTCCTTTTCCAGAATAGGCCTCAAAACGCTCCAAATATCCTCTTGCAGATTCTACAAAAAGAGTGTTTCAAAACTGTTCTATCAAAAGGAAGGTTCAACTCTGTGAGTTGAATGAATGCATCATGAAGAACTTTCTGAGAATGCTTCTCTGTAGTTTTTAGGTGAAGATATTCCAAAACCCAGCACAGGCCTCGAAGTGCTCCAAATATCCACTTGCAGATTTTACCAAAAGAGTGTTTCAAAACTGCTCTTTCTATAGGTAAGTTCAAGTCTGTGAGTTGAATGCACTCAACACAAAGAAGTTTCTGAGAATGCTTCTGTTCAGTTTTTATGTGAAGATATTTCCTTTTCCAGCATAGGCCTCAAACGGCTCCAAATATCCACTTGCAGATTCTACAAAAAGAGTGTTTCCAAACTTCTCTATCAATTGGTAGGTTCAACTCTGTGAGTTGAATGAAGTCATCACAAAGAAGTTTCTGAGAATCCTTCTCTCTAGTTTTTATGTGAAGATATTTCCTTTTCCAACATAGGCCTCAAGGTGCTCCGAATAAACACTTGCAGATTCTACAAACTTAATGTTTCAAAACTGTTCTATCAAAAGGAACGTTGAAGTCTGTGAGTTGAATGCACTCATCACAAAGAAGTTTCTCAGAATGCTTCCGTCTAGTTTTTAGGTGAAGAGATTTCATTTCCCAGCAAAGGCCTCAAAGCGCTCCAAATATCCACTTGCAGATTCTACAAGAAGAGTGTTTCCAAACTGCTCTTTCAAAAGGAAGCTTCAAGTCTGTGAGTTGAATGCACTCATCACAAAGAAGTTTCTGAGAATGCTTCCGTCTAGTTTCTATATGAAGATATTTCCTTTTCCAACATAGGCCCCAAAGTGCTCCAAATAAACCCTTGCAGATTCTACAAAAGGAGTGTTTCAAAACTGCTCTTTCTATAGGAAAGTTCAAGTCTGTGAGTTGAATGCACTCAACACAAAGAAGTTTCTGAGAATGCTTCTGTTCAGTTTTTATGTGAAGATATTTCCTTTTCCAGCATAGGCCTCAAACGGCTCCAAATATCCACTTGCAGATTCTACAAAAAGAGTGTTTCCAAACTTCTCTATCAATTGGTAGGTTCAACTCTGTGAGTTGAATGAACTCATCACAAAGAAGTTTCTGAGAATCCTTCTCTCTAGTTTTTACGTGAAGATATTTCCTTTTCCAGCGTAGGCCTCAAAGCGCTCCAAATAAACACATGCAGATTCTACAAAAGGAGTGTTTCAAAACAGTTCTATCAAAGGGAACGTTCAAGTCTGTGAGTTGAATGTACTCATCACACAGATGTTTCTCAGAATGCTTCTGTCTAGTTTTTAGGTGAAGAGATTTCATTTCCTAGCATAGGCCTCAAAGCACTCCAAATATCCACTTGCAGATTCTATAAGAAGAGAGTTTCCAAACTGCTCTTTCAAAAGGAAGCTTCAAGTCTGTGAGTTGAATGCACTCATCACAAAGAAGTTTCTGAGAATGCTTCCGTCTAGTTTCTATGTGAAGATATTTCCTTTTCCAACATAGGCCCCAAAGTGCTCCAAATAAACCCTTGCAGATTCTACAAAAGGAGTGTTTCAAAACTGCTCTTTCTATAGGTAAGTTCAAGTCTGTGAGTTGAATGCACTCAACACAAAGAAGTTTCTGAGAATGCTTCTGTTCAGTTTTTATGTGAAGATATTTCCTTTTCCAGCATAGGCCTCAAACGGCTCCAAATATCCACTTGCAGATTCTACAAAAAGAGTGTTTCCAAACTTCTCTATCAATTGGTAGGTTCAACTCTGTGAGTTGAATGAACTCATCACAAAGAAGTTTCTGAGAATCCTTCTCTCTAGTTTTTATGTGAAGATATTTCCTTTTCCAACATAGGCCTCAAAGCGCTCCAAATAAACACATGCAGATTCTACAAAAGGAGTGTTTCAAAACTGTTCTATCAAAGGGAACGTTCAAGTCTGTGAGTTGAATGTACTCATCACACAGATGTTTCTCAGAATGCTTCTGTCTAGTTTTTAGGTGAAGAGATTTCATTTCCCAGCATAGGCCTCAAAGCGCTCCAAATATCCACTTGCAGAATCTACGAAAAGAGTGTTTCAAAGCTGCTCTTTCAAAAGCAAGGTTCAAGTCTGTGTGTTGAATGCACTCATCAGAAAGAAGTTTCTGAGAATGCTTCTGTCTAGTTCTTACGTGAAGATATTTCCTTTTCCAGCTTAGGCCTCAAAGCGCTCCAAATAAACACTTGCAAATTCTACAAAAGGAGTGTTTCAAAAGAGTTCTATCAAAAGGCACGTTCAAGTCTGTGAGTTGAATGCACTTATCATACCGAAGTTTCCTGGAATGCTTGTGTCTAGTTTTTATGTGAAGACATTTCCTTTTCCAGCAGAGGCCTCAAAACACTCCAAATATCCACTTGCAGATTCTACAAAAAGAGTGTTTCAAAACTGCTCTATCAAAAGCAAGCTTCAACACTGTGAGTAGAATGCACTCATCACAAAGAAGTTTCTGAGAATGCTTCTGTCTAGTTTTTATGTGAAGATATTTCCTTTTCCAACATAGGCCTCAAAGCGCTCCAAATAAACACTTGCAGATTCTACAAAAGGAGTGTTTCGAAACTGCTCTTTCAAGAGGAACGTTCAAGTCTGTGAGTTGAATGCACTCATCACACAGAAGTTTCTGAGAATGCTTCTGTCTACTTTTTATGGGAAGATGTTTCCTTTTCCAGAATAGGCCTCAAAACGCTCCAAATATCCTCTTGCAGATTCTACAAAAAGAGTGTTTCAAAACTGTTCTATCAAAAGGAAGGTTCAACTCTGTGAGTTGAATGAATGCATCATGAAGAACTTTCTGAGAATGCTTCTCTGTAGTTTTTAGGTGAAGATATTCCAAAACCCAGCACAGGCCTCGAAGTGCTCCAAATATCCACTTGCAGATTTTACCAAAAGAGTGTTTCAAAACTGCTCTTTCTATAGGTAAGTTCAAGTCTGTGAGTTGAATGCACTCAACACAAAGAAGTTTCTGAGAATGCTTCTGTTCAGTTTTTATGTGAAGATATTTCCTTTTCCAGCATAGGCCTCAAACGGCTCCAAATATCCACTTGCAGATTCTACAAAAAGAGTGTTTCCAAACTTCTCTATCAATTGGTAGGTTCAACTCTGTGAGTTGAATGAAGTCATCACAAAGAAGTTTCTGAGAATCCTTCTCTCTAGTTTTTATGTGAAGATATTTCCTTTTCCAACATAGGCCTCAAGGTGCTCCGAATAAACACTTGCAGATTCTACAAACTTAATGTTTCAAAACTGTTCTATCAAAAGGAACGTTGAAGTCTGTGAGTTGAATGCACTCATCACAAAGAAGTTTCTCAGAATGCTTCCGTCTAGTTTTTAGGTGAAGAGATTTCATTTCCCAGCACAGGCCCCAAAGCGCTCCAAATATCCACTTGCAGATTCTACAAGAAGAGTGTTTCCAAACTGCTCTTTCAAAAGGAAGCTTCAAGTCTGTGAGTTGAATGCACTCATCACAAAGAAGTTTCTGAGAATGCTTCCGTCTAGTTTCTATATGAAGATATTTCCTTTTCCAACATAGGCCCCAAAGTGCTCCAAATTAACCCTTGCAGATTCTACAATAGGAGTGTTTCAAAACTGCTCTTTCTATAGGTAAGTTCAAGTCTGTGAGTTGAATGCACTCAACACAAAGAAGTTTCTGAGAATGCTTCTGTTCAGTTTTTATGTGAAGATATTTCCTTTTCCAGCATAGGCCTCAAACGGCTCCAAATATCCACTTGCAGATTCTACAAAAAGAGTGTTTCCAAACTTCTCTATCAATTGGTAGGTTCAACTCTGTGAGTTGAATGAACTCATCACAAAGAAGTTTCTGAGAATCCTTCTCTCTAGTTTTTACGTGAAGATATTTCCTTTTCCAGCGTAGGCCTCAAAGCGCTCCAAATAAACACATGCAGATTCTACAAAAGGAGTGTTTCAAAACAGTTCTATCAAAGGGAACGTTCAAGTCTGTGAGTTGAATGTACTCATCACACAGATGTTTCTCAGAATGCTTCTGTCTAGTTTTTAGGTGAAGAGATTTCATTTCCTAGCATAGGCCTCAAAGCACTCCAAATATCCACTTGCAGATTCTATAAGAAGAGAGTTTCCAAACTGCTCTTTCAAAAGGAAGCTTCAAGTCTGTGAGTTGAATGCACTCATCACAAAGAAGTTTCTGAGAATGCTTCCGTATAGTTTCTATGTGAAGATATTTCCTTTTCCAACATAGGCCCCAAAGTGCTCCAAATAAACCCTTGCAGATTCTACAAAAGGAATGTTTCAAAACTGCTCTTTCTATAGGTAAGTTCAAGTCTGTGAGTTGAATGCACTCAACACAAAGAAGTTTCTGAGAATGCTTCTGTTCAGTTTTTATGTGAAGATATTTCCTTTTCCAGCATAGGCCTCAAACGGCTCCAAATATCCACTTGCAGATTCTACAAAAAGAGTGTTTCCAAACTTCTCTATCAATTGGTAGGTTCAACTCTGTGAGTTGAATGAACTCATCACAAAGAAGTTTCTGAGAATCCTTCTCTCTAGTTTTTATGTGAAGATATTTCCTTTTCCAACGTAGGCCTCAAAGCGCTCCAAATAAACACATGCAGATTCTACAAAAGGAGTGTTTCAAAACTGTTCTATCAAAGGGAACGTTCAAGTCTGTGAGTTGAATGTACTCATCACAGAGATGTTTCTCAGAATGCTTCTGTCTAGTTTTTAGGTGAAGAGATTTCATTTCCCAGCATAGGCCTCAAAGCGCTCCAAATATCCACTTGCAGAATCTACGAAAAGAGTGTTTCAAAGCTGCTCTTTTAAAAGCAAGGTTCAAGTCTGTGTGTTGAATGCACTCATCCGAAAGAAGTTTCTGAGAATGCTTCTGTCTAGTTCTTACGTGAAGATATTTCCTTTTCCAGCTTAGGCCTCAAAGCGCTCCAAATAAACACTTGCAAATTCTACAAAAGGAGTGTTTCAAAAGAGTTCTATCAAAAGGCACGTTCAAGTCTGTGAGTTGAATGCACTTATCATACCGAAGTTTCCTGGAATGCTTCTGTCTAGTTTTTATGTGAAGACATTTCCTTTTCCAGCAGAGGCCTCAAAACACTCCAAATATCCACTTGCAGATTCTACAAAAAGAGTGTTTCAAAACTGCTCTATCAAAAGCAAGCTTCAACACTGTGAGTAGAATGCACTCATCACAAAGAAGTTTCTGAGAATGCTTCTGCCTAGTTTTTATGTGAAGATATTTCCTTTTCCAACATAGGCCTCAAAGCGCTCCAAATAAACACTTGCAGATTCTACAAAAGGAGTGTTTCGAAACTGCTCTTTCAAGAGGAACGTTCAAGTCTGTGAGTTGAATGCACTCATCACACAGAAGTTTCTGAGAATGCTTCTGTCTAGTTTTTATGTGAAGATGTTTCCTTTTCCAGCATAGGCCTCCAAACGCTCCAAATATCCTCTTGCAGATTCTACAAAAAGAGTGTTTCAAAACTGTTCTATCAAAAGGAAGGTTCAACTCTGTGAGTTGAATGAATGCATCATGAAGAACTTTCTGAGAATGCTTCTCTGTAGTTTTTAGGTGAAGATATTCCAAAACCCAGCACAGGCCTCGAAGTGCTCCAAATAACCACTTGCAGATTTTACCAAAAGAGTGTTTCAAAACTGCTCTTTCTATAGGTAAGTTCAAGTCTGTGAGTTGAATGCACTCAACACAAAGAAGTTTCTGAGAATGCTTCTGTTCAGTTTTTATGTGAAGATATTTCCTTTTCCAGCATAGGCCTCAAACGGCTCCAAATATCCACTTGCAGATTCTACAAAAAGAGTGTTTCCAAACTTCTCTATCAATTGGTAGGTTCAACTCTGTGAGTTGAATGAAGTCATCACAAAGAAGTTTCTGAGAATCCTTCTCTCTAGTTTTTATGTGAAGATATTTCCTTTTCCAGCGTAGGCCTCAAAGCGCTCCGAATAAACACTTGCAGATTCTACAAACTTAATGTTTCAAAACTGTTCTATCAAAAGGAACGTTCAAGTCTGTGAGTTGAATGTACTCATCACACAGATGTTTCTCAGAATGCTTCTGTCTAGTTTTTAGGTGAAGAGATTTCATTTCCCAGCATAGGCCTCAAAGCGCTCCAAATATCCACTTGCAGATTCTATAAGAAGAGAGTTTCCAAACTGCTCTTTCAAAAGGAAGCTTCAAGTCTGTGAGTTGAATGCACTCATCACAAAGAAGTTTCCGAGAATGCTTCCGTCTAGTTTCTATGTGAAGATATTTCCTTTTCCAACATAGGCCCCAAAGTGCTCCAAATAAACCCTTGCAGATTCTACAAAAGGAGTGTTTCAAAACTGCTCTTTCTATAGGTAAGTTCAAGTCTGTGAGTTGAATGCACTCAACACAAAGAAGTTTCTGAGAATGCTTCTGTTCAGTTTTTATGTGAAGATATTTCCTTTTCCAGCATAGGCCTCAAACGGCTCCAAATATCCACTTGCAGATTCTACAAAAAGAGTGTTTCCAAACTTCTCTATCAATTGGTAGGTTCAACTCTGTGAGTTGAATGAACTCATCACAAAGAAGTTTCTGAGAATCCTTCTCTCTAGTTTTTATGTGAAGATATTTCCTTTTCCAACGTAGGCCTCAAAGCGCTCCAAATAAACACATGCAGATTCTACAAAAGGAGTGTTTCAAAACTGTTCTATCAAAGGGAACGTTCAAGTCTGTGAGTTGAATGTACTCATCACAGAGATGTTTCTCAGAATGCTTCTGTCTAGTTTTTAGGTGAAGAGATTTCATTTCCCAGCATAGGCCTCAAAGCGCTCCAAATATCCACTTGCAGAATCTACGAAAAGAGTGTTTCAAAGCTGCTCTTTCAAAAGCAAGGTTCAAGTCTGTGTGTTGAATGCACTCATCAGAAAGAAGTTTCTGAGAATGCTTCTGTCTAGTTCTTACGTGAAGATATTTCCTTTTCCAGCTTAGGCCTCAAAGCGCTCCAAATAAACACTTGCAAATTCTACAAAAGGAGTGTTTCAAAAGAGTTCTATCAAAAGGCACGTTCAAGTCTGTGAGTTGAATGCACTTATCATACCGAAGTTTCCTGGAATGCTTGTGTCTAGTTTTTATGTGAAGACATTTCCTTTTCCAGCAGAGGCCTCAAAACACTCCAAATATCCACTTGCAGATTCTACAAAAAGAGTGTTTCAAAACTGCCCTATCAAAAGCAAGCTTCAACACTGTGAGTAGAATGCACTCATCACAAAGAAGTTTCTGAGAATGCTTCTGTCTAGTTTTTATGTGAAGATATTTCCTTTTCCAACATAGGCCTCAAAGCGCTCCAAATAAACACTTGCAGATTCTACAAAAGGAGTGATTCGAAACTGCTCTTTCAAGAGGAACGTTCAAGTCTGTGAGTTGAATGCACGCATCACACAGAAGTTTCTGAGAATGCTTCTGTCTAGTTTTTATGTGAAGATGTTTCCTTTTCCAACATAGGCCTCAAAACGCTCCAAATAAACACTTGCAGATTCTACAAAAGGAGTGTTTCGAAACTGCTCTTTCAAGAGGAACGTTCAAGTCTGTGAGTTGAATGCACTCATCACACAGAAGTTTCTGAGAATGCTTCTGTCTACTTTTTATGGGAAGATGTTTCCTTTTCCAGAATAGGCCTCAAAACGCTCCAAATATCCTCTTGCAGATTCTACAAAAAGAGTGTTTCAAAACTGTTCTATCAAAAGGAAGGTTCAACTCTGTGAGTTGAATGAATGCATCATGAAGAACTTTCTGAGAATGCTTCTCTGTAGTTTTTAGGTGAAGATATTCCAAAACCCAGCACAGGCCTCGAAGTGCTCCAAATATCCACTTGCAGATTTTACCAAAAGAGTGTTTCAAAACTGCTCTTTCTATAGGTAAGTTCAAGTCTGTGAGTTGAATGCACTCAACACAAAGAAGTTTCTGAGAATGCTTCTGTTCAGTTTTTATGTGAAGATATTTCCTTTTCCAGCATAGGCCTCAAACGGCTCCAAATATCCACTTGCAGATTCTACAAAAAGAGTGTTTCCAAACTTCTCTATCAATTGGTAGGTTCAACTCCGTGAGTTGAATGAAGTCATCACAAAGAAGTTTCTGAGAATCCTTCTCTCTAGTTTTTATGTGAAGATATTTCCTTTTCCAACATAGGCCTCAAGGTGCTCCGAATAAACACTTGCAGATTCTACAAACTTAATGTTTCAAAACTGTTCTATCAAAAGGAACGTTGAAGTCTGTGAGTTGAATGCACTCATCACAAAGAAGTTTCTCAGAATGCTTCCGTCTAGTTTTTAGGTGAAGAGATTTCATTTCCCAGCACAGGCCTCAAAGCGCTCCAAATATCCACTTGCAGATTCTACAAGAAGAGTGTTTCCAAACTGCTCTTTCAAAAGGAAGCTTCAAGTCTGTGAGTTGAATGCACTCATCACAAAGAAGTTTCTGAGAATGCTTCCGTCTAGTTTCTATATGAAGATATTTCCTTTTCCAACATAGGCCCCAAAGTGCTCCAAATAAACCCTTGCAGATTCTACAAAAGGAGTGTTTCAAAACTGCTCTTTCTATAGGTAAGTTCAAGTCTGTGAGTTGAATGCACTCAACACAAAGAAGTTTCTGAGAATGCTTCTGTTCAGTTTTTATGTGAAGATATTTCCTTTTCCAGCATAGGCCTCAAACGGCTCCAAATATCCACTTGCAGATTCTACAAAAAGAGTGTTTCCAAACTTCTCTATCAATTGGTAGGTTCAACTCTGTGAGTTGAATGAACTCATCACAAAGAAGTTTCTGAGAATCCTTCTCTCTAGTTTTTACGTGAAGATATTTCCTTTTCCAGCGTAGGCCTCAAAGCGCTCCAAATAAACACATGCAGATTCTACAAAAGGAGTGTTTCAAAACAGTTCTATCAAAGGGAACGTTCAAGTCTGTGAGTTGAATGTACTCATCACACAGATGTTTCTCAGAATGCTTCTGTCTAGTTTTTAGGTGAAGAGATTTCATTTCACAGCATAGGCCTCAAAGCACTCCAAATATCCACTTGCAGATTCTATAAGAAGAGAGTTTCCAAACTGCTCTTTCAAAAGGAAGCTTCAAGTCTGTGAGTTGAATGCACTCATCACAAAGAAGTTTCTGAGAATGCTTCCGTCTAGTTTCTATGTGAAGATATTTCCTTTTCCAACATAGGCCCCAAAGTGCTCCAAATAAACCCTTGCAGATTCTACAAAAGGAGTGTTTCAAAACTGCTCTTTCTATAGGTAAGTTCAAGTCTGTGAGTTGAATGCACTCAACACAAAGAAGTTTCTGAGAATGCTTCTGTTCAGTTTTTATGTGAAGATATTTCCTTTTCCAGCATAGGCCTCAAACGGCTCCAAATATCCACTTGCAGATTCTACAAAAAGAGTGTTTCCAAACTTCTCTATCAATTGGTAGGTTCAACTCTGTGAGTTGAATGAAGTCATCACAAAGAAGTTTCTGAGAATCCTTCTCTCTAGTTTTTATGTGAAGATATTTCCTTTTCCAGCATAGGCCTCAAAGCACTCCAAATAAACACATGCAGATTCTACAAAAGGAGTGTTTCAAAACTGTTCTATCAAAGGGAACGTTCAAGTCTGTGAGTTGAATGTACTCATCACACAGATGTTTCTCAGAATGCTTCTGTCTAGTTTTTAGGTGAAGAGATTTCATTTCCCAGCATAGGCCTCAAAGCGCTCCAAATATCCACTTGCAGAATCTTCGAAAAGAGTGTTTCAAAGCTGCTCTTTCAAAAGCAAAGTTCAAGTCTGTGTGTTGAATGCACTCATCCGAAAGAAGTTTCTGAGAATGCTTCTGTCTAGTTCTTACGTGAAGATATTTATTTTTCCAGCTTAGGCCTCAAAGCGCTCCAAATAAACACTTGCAAATTCTACAAAAGGAGTGTTTCAAAAGAGTTCTATCAAAAGGAACGTTCAAGTCTGTGAGTTGAATGCACTTATCATACCGAAGTTTCCTGGAATGCTTGTGTCTAGTTTTTATGTGAAGACATTTCCTTTTCCAGCAGAGGCCTCAAAGCACTCCAAATATCCACTTGCAGATTCTACAAAAAGAGTGTTTCAAAACTGCTCTATCAAAAGCAAGCTTCAACACTGTGAGTAGAATGCACTCATCACAAAGAAGTTTCTGAGAATGCTTCTGCCTAGTTTTTATGTGAAGATATTTCCTTTTCCAACATAGGCCTCAAAGCGCTCCAAATAAACACTTGCAGATTCTACAAAAGGAGTGTTTCGAAACTGCTCTTTCAAGAGGAACGTTCAAGTCTGTGAGTTGAATGCACTCATCACACAGAAGTTTCTGAGAATGCTTCTGTCTAGTTTTTATGTGAAGATGTTTCCTTTTCCAGCATAGGCCTCCAAACGCTCCAAATATCCTCTTGCAGATTCTACAAAAAGAGTGTTTCAAAACTGTTCTATCAAAAGGAAGGTTCAACTCTGTGAGTTGAATGAATGCATCATGAAGAACTTTCTGAGAATGCTTCTCTGTAGTTTTTAGGTGAAGATATTCCAAAACCCAGCACAGGCCTCGAAGTGCTCCAAATAACCACTTGCAGATTTTACCAAAAGAGTGTTTCAAAACTGCTCTTTCTATAGGTAAGTTCAAGTCTGTGAGTTGAATGCACTCAACACAAAGAAGTTTCTGAGAATGCTTCTGTTCAGTTTTTATGTGAAGATATTTCCTTTTCCAGCATAGGCCTCAAACGGCTCCAAATATCCACTTGCAGATTCTACAAAAAGAGTGTTTCCAAACTTCTCTATCAATTGGTAGGTTCAACTCTGTGAGTTGAATGAACTCATCACAAAGAAGTTTCTGAGAATCCTTCTCTCTAGTTTTTATGTGAAGATATTTCCTTTTCCAGCGTAGGCCTCAAAGCGCTCCGAATAAACACTTGCAGATTCTACAAACTTAATGTTTCAAAACTGTTCTATCAAAGGGAACGTTCAAGTCTGTGAGTTGAATGTACTCATCACACAGATGTTTCTCAGAATGCTTCTGTCTAGTTTTTAGGTGAAGAGATTTCATTTCCCAGCATAGGCCTCAAAGCGCTCCAAATATCCACTTGCAGATTCTATAAGAAGAGAGTTTCCAAACTGCTCTTTCAAAAGGAAGCTTCAAGACTGTGAGTTGAATGCACTCATCACAAAGAAGTTTCTGAGAATGCTTCCGTCTAGTTTCTATGTGAAGATATTTCCTTTTCCAACATAGGCCCCAAAGTGCTCCAAATAAACCCTTGCAGATTCTACAAAAGGAGTGTTTCAAAACTGCTCTTTCTATAGGTAAGTTCAAGTCTGTGAGTTGAATGCACTCAACACAAAGAAGTTTCTGAGAATGCTTCTGTTCAGTTTTTATGTGAAGATATTTCCTTTTCCAGCATAGGCCTCAAACGGCTCCAAATATCCACTTGCAGATTCTACAAAAAGAGTGTTTCCAAACTTCTCTATCAATTGGTAGGTTCAACTCTGTGAGTTGAATGAACTCATCACAAAGAAGTTTCTGAGAATCCTTCTCTCTAGTTTTTATGTGAAGATATTTCCCTTTCCAACGTAGGCCTCAAAGCGCTCCAAATAAACACATGCAGATTCTACAAAAGGAGTGTTTCAAAACTGTTCTATCAAAGGGAACGTTCAAGTCTGTGAGTTGAATGTACTCTTCACAGAGATGTTTCTCAGAATGCTTCTGTCTAGTTTTTAGGTGAAGAGATTTCATTTCCCAGCCTAGGCCTCAAAGCGCTCCAAATATCCACTTGCAGAATCTACGAAAAGAGTGTTTCAAAGCTGCTCTTTCAAAAGCAAGGTTCAAGTCTGTGTGTTGAATGCACTCATCCGAAAGAAGTTTCTGAGAATGCTTCTGTCTAGTTCTTACGTGAAGATATTTCCTTTTCCAGCTTAGGCCTCAAAGCGCTCCAAATAAACACTTGCAAATTCTACAAAAGGAGTGTTTCAAAAGAGTTCTATCAAAAGGCACGTTCAAGTCTGTGAGTTGAATGCACTTATCATACCGAAGTTTCCTGGAATGCTTGTGTCTAGTTTTTATGTGAAGACATTTCCTTTTCCAGCAGAGGCCTCAAAACACTCCAAATATCCACTTGCAGATTCTAGAAAAAGAGTGTTTCAAAACTGCCCTATCAAAAGCAAGCTTCAACACTGTGAGTAGAATGCACTCATCACAAAGAAGTTTCTGAGAATGCTTCTGTCTAGTTTTTATGTGAAGATATTTCCTTTTCCAACATAGGCCTCAAAGCGCTCCAAATAAACACTTGCAGATTCTACAAAAGGAGTGATTCGAAACTGCTCTTTCAAGAGGAACGTTCAAGTCTGTGAGTTGAATGCACTCATCACACAGAAGTTTCTGAGAATGCTTCTGTCTAGTTTTTATGTGAAGATGTTTCCTTTTCCAACATAGGCCTCAAAACGCTCCAAATAAACACTTGCAGATTCTACAAAAGGAGTGTTTCGAAACTGCTCTTTCAAGAGGAACGTTCAAGTCTGTGAGTTGAATGCACTCATCACACAGAAGTTTCTGAGAATGCTTCTGTCTAGTTTTTATGTGAAGATGTTTCCTTTTCCAGCATAGGCCTCCAAACGCTCCAAATATCCTCTTGCAGATTCTACAAAAAGAGTGTTTCAAAACTGCTCTATCAAAAGGAAGGTTCAACTCTGTGAGTTGAATGAATGCATCATGAAGAACTTTCTGAGAATGCTTCTCTGTAGTTTTTAGGTGAAGATATTCCAAAACCCAGCACAGGCCTCGAAGTGCTCCAAATAACCACTTGCAGATTTTACCAAAAGAGTGTTTCAAAACTGCTCTTTCTATAGGTAAGTTCAAGTCTGTGAGTTGAATGCACTCAACACAAAGAAGTTTCTGAGAATGCTTCTGTTCAGTTTTTATGTGAAGATATTTCCTTTTCCAGCATAGGCCTCAAACGGCTCCAAATATCCATTTGCAGATTCTACAAAAAGAGTGTTTCCAAACTTCTCTATCAATTGGTAGGTTCAACTCTGTGAGTTGAATGAAGTCATCACAAAGAAGTTTCTGAGAATCCTTCTCTCTAGTTTTTATGTGAAGATATTTCCTTTTCCAGCGTAGGCCTCAAAGCGCTCCGAATAAACACTTGCAGATTCTACAAACTTAATGTTTCAAAACTGTTCTATCAAAGGGAACGTTCAAGTCTGTGAGTTGAATGTACTCATCACACAGATGTTTCTCAGAATGCTTCTGTCCAGTTTTTAGGTGAAGAGATTTCATTTCCCAGCATAGGCCTCAAAGCGCTCCAAATATCCACTTGCAGATTCTATAAGAAGAGAGTTTCCAAACTGCTCTTTCAAAAGGAAGCTTCAAGTCTGTGAGTTGAATGCACTCATCACAAAGAAGTTTCTGAGAATGCTTCCGTCTAGTTTCTATGTGAAGATATTTCCTTTTCCAACACAGGCCCCAAAGTGCTCCAAATAAACCCTTGCAGATTCTACAAAAGGAGTGTTTCAAAACTGCTCTTTCTATAGGTAAGTTCAAGTCTGTGAGTTGAATGCACTCAACACAAAGAAGTTTCTGAGAATGCTTCTGTTCAGTTTTTATGTGAAGATATTTCCTTTTCCAGCATAGGCCTCAAACGGCTCCAAATATCCACTTGCAGATTCTACAAAAAGAGTGTTTCCAAACTTCTCTATCAATTGGTAGGTTCAACTCTGTGAGTTGAATGAACTCATCACAAAGAAGTTTCTGAGAATCCTTCTCTCTAGTTTTTATGTGAAGATATTTCCTTTTCCAACGTAGGCCTCAAAGCGCTCCAAATAAACACATGCAGATTCTACAAAAGGAGTGTTTCAAAACTGTTCTATCAAAGGGAACGTTCAAGTCTGTGAGTTGAATGTACTCATCACACAGATGTTTCTCAGAATGCTTCTGTCTAGTTTTTAGGTGAAGAGATTTCATTTCCCAGCGTAGGCCTCAAAGCGCTCCAAATATCCACTTGCAGAATCTACGAAAAGAGTGTTTCAAAGCTGCTCTTTCAAAAGCAAGGTTCAAGTCTGTGTGTTGAATGCACTCATCTGAAAGAAGTTTCTGAGAACGCTTCTGTCTAGTTCTTACGTGAAGATATTTCCTTTTCCAGCTTAGGCCTCAAAGCGCTCCAAATAAACTCTTGCAAATTCTACAAAAGGAGTGTTTCAAAAGAGTTCTATCAAAAGGAACGTTCAAGTCTGTGAGTTGAATGCACTTATCATACCGAAGTTTCCTGGAATGCTTCTGTCTAGTTTTTATGTGAAGACATTTCCTTTTCCAGCAGAGGCCTCAAAGCACTCCAAATATCCACTTGCAGATTCTACAAAAAGAGTGTTTCAAAACTGCTCTATCAAAAGCAAGCTTCAACACTGTGAGTAGAATTCACTCATCACAAAGAAGTTTCTGAGAATGCTTCTGTCTAGTTTTTATGTGAAGATATTTCCTTTTCCAACATAGGCCTCAAAGCGCTCCAAATAAACACTTGCAGATTCTACAAAAGGAGTGTTTCGAAACTGCTCTTTCAAGAGGAACGTTCAAGTCTGTGAGTTGAATGCACTCATCACACAGAAGTTTCTGAGAATGCTTCTGTCTAGTTTTTATGTGAAGATATTTCCTTTTCCAGCATAGCCTCAAAACGCTCCAAATATCCTCTTGCAGATTCTACAAAAAGAGTGTTTCAAAACTGTTCTATGAAAAGGAAGGTTCAACTCTGTGAGTTGAATGAATGCATCATGAAGAACTTTCTGAGAATGCTTCTCTGTAGTTTTTAGGTGAAGATATTCCAAAACCCAGCACAGGCCTCGAAGTGCTCCAAATAACCACTTGCAGATTTTACCAAAAGAGTGTTTCAAAACTGCTCTTTCTATAGGTAAGTTCAAGTCTGTGAGTTGAATGCACTCAACACAAAGAAGTTTCTGAGAATGCTTCTGTTCAGTTTTTATGTGAAGATATTTCCTTTTCCAGCATAGGCCTCAAACGGCTCCAAATATCCACTTGCAGATTCTACAAAAAGAGTGTTTCCAAACTTCTCTATCAATTGGTAGGTTCAACTCTGTGAGTTGAATGAAGTCATCACAAAGAAGTTTCTGAGAATCCTTCTCTCTAGTTTTTATGTGAAGATATTTCCTTTTCCAGCGCAGGCCTCAAAGCGCTCCGAATAAACACTTGCAGATTCTACAAACTTAATGTTTCAAAACTGTTCTATCAAAGGGAACGTTCAAGTCTGTGAGTTGAATGTACTCATCACACAGATGTTTCTCAGAATGCTTCTGTCTAGTTTTTAGGTGAAGAGATTTCATTTCCCAGCATAGGCCTCAAAGCGCTCCAAATATCCACTTGCAGAATCTACGAAAAGAGTGTTTCAAAGCTGCTCTTTCAAAAGCAAAGTTCAAGTCTGTGTGTTGAATGCACTCATCCGAAAGAAGTTTCTGAGAATGCTTCTGTCTAGTTCTTACGTGAAGATATTTATTTTTCCAGCTTAGGCCTCAAAGCGCTCCAAATAAACACTTGCAAATTCTACAAAAGGAGTGTTTCAAAAGAGTTCTATCAAAAGGAACGTTCAAGTCTGTGAGTTGAATGCACTTATCATACCGAAGTTTCCTGGAATGCTTGTGTCTAGTTTTTATGTGAAGACATTTCCTTTTCCAGCAGAGGCCTCAAAGCACTCCAAATATCCACTTGCAGATTCTACAAAAAGAGTGTTTCAAAACTGCTCTATCAAAAGCAAGCTTCAACACTGTGAGTAGAATGCACTCATCACAAAGAAGTTTCTGAGAATGCTTCTGTCTAGTTTTTATGTGAAGATATTTCCTTTTCCAACATAGGCCTCAAAGCGCTCCAAATAAACACTTGCAGATTCTACAAAAGGAGTGTTTCGAAACTGCTCTTTCAAGAGGAACGTTCAAGTCTGTGAGTTGAATGCACTCATCACACAGAAGTTTCTGAGAATGCTTCTGTCTAGTTTTTATGTGAAGATGTTTCCTTTTCCAGCATAGGCCTCCAAACGCTCCAAATATCCTCTTGCAGATTCTACAAAAAGAGTGTTTCAAAACTGTTCTATCAAAAGGAAGGTTCAACTCTGTGAGTTGAATGAATGCATCATGAAGAACTTTCTGAGAATGCTTCTCTGTAGTTTTTAGGTGAAGATATTCCAAAACCCAGCACAGGCCTCGAAGTGCTCCAAATAACCACTTGCAGATTTTACCAAAAGAGTGTTTCAAAACTGCTCTTTCTATAGGTAAGTTCAAGTCTGTGAGTTGAATGCACTCAACACAAAGAAGTTTCTGAGAATGCTTCTGTTCAGTTTTTATGTGAAGATATTTCCTTTTCCAGCATAGGCCTCAAACGGCTCCAAATATCCACTTGCAGATTCTACAAAAAGAGTGTTTCCAAACTTCTCTATCAATTGGTAGGTTCAACTCTGTGAGTTGAATGAAGTCATCACAAAGAAGTTTCTGAGAATCCTTCTCTCTAGTTTTTATGTGAAGATATTTCCTTTTCCAGCGTAGGCCTCAAAGCGCTCCGAATAAACACTTGCAGATTCTACAAACTTAATGTTTCAAAACTGTTCTATCAAAGGGAACGTTCAAGTCTGTGAGTTGAATGTACTCATCACACAGATGTTTCTCAGAATGCTTCTGTCTAGTTTTTAGGTGAAGAGATTTCCTTTCCCAGCATAGGCCTCAAAGCGCTCCAAATATCCACTTGCAGATTCTATAAGAAGAGAGTTTCCAAACTGCTCTTTCAAAAGGAAGCTTCAAGTCTGTGAGTTGAATGCACTCATCACAAAGAAGTTTCTGAGAATGCTTCCGTCTAGTTTCTATGTGAAGATATTTCCTTTTCCAACATAGGCCCCAAAGTGCTCCAAATAAACCCTTGCAGATTCTACAAAAGGAGTGTTTCAAAACTGCTCTTTCTATAGGTAAGTTCAAGTCTGTGAGTTGAATGCACTCAACACAAAGAAGTTTCTGAGAATGCTTCTGTTCAGTTTTTATGTGAAGATATTTCCTTTTCCAGCATAGGCCTCAAACGGCTCCAAATATCCACTTGCAGATTCTACAAAAAGAGTGTTTCCAAACTTCTCTATCAATTGGTAGGTTCAACTCTGTGAGTTGAATGAAGTCATCACAAAGAAGTTTCTGAGAATCCTTCTCTCTAGTTTTTACGTGAAGATATTTCCTTTTCCAACATAGGCCTCAAGGTGCTCCGAATAAACACTTGCAGATTCTACAAACTTAATGTTTCAAAACTGTTCTATCAAAAGGAATGTTGAGGTCTGTGAGTTGAATGTACTCATCACACAGATGTTTCTCAGAATGCTTCTGTCTAGTTTTTAGGTGAAGAGATTTCATTTCCCAGCATAGGCCTCAAAGCGCTCCAAATATCCACTTGCAGAATCTACGAAAAGAGTGTTTCAAAGCTGCTCTTTCAAAAGCAAGGTTCAAGTCTGTGTGTTGAATGCACTCATCAGAAAGAAGTTTCTGAGAATGCTTCTGTCTAGTTCTTACGTGAAGATATTTCCTTTTCCAGCTTAGGCCTCAAAGCGCTCCAAATAAACACTTGCAAATTCTACAAAAGGAGTGTTACAAAAGAGTTCTATCAAAAGGCACGTTCAAGTCTGTGAGTTGAATGCACTTATCATACCGAAGTTTCCTGGAATGCTTGTGTCTAGTTTTTATGTGAAGACATTTCCTTTTCCAGCAGAGGCCTCAAAACACTCCAAATATCCACTTGCAGATTCTACAAAAAGAGTGTTTCAAAACTGCTCTATCAAAAGCAAGCTTCAACACTGTGAGTAGAATGCACTCATCACAAAGAAGTTTCTGAGAATGCTTCTGTCTAGTTTTTATGTGAAGATACTTCCTTTTCCAACATAGGCCTCAAAGCGCTCCAAATAAACACTTGCAGATTCTACAAAAGGAGTGTTTCGAAACTGCTCTTTCAAGAGGAACGTTCAAGTCTGTGAGTTGAATGCACTCATCACACAGAAGTTTCTGAGAATGCTTCTGTCTACTTTTTATGGGAAGATGTTTCCTTTTCCAGAATAGGCCTCAAAACGCTCCAAATATCCTCTTGCAGATTCTACAAAAAGAGTGTTTCAAAACTGTTCTATCAAAAGGAAGGTTCAACTCTGTGAGTTGAATGAATGCATCATGAAGAACTTTCTGAGAATGCTTCTCTGTAGTTTTTAGGTGAAGATATTCCAAAACCCAGCACAGGCCTCGAAGTGCTCCAAATATCCACTTGCAGATTTTACCAAAAGAGTGTTTCAAAACTGCTCTTTCTATAGGTAAGTTCAAGTCTGTGAGTTGAATGCACTCAACACAAAGAAGTTTCTGAGAATGCTTCTGTTCAGTTTTTATGTGAAGATATTTCCTTTTCCAGCATAGGCCTCAAACGGCTCCAAATATCCACTTGCAGATTCTACAAAAAGAGTGTTTCCAAACTTCTCTATCAATTGGTAGGTTCAACTCTGTGAGTTGAATGAAGTCATCACAAAGAAGTTTCTGAGAATCCTTCTCTCTAGTTTTTATGTGAAGATATTTCCTTTTCCAACATAGGCCTCAAGGTGCTCCGAATAAACACTTGCAGATTCTACAAACTTAATGTTTCAAAACTGTTCTATCAAAAGGAACGTTGAAGTCTGTGAGTTGAATGCACTCATCACAAAGAAGTTTCTCAGAATGCTTCCGTCTAGTTTTTAGGTGAAGAGATTTCATTTCCCAGCACAGGCCTCAAAGCGCTCCAAATATCCACTTGCAGATTCTACAAGAAGAGTGTTTCCAAACTGCTCTTTCAAAAGGAAGCTTCAAGTCTGTGAGTTGAATGCACTCATCACAAAGAAGTTTCTGAGAATGCTTCCATCTAGTTTCTATATGAAGATATTTCCTTTTCCAACATAGGCCCCAAAGTGCTCCAAATAAACCCTTGCAGATTCTACAAAAGGAGTGTTTCAAAACTGCTCTTTCTATAGGTAAGTTCAAGTCTGTGAGTTGAATGCACTCAACACAAAGAAGTTTCTGAGAATGCTTCTGTTCAGTTTTTATGTGAAGATATTTCCTTTTCCAGCATAGGCCTCAAACGGCTCCAAATATCCACTTGCAGATTCTACAAAAAGAGTGTTTCCAAACTTCTCTATCAATTGGTAGGTTCAACTCTGTGAGTTGAATGAACTCATCACAAAGAAGTTTCTGAGAATCCTTCTCTCTAGTTTTTACGTGAAGATATTTCCTTTTCCAGCGTAGGCCTCAAAGCGCTCCAAATAAACACATGCAGATTCTACAAAAGGAGTGTTTCAAAACAGTTCTATCAAAGGGAACGTTCAAGTCTGTGAGTTGAATGTACTCATCACACAGATGTTTCTCAGAATGCTTCTGTCTAGTTTTTAGGTGAAGAGATTTCATTTCCTAGCATAGGCCTCAAAGCACTCCAAATATCCACTTGCAGATTCTATAAGAAGAGAGTTTCCAAACTGCTCTTTCAAAAGGAAGCTTCAAGTCTGTGAGTTGAATGCACTCATCACAAAGAAGTTTCTGAGAATGCTTCCGTCTAGTTTCTATGTGAAGATATTTCCTTTTCCAACATAGGCCCCAAAGTGCTCCAAATAAACCCTTGCAGATTCTACAAAAGGAGTGTTTCAAAACTGCTCTTTCTATAGGTAAGTTCAAGTCTGTGAGTTGAATGCACTCAACACAAAGAAGTTTCTGAGAATGCTTCTGTTCAGTTTTTATGTGAAGATATTTCCTTTTCCAGCATAGGCCTCAAACGGCTCCAAATATCCACTTGCAGATTCTACAAAAAGAGTGTTTCCAAACTTCTCTATCAATTGGTAGGTTCAACTCTGTGAGTTGAATGAACTCATCACAAAGAAGTTTCTGAGAATCCTTCTCTCTAGTTTTTATGTGAAGATATTTCCTTTTCCAACATAGGCCTCAAAGCGCTCCAAATAAACACATGCAGATTCTACAAAAGGAGTGTTTCAAAACTGTTCTATCAAAGGGAACGTTCAAGTCTGTGAGTTGAATGTACTCATCACACAGATGTTTCTCAGAATGCTTCTGTCTAGTTTTTAGGTGAAGAGATTTCATTTCCCAGCATAGGCCTCAAAGCGCTCCAAATATCCACTTGCAGAATCTACGAAAAGAGTGTTTCAAAGCTGCTCTTTCAAAAGCAAGGTTCAAGTCTGTGTGTTGAATGCACTCATCAGAAAGAAGTTTCTGAGAATGCTTCTGTCTAGTTCTTACGTGAAGATATTTCCTTTTCCAGCTTAGGCCTCAAAGCGCTCCAAATAAACACTTGCAAATTCTACAAAAGGAGTGTTTCAAAAGAGTTCTATCAAAAGGCACGTTCAAGTCTGTGAGTTGAATGCACTTATCATACCGAAGTTTCCTGGAATGCTTGTGTCTAGTTTTTATGTGAAGACATTTCCTTTTCCAGCAGAGGCCTCAAAACACTCCAAATATCCACTTGCAGATTCTACAAAAAGAGTGTTTCAAAACTGCTCTATCAAAAGCAAGCTTCAACACTGTGAGTAGAATGCACTCATCACAAAGAAGTTTCTGAGAATGCTTCTGTCTAGTTTTTATGTGAAGATATTTCCTTTTCCAACATAGGCCTCAAAGCGCTCCAAATAAACACTTGCAGATTCTACAAAAGGAGTGTTTCGAAACTGCTCTTTCAAGAGGAACGTTCAAGTCTGTGAGTTGAATGCACTCATCACACAGAAGTTTCTGAGAATGCTTCTGTCTACTTTTTATGGGAAGATGTTTCCTTTTCCAGAATAGGCCTCAAAACGCTCCAAATATCCTCTTGCAGATTCTACAAAAAGAGTGTTTCAAAACTGTTCTATCAAAAGGAAGGTTCAACTCTGTGAGTTGAATGAATGCATCATGAAGAACTTTCTGAGAATGCTTCTCTGTAGTTTTTAGGTGAAGATATTCCAAAACCCAGCACAGGCCTCGAAGTGCTCCAAATATCCACTTGCAGATTTTACCAAAAGAGTGTTTCAAAACTGCTCTTTCTACAGGTAAGTTCAAGTCTGTGAGTTGAATGCACTCAACACAAAGAAGTTTCTGAGAATGCTTCTGTTCAGTTTTTATGTGAAGATATTTCCTTTTCCAGCATAGGCCTCAAACGGCTCCAAATATCCACTTGCAGATTCTACAAAAAGAGTGTTTCCAAACTTCTCTATCAATTGGTAGGTTCAACTCTGTGAGTTGAATGAAGTCATCACAAAGAAGTTTCTGAGAATCCTTCTCTCTAGTTTTTATGTGAAGATATTTCCTTTTCCAACATAGGCCTCAAGGTGCTCCGAATAAACACTTGCAGATTCTACAAACTTAATGTTTCAAAACTGTTCTATCAAAAGGAACGTTGAAATCTGTGAGTTGAATGCACTCATCACAAAGAAGTTTCTCAGAATGCTTCCGTCTAGTTTTTAGGTGAAGAGATTTCATTTCCCAGCACAGGCCCCAAAGCGCTCCAAATATCCACTTGCAGATTCTACAAGAAGAGTGTTTCCAAACTGCTCTTTCAAAAGGAAGCTTCAAGTCTGTGAGTTGAATGCACTCATCACAAAGAAGTTTCTGAGAATGCTTCCGTCTAGTTTCTATATGAAGATATTTCCTTTTCCAACATAGGCCCCAAAGTGCTCCAAATTAACCCTTGCAGATTCTACAATAGGAGTGTTTCAAAACTGCTCTTTCTATAGGTAAGTTCAAGTCTGTGAGTTGAATGCACTCAACACAAAGAAGTTTCTGAGAATGCTTCTGTTCAGTTTTTATGTGAAGATATTTCCTTTTCCAGCATAGGCCTCAAACGGCTCCAAATATCCACTTGCAGATTCTACAAAAAGAGTGTTTCCAAACTTCTCTATCAATTGGTAGGTTCAACTCTGTGAGTTGAATGAACTCATCACAAAGAAGTTTCTGAGAATCCTTCTCTCTAGTTTTTACGTGAAGATATTTCCTTTTCCAGCGTAGGCCTCAAAGCGCTCCAAATAAACACATGCAGATTCTACAAAAGGAGTGTTTCAAAACAGTTCTATCAAAGGGAACGTTCAAGTCTGTGAGTTGAATGTACTCATCACACAGATGTTTCTCAGAATGCTTCTGTCTAGTTTTTAGGTGAAGAGATTTCATTTCCTAGCATAGGCCTCAAAGCACTCCAAATATCCACTTGCAGATTCTATAAGAAGAGAGTTTCCAAACTGCTCTTTCAAAAGGAAGCTTCAAGTCTGTGAGTTGAATGCACTCATCACAAAGAAGTTTCTGAGAATGCTTCCGTCTAGTTTCTATGTGAAGATATTTCCTTTTCCAACATAGGCCCCAAAGTGCTCCAAATAAACCCTTGCAGATTCTACAAAAGGAGTGTTTCAAAACTGCTCTTTCTATAGGTAAGTTCAAGTCTGTGAGTTGAATGCACTCAACACAAAGAAGTTTCTGAGAATGCTTCTGTTCAGTTTTTAGGTGAAGATATTTCCTTTTCCAGCATAGGCCTCAAACGGCTCCAAATATCCACTTGCAGATTCTACAAAAAGAGTGTTTCCAAACTTCTCTATCAATTGGTAGGTTCAACTCTGTGAGTTGAATGAACTCATCACAAAGAAGTTTCTGAGAATCCTTCTCTCTAGTTTTTATGTGAAGATATTTCCTTTTCCAGCGTAGGCCTCAAAGCACTCCAAATAAACACATGCAGATTCTACAAAAGGAGTGTTTCAAAACTGTTCTATCAAAGGGAACGTTCAAGTCTGTGAGTTGAATGTACTCATCACACAGATGTTTCTCAGAATGCTTCTGTCTAGTTTTTAGGTGAAGAGATTTCATTTCCCAGCATAGGCCTCAAAGCGCTCCAAATATCCACTTGCAGATTCTACAAAAAGAGTGTTTCAAAGCTGCTCTTTCAAAAGGAAAGTTCAAGTCTGTGTGTTGAATGCACTCATCCGAAAGAAGTTTCTGAGAATGCTTCTGTCTAGTTCTTACGTGAAGATATTTATTTTTCCAGCTTAGGCCTCAAAGCGCTCCAAATAAACACTTGCAAATTCTACAAAAGGAGTGTTTCAAAAGAGTTCTATCAAAAGGAACGTTCAAGTCTGTGAGTTGAATGCACTTATCATACCGAAGTTTCCTGGAATGCTTGTGTCTAGTTTTTATGTGAAGACATTTCCTTTTCCAGCAGAGGCCTCAAAGCACTCCAAATATCCACTTGCAGATTCTACAAAAAGAGTGTTTCAAAACTGCTCTATCAAAAGCAAGCTTCAACACTGTGAGTAGAATGCACTCATCACAAAGAAGTTTCTGAGAATGCTTCTGCCTAGTTTTTATGTGAAGATATTTCCTTTTCCAACATAGGCCTCAAAGCGCTCCAAATAAACACTTGCAGATTCTACAAAAGGAGTGTTTCGAAACTGCTCTTTCAAGAGGAACGTTCAAGTCTGTGAGTTGAATGCACTCATCACACAGAAGTTTCTGAGAATGCTTCTGTCTAGTTTTTATGTGAAGATGTTTCCTTTTCCAGCATAGGCCTCCAAACGCTCCAAATATCCTCTTGCAGATTCTACAAAAAGAGTGTTTCAAAACTGTTCTATCAAAAGGAAGGTTCAACTCTGTGAGTTGAATGAATGCATCATGAAGAACTTTCTGAGAATGCTTCTCTGTAGTTTTTAGGTGAAGATATTCCAAAACCCAGGACAGGCCTCGAAGTGCTCCAAATAACCACTTGCAGATTTTACCAAAAGAGTGTTTCAAAACTGCTCTTTCTATAGGTAAGTTCAAGTCTGTGAGTTGAATGCACTCAACACAAAGAAGTTTCTGAGAATGCTTCTGTTCAGTTTTTATGTGAAGATATTTCCTTTTCCAGCATAGGCCTCAAACGGCTCCAAATATCCACTTGCAGATTCTACAAAAAGAGTGTTTCCAAACTTCTCTATCAATTGGTAGGTTCAACTCTGTGAGTTGAATGAAGTCATCACAAAGAAGTTTCTGAGAATCCTTCTCTCTAGTTTTTATGTGAAGATATTTCCTTTTCCAGCGTAGGCCTCAAAGCGCTCCGAATAAACACTTGCAGATTCTACAAACTTAATGTTTCAAAACTGTTCTATCAAAGGGAACGTTCAAGTCTGTGAGTTGAATGTACTCATCACACAGATGTTTCTCAGAATGCTTCTGTCTAGTTTTTAGGTGAAGAGATTTCATTTCCCAGCATAGGCCTCAAAGCGCTCCAAATATCCACTTGCAGTTTCTATAAGAAGAGAGTTTCCAAACTGCTCCTTCAAAAGGAAGCTTCAAGTCTGTGAGTTGAATGCACTCATCACAAAGAAGTTTCCGAGAATGCTTCCGTCTAGTTTCTATGTGAAGATATTTCCTTTTCCAACATAGGCCCCAAAGTGCTCCAAATAAACCATTGCAGATTCTACAAAAGGAGTGTTTCAAAACTGCTCTTTCTATAGGTAAGTTCAAGTCTGTGAGTTGAATGCACTCAACACAAAGAAGTTTCTGAGAATGCTTCTGTTCAGTTTTTATGTGAAGATATTTCCTTTTCCAGCATAGGCCTCAAACGGCTCCAAATATCCACTTGCAGATTCTACAAAAAGAGTGTTTCCAAACTTCTCTATCAATTGGTAGGTTCAACTCTGTGAGTTGAATGAACTCATCACAAAGAAGTTTCTGAGAATCCTTCTCTCTAGTTTTTATGTGAAGATATTTCCTTTTCCAACGTAGGCCTCAAAGCGCTCCAAATAAACACATGCAGATTCTACAAAAGGAGTGTTTCAAAACTGTTCTATCAAAGGGAACGTTCAAGTCTGTGAGTTGAATGTACTCATCACAGAGATGTTTCTCAGAATGCTTCTGTCTAGTTTTTAGGTGAAGAGATTTCATTTCCCAGCATAGGCCTCAAAGCGCTCCAAATATCCACTTGCAGAATCTACGAAAAGAGTGTTTCAAAGCTGCTCTTTCAAAAGCAAGGTTCAAGTCTGTGTGTTGAATGCACTCATCCGAAAGAAGTTTCTGAGAATGCTTCTGTCTAGTTCTTACGTGAAGATATTTCCTTTTCCAGCTTAGGCCTCAAAGCGCTCCAAATAAACACTTGCAAATTCTACAAAAGGAGTGTTTCAAAAGAGTTCTATCAAAAGGCACGTTCAAGTCTGTGAGTTGAATGCACTTATCATACCGAAGTTTCCTGGAATGCTTCTGTCTAGTTTTTATGTGAAGACATTTCCTTTTCCAGCAGAGGCCTCAAAACACTCCAAATATCCACTTGCAGATTCTACAAAAAGAGTGTTTCAAAACTGCTCTATCAAAAGCAAGCTTCAACACTGTGAGTAGAATTCACTCATCACAAAGAAGTTTCTGAGAATGCTTCTGCCTAGTTTTTATGTGAAGATATTTCCTTTTCCAACATAGGCCTCAAAGCGCTCCAAATAAACACTTGCAGATTCTACAAAAGGAGTGTTTCGAAACTGCTCTTTCAAGAGGAACGTTCAAGTCTGTGAGTTGAATGCACTCATCACACAGAAGTTTCTGAGAATGCTTCTGTCTAGTTTTTATGTGAAGATGTTTCCTTTTCCAGCATAGGCCTCCAAACGCTCCAAATATCCTCTTGCAGATTCTACAAAAAGAGTGTTTCAAAACTGTTCTATCAAAAGGAAGGTTCAACTCTGTGAGTTGAATGAATGCATCATGAAGAACTTTCTGAGAATGCTTCTCTGTAGTTTTTAGGTGAAGATATTCCAAAACCCAGCACAGGCCTCGAAGTGCTCCAAATAACCACTTGCAGATTTTACCAAAAGAGTGTTTCAAAACTGCTCTTTCTATAGGTAAGTTCAAGTCTGTGAGTTGAATGCACTCAACACAAAGAAGTTTCTGAGAATGCTTCTGTTCAGTTTTTATGTGAAGATATTTCCTTTTCCAGCATAGGCCTCAAACGGCTCCAAATATCCACTTGCAGATTCTACAAAAAGAGTGTTTCCAAACTTCTCTATCAATTGGTAGGTTCAACTCTGTGAGTTGAATGAAGTCATCACAAAGAAGTTTCTGAGAATCCTTCTCTCTAGTTTTTATGTGAAGATATTTCCTTTTCCAGCGTAGGCCTCAAAGCGCTCCGAATAAACACTTGCAGATTCTACAAACTTAATGTTTCAAAACTGTTCTATCAAAGGGAACGTTCAAGTCTGTGAGTTGAATGTACTCATCACACAGATGTTTCTCAGAATGCTTCTGTCTAGTTTTTAGGTGAAGAGATTTCATTTCCCAGCATAGGCCTCAAAGCGCTCCAAATATCCACTTGCAGTTTCTATAAGAAGAGAGTTTCCAAACTGCTCTTTCAAAAGGAAGCTTCAAGTCTGTGAGTTGAATGCACTCATCACAAAGAAGTTTCCGAGAATGCTTCCGTCTAGTTTCTATGTGAAGATATTTCCTTTTCCAACATAGGCCCCAAAGTGCTCCAAATAAACCCTTGCAGATTCTACAAAAGGAGTGTTTCAAAACTGCTCTTTCTATAGGTAAGTTCAAGTCTGTGAGTTGAATGCACTCAACACAAAGAAGTTTCTGAGAATGCTTCTGTTCAGTTTTTATGTGAAGATATTTCCTTTTCCAGCATAGGCCTCAAACGGCTCCAAATATCCACTTGCAGATTCTACAAAAAGAGTGTTTCCAAACTTCTCTATCAATTGGTAGGTTCAACTCTGTGAGTTGAATGAACTCATCACAAAGAAGTTTCTGAGAATCCTTCTCTCTAGTTTTTATGTGAAGATATTTCCTTTTCCAACGTAGGCCTCAAAGCGCTCCAAATAAACACATGCAGATTCTACAAAAGGAGTGTTTCAAAACTGTTCTATCAAAGGGAACGTTCAAGTCTGTGAGTTGAATGTACTCATCACAGAGATGTTTCTCAGAATGCTTCTGTCTAGTTTTTAGGTGAAGAGATTTCATTTCCCAGCATAGGCCTCAAAGCGCTCCAAATATCCACTTGCAGAATCTACGAAAAGAGTGTTTCAAAGCTGCTCTTTCAAAAGCAAGGTTCAAGTCTGTGTGTTGAATGCACTCATCAGAAAGAAGTTTCTGAGAATGCTTCTGTCTAGTTCTTACGTGAAGATATTTCCTTTTCCAGCTTAGGCCTCAAAGCGCTCCAAATAAACACTTGCAAATTCTACAAAAGGAGTGTTTCAAAAGAGTTCTATCAAAAGGCACGTTCAAGTCTGTGAGTTGAATGCACTTATCATACCGAAGTTTCCTGGAATGCTTGTGTCTAGTTTTTATGTGAAGACATTTCCTTTTCCAGCAGAGGCCTCAAAACACTCCAAATATCCACTTGCAGATTCTACAAAAAGAGTGTTTCAAAACTGCCCTATCAAAAGCAAGCTTCAACACTGTGAGTAGAATGCACTCATCACAAAGAAGTTTCTGAGAATGCTTCTGTGTAGTTTTTATGTGAAGATATTTCCTTTTCCAACATAGGCCTCAAAGCGCTCCAAATAAACACTTGCAGATTCTACAAAAGGAGTGATTCGAAACTGCTCTTTCAAGAGAAACGTTCAAGTCTGTGAGTTGAATGCACGCATCACACAGAAGTTTCTGAGAATGCTTCTGTCTAGTTTTTATGTGAAGATGTTTCCTTTTCCAACATAGGCCTCAAAACGCTCCAAATAAACACTTGCAGATTCTACAAAAGGAGTGTTTCGAAACTGCTCTTTCAAGAGGAACGTTCAAGTCTGTGAGTTGAATGCACTCATCACACAGAAGTTTCTGAGAATGCTTCTGTCTAGTTTTTATGTGAAGATGTTTCCTTTTCCAGCATAGGCCTCCAAACGCTCCAAATATCCTCTTGCAGATTCTACAAAAAGAGTGTTTCAAAACTGTTCTATCAAAAGGAAGGTTCAACTCTGTGAGTTGAATGAATGCATCATGAAGAACTTTCTGAGAATGCTTCTCTGTAGTTTTTAGGTGAAGATATTCCAAAACCCAGCACAGGCCTCGAAGTGCTCCAAATAACCACTTGCAGATTTTACCAAAAGAGTGTTTCAAAACTGCTCTTTCTATAGGTAAGTTCAAGTCTGTGAGTTGAATGCACTCAACACAAAGAAGTTTCTGAGAATGCTTCTGTTCAGTTTTTATGTGAAGATATTTCCTTTTCCAGCATAGGCCTCAAACGGCTCCAAATATCCATTTGCAGATTCTACAAAAAGAGTGTTTCCAAACTTCTCTATCAATTGGTAGGTTCAACTCTGTGAGTTGAATGAAGTCATCACAAAGAAGTTTCTGAGAATCCTTCTCTCTAGTTTTTATGTGAAGATATTTCCTTTTCCAGCGTAGGTCTCAAAGCGCTCCGAATAAACACTTGCAGATTCTACAAACTTAATGTTTCAAAACTGTTCTATCAAAGGGAACGTTCAAGTCTGTGAGTTGAATGTACTCATCACACAGATGTTTCTCAGAATGCTTCTGTCCAGTTTTTAGGTGAAGAGATTTCATTTCCCAGC
The DNA here is from genome assembly GCF_028885655.2 of Pongo abelii. Taxonomy (NCBI): domain Eukaryota; kingdom Metazoa; phylum Chordata; class Mammalia; order Primates; family Hominidae; genus Pongo; species Pongo abelii. The sequence continues at coordinate 20,755,034 of NC_071997.2, read as the reverse complement.
ATAGGCCTCAAAGCGCTCCAAATATCCACTTGCAGATTCTATAAGAAGAGAGTTTCCAAACTGCTCTTTCAAAAGGAAGCTTCAAGTCTGTGAGTTGAATGCACTCATCACAAAGAAGTTTCTGAGAATGCTTCCGTCTAGTTTCTATGTGAAGATATTTCCTTTTCCAACATAGGCCCCAAAGTGCTCCAAATAAACCCTTGCAGATTCTACAAAAGGAGTGTTTCAAAACTGCTCTTTCTATAGGTAAGTTCAAGTCTGTGAGTTGAATGCACTCAACACAAAGAAGTTTCTGAGAATGCTTCTGTTCAGTTTTTATGTGAAGATATTTCCTTTTCCAACATAGGCCTCAAAGCGCTCCAAATAAACACTTGCAGATTCTACAAAAGGAGTGTTTCGAAACTGCTCTTTCAAGAGGAACGTTCAAGTCTGTGAGTTGAATGCACTCATCACACAGAAGTTTCTGAGAATGCTTCTGTCTACTTTTTATGGGAAGATGTTTCCTTTTCCAGAATAGGCCTCAAAACGCTCCAAATATCCTCTTGCAGATTCTACAAAAAGAGTGTTTCAAAACTGTTCTATCAAAAGGAAGGTTCAACTCTGTGAGTTGAATGAATGCATCATGAAGAACTTTCTGAGAATGCTTCTCTGTAGTTTTTAGGTGAAGATATTCCAAAACCCAGCACAGGCCTCGAAGTGCTCCAAATATCCACTTGCAGATTTTACCAAAAGAGTGTTTCAAAACTGCTCTTTCTATAGGTAAGTTCAAGTCTGTGAGTTGAATGCACTCAACACAAAGAAGTTTCTGAGAATGCTTCTGTTCAGTTTTTATGTGAAGATATTTCCTTTTCCAGCATAGGCCTCAAACGGCTCCAAATATCCACTTGCAGATTCTACAAAAAGAGTGTTTCCAAACTTCTCTATCAATTGGTAGGTTCAACTCTGTGAGTTGAATGAAGTCATCACAAAGAAGTTTCTGAGAATCCTTCTCTCTAGTTTTTATGTGAAGATATTTCCTTTTCCAACATAGGCCTCAAGGTGCTCCGAATAAACACTTGCAGATTCTACAAACTTAATGTTTCAAAACTGTTCTATCAAAAGGAACGTTGAAGTCTGTGAGTTGAATGCACTCATCACAAAGAAGTTTCTCAGAATGCTTCCGTCTAGTTTTTAGGTGAAGAGATTTCATTTCCCAGCACAGGCCCCAAAGCGCTCCAAATATCCACTTGCAGATTCTACAAGAAGAGTGTTTCCAAACTGCTCTTTCAAAAGGAAGCTTCAAGTCTGTGAGTTGAATGCACTCATCACAAAGAAGTTTCTGAGAATGCTTCCGTCTAGTTTCTATATGAAGATATTTCCTTTTCCAACATAGGCCCCAAAGTGCTCCAAATTAACCCTTGCAGATTCTACAATAGGAGTGTTTCAAAACTGCTCTTTCTATAGGTAAGTTCAAGTCTGTGAGTTGAATGCACTCAACACAAAGAAGTTTCTGAGAATGCTTCTGTTCAGTTTTTATGTGAAGATATTTCCTTTTCCAGCATAGGCCTCAAACGGCTCCAAATATCCACTTGCAGATTCTACAAAAAGAGTGTTTCCAAACTTCTCTATCAATTGGTAGGTTCAACTCTGTGAGTTGAATGAACTCATCACAAAGAAGTTTCTGAGAATCCTTCTCTCTAGCTTTTACGTGAAGATATTTCCTTTTCCAGCGTAGGCCTCAAAGCGCTCCAAATAAACACATGCAGATTCTACAAAAGGAGTGTTTCAAAACAGTTCTATCAAAGGGAACGTTCAAGTCTGTGAGTTGAATGTACTCATCACACAGATGTTTCTCAGAATGCTTCTGTCTAGTTTTTAGGTGAAGAGATTTCATTTCCTAGCATAGGCCTCAAAGCACTCCAAATATCCACTTGCAGATTCTATAAGAAGAGAGTTTCCAAACTGCTCTTTCAAAAGGAAGCTTCAAGTCTGTGAGTTGAATGCACTCATCACAAAGAAGTTTCTGAGAATGCTTCCGTCTAGTTTCTATGTGAAGATATTTCCTTTTCCAACATAGGCCCCAAAGTGCTCCAAATAAACCCTTGCAGATTCTACAAAAGGAGTGTTTCAAAACTGCTCTTTCTATAGGTAAGTTCAAGTCTGTGAGTTGAATCCACTCAACACAAAGAAGTTTCTGAGAATGCTTCTGTTCAGTTTTTATGTGAAGATATTTCCTTTTCCAGCATAGGCCTCAAACGGCTCCAAATATCCACTTGCAGATTCTACAAAAAGAGTGTTTCCAAACTTCTCTATCAATTGGTAGGTTCAACTCTGTGAGTTGAATGAACTCATCACAAAGAAGTTTCTGAGAATCCTTCTCTCTAGTTTTTATGTGAAGATATTTCCTTTTCCAGCGTAGGCCTCAAAGCACTCCAAATAAACACATGCAGATTCTACAAAAGGAGTGTTTCAAAACTGTTCTATCAAAGGGAACGTTCAAGTCTGTGAGTTGAATGTACTCATCACACAGATGTTTCTCAGAATGCTTCTGTCTAGTTTTTAGGTGAAGAGATTTCATTTCCCAGCATAGGCCTCAAAGCGCTCCAAATATCCACTTGCAGAATCTACGAAAAGAGTGTTTCAAAGCTGCTCTTTCAAAAGCAAAGTTCAAGTCTGTGTGTTGAATGCACTCATCCGAAAGAAGTTTCTGAGAATGCTTCTGTCTAGTTCTTACGTGAAGATATTTATTTTTCCAGCTTAGGCCTCAAAGCGCTCCAAATAAACACTTGCAAATTCTACAAAAGGAGTGTTTCAAAAGAGTTCTATCAAAAGGAACGTTCAAGTCTGTGAGTTGAATGCACTTATCATACCGAAGTTTCCTGGAATGCTTGTGTCTAGTTTTTATGTGAAGACATTTCCTTTTCCAGCAGAGGCCTCAAAGCACTCCAAATATCCACTTGCAGATTCTACAAAAAGAGTGTTTCAAAACTGCTCTATCAAAAGCAAGCTTCAACACTGTGAGTAGAATGCACTCATCACAAAGAAGTTTCTGAGAATGCTTCTGCCTAGTTTTTATGTGAAGATATTTCCTTTTCCAACATAGGCCTCAAAGCGCTCCAAATAAACACTTGCAGATTCTACAAAAGGAGTGTTTCGAAACTGCTCTTTCAAGAGGAACGTTCAAGTCTGTGAGTTGAATGCACTCATCACACAGAAGTTTCTGAGAATGCTTCTGTCTAGTTTTTATGTGAAGATGTTTCCTTTTCCAGCATAGGCCTCCAAACGCTCCAAATATCCTCTTGCAGATTCTACAAAAAGAGTGTTTCAAAACTGTTCTATCAAAAGGAAGGTTCAACTCTGTGAGTTGAATGAATGCATCATGAAGAACTTTCTGAGAATGCTTCTCTGTAGTTTTTAGGTGAAGATATTCCAAAACCCAGCACAGGCCTCGAAGTGCTCCAAATAACCACTTGCAGATTTTACCAAAAGAGTGTTTCAAAACTGCTCTTTCTATAGGTAAGTTCAAGTCTGTGAGTTGAATGCACTCAACACAAAGAAGTTTCTGAGAATGCTTCTGTTCAGTTTTTATGTGAAGATATTTCCTTTTCCAGCATAGGCCTCAAACGGCTCCAAATATCCACTTGCAGATTCTACAAAAAGAGTGTTTCCAAACTTCTCTATCAATTGGTAGGTTCAACTCTGTGAGTTGAATGAAGTCATCACAAAGAAGTTTCTGAGAATCCTTCTCTCTAGTTTTTATGTGAAGATATTTCCTTTTCCAGCGTAGGCCTCAAAGCGCTCCGAATAAACACTTGCAGATTCTACAAACTTAATGTTTCAAAACTGTTCTATCAAAGGGAACGTTCAAGTCTGTGAGTTGAATGTACTTATCACACAGATGTTTCTCAGAATGCTTCTGTCTAGTTTTTAGGTGAAGAGATTTCATTTCCCAGCATAGGCCTCAAAGCGCTCCAAATATCCACTTGCAGATTCTATAAGAAGAGAGTTTCCAAACTGCTCCTTCAAAAGGAAGCTTCAAGACTGTGAGTTGAATGCACTCATCACAAAGTAGTTTCTGAGAATGCTTCCGTCTAGTTTCTATGTGAAGATATTTCCTTTTCCAACATAGGCCCCAAAGTGCTCCAAATAAACCCTTGCAGATTCTACAAAAGGAATGTTTCAAAACTGCTCTTTCTATAGGTAAGTTCAAGTCTGTGAGTTGAATGCACTCAACACAAAGAAGTTTCTGAGAATGCTTCTGTTCAGTTTTTATGTGAAGATATTTCCTTTTCCAGCATAGGCCTCAAACGGCTCCAAATATCCACTTGCAGATTCTACAAAAAGAGTGTTTCCAAACTTCTCTATCAATTGGTAGGTTCAACTCTGTGAGTTGAATGAACTCATCACAAAGAAGTTTCTGAGAATCCTTCTCTCTAGTTTTTATGTGAAGATATTTCCTTTTCCAACGTAGGCCTCAAAGCGCTCCAAATAAACACATGCAGATTCTACAAAAGGAGTGTTTCAAAACTGTTCTATCAAAGGGAACGTTCAAGTCTGTGAGTTGAATGTACTCATCACAGAGATGTTTCTCAGAATGCTTCTGTCTAGTTTTTAGGTGAAGAGATTTCATTTCCCAGCATAGGCCTGAAAGCGCTCCAAATATCCACTTGCAGAATCTACGAAAAGAGTGTTTCAAAGCTGCTCTTTCAAAAGCAAGGTTCAAGTCTGTGTGTTGAATGCACTCATCCGAAAGAAGTTTCTGAGAATGCTTCTGTCTAGTTCTTACGTGAAGATATTTCCTTTTCCAGCTTAGGCCTCAAAGCGCTCCAAATAAACACTTGCAAATTCTACAAAAGGAGTGTTTCAAAAGAGTTCTATCAAAAGGCACGTTCAAGTCTGTGAGTTGAATGCACTTATCATACCGAAGTTTCCTGGAATGCTTCTGTCTAGTTTTTATGTGAAGACATTTCCTTTTCCAGCAGAGGCCTCAAAACACTCCAAATATCCACTTGCAGATTCTACAAAAAGAGTGTTTCAAAACTGCTCTATCAAAAGCAAGCTTCAACACTGTGAGTAGAATGCACTCATCACAAAGAAGTTTCTGAGAATGCTTCTGCCTAGTTTTTATGTGAAGATATTTCCTTTTCCAACATAGGCCTCAAAGCGCTCCAAATAAACACTTGCAGATTCTACAAAAGGAGTGTTTCGAAACTGTTCTTTCAAGAGGAACGTTCAAGTCTGTGAGTTGAATGCACTCATCACACAGAAGTTTCTGAGAATGCTTCTGTCTAGTTTTTATGTGAAGATGTTTCCTTTTCCAGCATAGGCCTCCAAACGCTCCAAATATCCTCTTGCAGATTCTACAAAAAGAGTGTTACAAAACTGTTCTATCAAAAGGAAGGTTCAACTCTGTGAGTTGAATGAATGCATCATGAAGAACTTTCTGAGAATGCTTCTCTGTAGTTTTTAGGTGAAGATATTCCAAAACCCAGCACAGGCCTCGAAGTGCTCCAAATAACCACTTGCAGATTTTACCAAAAGAGTGTTTCAAAACTGCTCTTTCTATAGGTAAGTTCAAGTCTGTGAGTTGAATGCACTCAACACAAAGAAGTTTCTGAGAATGCTTCTGTTCAGTTTTTATGTGAAGATATTTCCTTTTCCAGCATAGGCCTCAAACGGCTCCAAATATCCACTTGCAGATTCTACAAAAAGAGTGTTTCCAAACTTCTCTATCAATTGGTAGGTTCACTCTGTGAGTTGAATGAAGTCATCACAAAGAAGTTTCTGAGAATCCTTCTCTCTAGTTTTTATGTGAAGATATTTCCTTTTCCAGCGTAGGCCTCAAAGCGCTCCGAATAAACACTTGCAGATTCTACAAACTTAATGTTTCAAAACTGTTCTATCAAAGGGAACGTTCAAGTCTGTGAGTTGAATGTACTCATCACACAGATGTTTCTCAGAATGCTTCTGTCTAGTTTTTAGGTGAAGAGATTTCATTTCCCAGCATAGGCCTCAAAGCGCTCCAAATATCCACTTGCAGATTCTATAAGAAGAGAGTTTCCAAACTGCTCTTTCAAAAGGAAGCTTCAAGTCTGTGAGTTGAATGCACTCATCACAAAGAAGTTTCCGAGAATGCTTCCGTCTAGTTTCTATGTGAAGATATTTCCTTTTCCAACATAGGCCCCAAAGTGCTCCAAATAAACCCTTGCAGATTCTACAAAAGGAGTGTTTCAAAACTGCTCTTTCTATAGGTAAGTTCAAGTCTGTGAGTTGAATGCACTCAACACAAAGAAGTTTCTGAGAATGCTTCTGTTCAGTTTTTATGTGAAGATATTTCCTTTTCCAGCATAGGCCTCAAACGGCTCCAAATATCCACTTGCAGATTCTACAAAAAGAGTGTTTCCAAACTTCTCTATCAATTGGTAGGTTCAACTCTGTGAGTTGAATGAACTCATCACAAAGAAGTTTCTGAGAATCCTTCTCTCTAGTTTTTATGTGAAGATATTTCCTTTTCCAACGTAGGCCTCAAAGCGCTCCAAATAAACACATGCAGATTCTACAAAAGGAGTGTTTCAAAACTGTTCTATCAAAGGGAACGTTCAAGTCTGTGAGTTGAATGTACTCATCACAGAGATGTTTCTCAGAATGCTTCTGTCTAGTTTTTAGGTGAAGAGATTTCATTTCCCAGCATAGGCCTCAAAGCGCTCCAAATATCCACTTGCAGAATCTACGAAAAGAGTGTTTCAAAGCTGCTCTTTCAAAAGCAAGGTTCAAGTCTGTGTGTTGAATGCACTCATCAGAAAGAAGTTTCTGAGAATGCTTCTGTCTAGTTCTTACGTGAAGATATTTCCTTTTCCAGCTTAGGCCTCAAAGCGCTCCAAATAAACACTTGCAAATTCTACAAAAGGAGTGTTTCAAAAGAGTTCTATCAAAAGGCACGTTCAAGTCTGTGAGTTGAATGCACTTATCATACCGAAGTTTCCTGGAATGCTTGTGTCTAGTTTTTATGTGAAGACATTTCCTTTTCCAGCAGAGGCCTCAAAACACTCCAAATATCCACTTGCAGATTCTACAAAAAGAGTGTTTCAAAACTGCCCTATCAAAAGCAAGCTTCAACACTGTGAGTAGAATGCACTCATCACAAAGAAGTTTCTGAGAATGCTTCTGTGTAGTTTTTATGTGAAGATATTTCCTTTTCCAACATAGGCCTCAAAGCGCTCCAAATAAACACTTGCAGATTCTACAAAAGGAGTGATTCGAAACTGCTCTTTCAAGAGGAACGTTCAAGTCTGTGAGTTGAATGCACGCATCACACAGAAGTTTCTGAGAATGCTTCTGTCTAGTTTTTATGTGAAGATGTTTCCTTTTCCAACATAGGCCTCAAAACGCTCCAAATAAACACTTGCAGATTCTACAAAAGGAGTGTTTCGAAACTGCTCTTTCAAGAGGAACGTTCAAGTCTGTGAGTTGAATGCACTCATCACACAGAAGTTTCTGAGAATGCTTCTGTCTAGTTTTTATGTGAAGATGTTTCCTTTTCCAGCATAGGCCTCCAAACGCTCCAAATATCCTCTTGCAGATTCTACAAAAAGAGTGTTTCAAAACTGTTCTATCAAAAGGAAGGTTCAACTCTGTGAGTTGAATGAATGCATCATGAAGAACTTTCTGAGAATGCTTCTCTGTAGTTTTTAGGTGAAGATATTCCAAAACCCAGCACAGGCCTCGAAGTGCTCCAAATAACCACTTGCAGATTTTACCAAAAGAGTGTTTCAAAACTGCTCTTTCTATAGGTAAGTTCAAGTCTGTGAGTTGAATGCACTCAACACAAAGAAGTTTCTGAGAATGCTTCTGTTCAGTTTTTATGTGAAGATATTTCCTTTTCCAGCATAGGCCTCAAACGGCTCCAAATATCCATTTGCAGATTCTACAAAAAGAGTGTTTCCAAACTTCTCTATCAATTGGTAGGTTCAACTCTGTGAGTTGAATGAAGTCATCACAAAGAAGTTTCTGAGAATCCTTCTCTCTAGTTTTTATGTGAAGATATTTCCTTTTCCAGCGTAGGTCTCAAAGCGCTCCGAATAAACACTTGCAGATTCTACAAACTTAATGTTTCAAAACTGTTCTATCAAAGGGAACGTTCAAGTCTGTGAGTTGAATGTACTCATCACACAGATGTTTCTCAGAATGCTTCTGTCCAGTTTTTAGGTGAAGAGATTTCATTTCCCAGCATAGGCCTTAAAGCGCTCCAAATATCCACTTGCAGATTCTATAAGAAGAGAGTTTCCAAACTGCTCTTTCAAAAGGAAGCTTCAAGTCTGTGAGTTGAATGCACTCATCACAAAGAAGTTTCTGAGAATGCTTCCGTCTAGTTTCTATGTGAAGATATTTCCTTTTCCAACATAGGCCCCAAAGTGCTCCAAATAAACCCTTGCAGATTCTACAAAAGGAGTGTTTCAAAACTGCTCTTTCTATAGGTAAGTTCAAGTCTGTGAGTTGAATGCACTCAACACAAAGAAGTTTCTGAGAATGCTTCTGTTCAGTTTTTATGTGAAGATATTTCCTTTTCCAGCATAGGCCTCAAACGGCTCCAAATATCCACTTGCAGATTCTACAAAAAGAGTGTTTCCAAACTTCTCTATCAATTGGTAGGTTCAACTCTGTGAGTTGAATGAACTCATCACAAAGAAGTTTCTGAGAATCCTTCTCTCTAGTTTTTATGTGAAGATATTTCCTTTTCCAACGTAGGCCTCAAAGCGCTCCAAATAAACACATGCAGATTCTACAAAAGGAGTGTTTCAAAACTGTTCTATCAAAGGGAACGTTCAAGTCTGTGAGTTGAATGTACTCATCACAGAGATGTTTCTCAGAATGCTTCTGTCTAGTTTTTAGGTGAAGAGATTTCATTTCCCAGCATAGGCCTCAAAGCGCTCCAAATATCCACTTGCAGAATCTACGAAAAGAGGGTTTCAAAGCTGCTCTTTCAAAAGCAAGGTTCAAGTCTGTGTGTTGAATGCACTCATCCGAAAGAAGTTTCTGAGAATGCTTCTGTCTAGTTCTTACGTGAAGATATTTCCTTTTCCAGCTTAGGCCTCAAAGCGCTCCAAATAAACACTTGCAAATTCTACAAAAGGAGTGTTTCAAAAGAGTTCTATCAAAAGGCACGTTCAAGTCTGTGAGTTGAATGCACTTATCATACCGAAGTTTCCTGGAATGCTTCTGTCTAGTTTTTATGTGAAGACATTTCCTTTTCCAGCAGAGGCCTCAAAACACTCCAAATATCCACTTGCAGATTCTACAAAAAGAGTGTTTCAAAACTGCTCTATCAAAAGCAAGCTTCAACACTGTGAGTAGAATGCACTCATCACAAAGAAGTTTCTGAGAATGCTTCTGCCTAGTTTTTATGTGAAGATATTTCCTTTTCCAACATAGGCCTCAAAGCGCTCCAAATAAACACTTGCAGATTCTACAAAAGGAGTGTTTCGAAACTGCTCTTTCAAGAGGAACGTTCAAGTCTGTGAGTTGAATGCACTCATCACACAGAAGTTTCTGAGAATGCTTCTGTCTAGTTTTTATGTGAAGATGTTTCCTTTTCCAGCATAGGCCTCCAAACGCTCCAAATATCCTCTTGCAGATTCTACAAAAAGAGTGTTTCAAAACTGTTCTATCAAAAGGAAGGTTCAACTCTGTGAGTTGAATGAATGCATCATGAAGAACTTTCTGAGAATGCTTCTCTGTAGTTTTTAGGTGAAGATATTCCAAAACCCAGCACAGGCCTCGAAGTGCTCCAAATAACCACTTGCAGATTTTACCAAAAGAGTGTTTCAAAACTGCTCTTTCTATAGGTAAGTTCAAGTCTGTGAGTTGAATGCACTCAACACAAAGAAGTTTCTGAGAATGCTTCTGTTCAGTTTTTATGTGAAGATATTTCCTTTTCCAGCATAGGCCTCAAACGGCTCCAAATATCCACTTGCAGATTCTACAAAAAGAGTGTTTCCAAACTTCTCTATCAATTGGTAGGTTCAACTCTGTGAGTTGAATGAAGTCATCACAAAGAAGTTTCTGAGAATCCTTCTCTCTAGTTTTCATGTGAAGATATTTCCTTTTCCAGCGTAGGCCTCAAAGCGCTCCGAATAAACACTTGCAGATTCTACAAACTTAATGTTTCAAAACTGTTCTATCAAAGGGAACGTTCAAGTCTGTGAGTTGAATGTACTCATCACACAGATGTTTCTCAGAATGCTTCTGTCTAGTTTTTAGGTGAAGAGATTTCATTTCCCAGCATAGGCCTCAAAGCGCTCCAAATATCCACTTGCAGTTTCTATAAGAAGAGAGTTTCCAAACTGCTCTTTCAAAAGGAAGCTTCAAGTCTGTGAGTTGAATGCACTCATCACAAAGAAGTTTCCGAGAATGCTTCCGTCTAGTTTCTATGTGAAGATATTTCCTTTTCCAACATAGGCCCCAAAGTGCTCCAAATAAACCCTTGCAGATTCTACAAAAGGAGTGTTTCAAAACTGCTCTTTCTATAGGTAAGTTCAAGTCTGTGAGTTGAATGCACTCAACACAAAGAAGTTTCTGAGAATGCTTCTGTTCAGTTTTTATGTGAAGATATTTCCTTTTCCAGCATAGGCCTCAAACGGCTCCAAATATCCACTTGCAGATTCTACAAAAAGAGTGTTTCCAAACTTCTCTATCAATTGGTAGGTTCAACTCTGTGAGTTGAATGAACTCATCACAAAGAAGTTTCTGAGAATCCTTCTCTCTAGTTTTTATGTGAAGATATTTCCTTTTCCAACGTAGGCCTCAAAGCGCTCCAAATAAACACATGCAGATTCTACAAAAGGAGTGTTTCAAAACTGTTCTATCAAAGGGAACGTTCAAGTCTGTGAGTTGAATGTACTCATCACAGAGATGTTTCTCAGAATGCTTCTGTCTAGTTTTTAGGTGAAGAGATTTCATTTCCCAGCATAGGCCTCAAAGCGCTCCAAATATCCACTTGCAGAATCTACGAAAAGAGTGTTTCAAAGCTGCTCTTTCAAAAGCAAGGTTCAAGTCTGTGTGTTGAATGCACTCATCAGAAAGAAGTTTCTGAGAATGCTTCTGTCTAGTTCTTACGTGAAGATATTTCCTTTTCCAGCTTAGGCCTCAAAGCGCTCCAAATAAACACTTGCAAATTCTACAAAAGGAGTGTTTCAAAAGAGTTCTATCAAAAGGCACGTTCAAGTCTGTGAGTTGAATGCACTTATCATACCGAAGTTTCCTGGAATGCTTGTGTCTAGTTTTTATGTGAAGACATTTCCTTTTCCAGCAGAGGCCTCAAAACACTCCAAATATCCACTTGCAGATTCTACAAAAAGAGTGTTTCAAAACTGCCCTATCAAAAGCAAGCTTCAACACTGTGAGTAGAATGCACTCATCACAAAGAAGTTTCTGAGAATGCTTCTGTGTAGTTTTTATGTGAAGATATTTCCTTTTCCAACATAGGCCTCAAAGCGCTCCAAATAAACACTTGCAGATTCTACAAAAGGAGTGATTCGAAACTGCTCTTTCAAGAGGAACGTTCAAGTCTGTGAGTTGAATGCACGCATCACACAGAAGTTTCTGAGAATGCTTCTGTCTAGTTTTTATGTGAAGATGTTTCCTTTTCCAACATAGGCCTCAAAACGCTCCAAATAAACACTTGCAGATTCTACAAAAGGAGTGTTTCGAAACTGCTCTTTCAAGAGGAACGTTCAAGTCTGTGAGTTGAATGCACTCATCACACAGAAGTTTCTGAGAATGCTTCTGTCTACTTTTTATGTGAAGATGTTTCCTTTTCCAGCATAGGCCTCCAAACGCTCCAAATATCCTCTTGCAGATTCTACAAAAAGAGTGTTTCAAAACTGTTCTATCAAAAGGAAGGTTCAACTCTGTGAGTTGAATGAATGCATCATGAAGAACTTTCTGAGAATGCTTCTCTGTAGTTTTTAGGTGAAGATATTCCAAAACCCAGCACAGGCCTCGAAGTGCTCCAAATAACCACTTGCAGATTTTACCAAAAGAGTGTTTCAAAACTGCTCTTTCTATAGGTAAGTTCAAGTCTGTGAGTTGAATGCACTCAACACAAAGAAGTTTCTGAGAATGCTTCTGTTCAGTTTTTATGTGAAGATATTTCCTTTTCCAGCATAGGCCTCAAACGGCTCCAAATATCCATTTGCAGATTCTACAAAAAGAGTGTTTCCAAACTTCTCTATCAATTGGTAGGTTCAACTCTGTGAGTTGAATGAAGTCATCACAAAGAAGTTTCTGAGAATCCTTCTCTCTAGTTTTTATGTGAAGATATTTCCTTTTCCAGCGTAGGTCTCAAAGCGCTCCGAATAAACACTTGCAGATTCTACAAACTTAATGTTTCAAAACTGTTCTATCAAAGGGAACGTTGAAGTCTGTGAGTTGAATGTACTCATCACACAGATGTTTCTCAGAATGCTTCTGTCCAGTTTTTAGGTGAAGAGATTTCATTTCCCAGCATAGGCCTCAAAGCGCTCCAAATATCCACTTGCAGATTCTATAAGAAGAGAGTTTCCAAACTGCTCTTTCAAAAGGAAGCTTCAAGTCTGTGAGTTGAATGCACTCATCACAAAGAAGTTTCTGAGAATGCTTCCGTCTAGTTTCTATGTGAAGATATTTCCTTTTCCAACATAGGCCCCAAAGTGCTCCAAATAAACCCTTGCAGATTCTACAAAAGGAGTGTTTCAAAACTGCTCTTTCTATAGGTAAGTTCAAGTCTGTGAGTTGAATGCACTCAACACAAAGAAGTTTCTGAGAATGCTTCTGTTCAGTTTTTATGTGAAGATATTTCCTTTTCCAGCATAGGCCTCAAACGGCTCCAAATATCCACTTGCAGATTCTACAAAAAGAGTGTTTCCAAACTTCTCTATCAATTGGTAGGTTCAACTCTGTGAGTTGAATGAACTCATCACAAAGAAGTTTCTGAGAATCCTTCTCTCTAGTTTTTATGTGAAGATATTTCCTTTTCCAACGTAGGCCTCAAAGCGCTCCAAATAAACACATGCAGATTCTACAAAAGGAGTGTTTCAAAACTGTTCTATCAAAGGGAACGTTCAAGTCTGTGAGTTGAATGTACTCATCACACAGATGTTTCTCAGAATGCTTCTGTCTAGTTTTTAGGTGAAGAGATTTCATTTCCCAGCGTAGGCCTCAAAGCGCTCCAAATATCCACTTGCAGAATCTACGAAAAGAGTGTTTCAAAGCTGCTCTTTCAAAAGCAAGGTTCAAGTCTGTGTGTTGAATGCACTCATCTGAAAGAAGTTTCTGAGAACGCTTCTGTCTAGTTCTTACGTGAAGATATTTCCTTTTCCAGCTTAGGCCTCAAAGCGCTCCAAATAAACACTTGCAAATTCTACAAAAGGAGTGTTTCAAAAGAGTTCTATCAAAAGGAACGTTCAAGTCTGTGAGTTGAATGCACTTATCATACCGAAGTTTCCTGGAATGCTTCTGTCTAGTTTTTATGTGAAGACATTTCCTTTTCCAGCAGAGGCCTCAAAGCACTCCAAATATCCACTTGCAGATTCTACAAAAAGAGTGTTTCAAAACTGCTCTATCAAAAGCAAGCTTCAACACTGTGAGTAGAATTCACTCATCACAAAGAAGTTTCTGAGAATGCTTCTGTCTAGTTTTTATGTGAAGATATTTCCTTTTCCAACATAGGCCTCAAAGCGCTCCAAATAAACACTTGCAGATTCTACAAAAGGAGTGTTTCGAAACTGCTCTTTCAAGAGGAACGTTCAAGTCTGTGAGTTGAATGCACTCATGACACAGAAGTTTCTGAGAATGCTTCTGTCTAGTTTTTATGTGAAGATATTTCCTTTTCCAGCATAGGCCTCAAAACGCTCCAAATATCCTCTTGCAGATTCTACAAAAAGAGTGTTTCAAAACTGTTCTATGAAAAGGAAGGTTCAACTCTGTGAGTTGAATGAATGCATCATGAAGAACTTTCTGAGAATGCTTCTCTGTAGTTTTTAGGTGAAGATATTCCAAAACCCAGCACAGGCCTCGAAGTGCTCCAAATAACCACTTGCAGATTTTACCAAAAGAGTGTTTCAAAACTGCTCTTTCTATAGGTAAGTTCAAGTCTGTGAGTTGAATGCACTCAACACAAAGAAGTTTCTGAGAATGCTTCTGTTCAGTTTTTATGTGAAGATATTTCCTTTTCCAGCATAGGCCTCAAACGGCTCCAAATATCCACTTGCAGATTCTACAAAAAGAGTGTTTCCAAACTTCTCTATCAATTGGTAGGTTCAACTCTGTGAGTTGAATGAACTCATCACAAAGAAGTTTCTGAGAATCCTTCTCTCTAGTTTTTATGTGAAGATATTTCCTTTTCCAACGTAGGCCTCAAAGCGCTCCAAATAAACACATGCAGATTCTACAAAAGGAGTGTTTCAAAACTGTTCTATCAAAGGGAACGTTCAAGTCTGTGAGTTGAATGTACTCATCACACAGATGTTTCTCAGAATGCTTCTGTCTAGTTTTTAGTTGAAGAGATTTCATTTCCCAGCATAGGCCTCAAAGCGCTCCAAATATCCACTTGCAGAATCTACGAAAAGAGTGTTTCAAAGCTGCTCTTTCAAAAGCAAGGTTCAAGTCTGTGTGTTGAATGCACTCATCCGAAAGAAGTTTCTGAGAATGCTTCTGTCTAGTTCTTACGTGAAGATATTTCCTTTTCCAGCTTAGGCCTCAAAGCGCTCCAAATAAACACTTGCAAATTCTACAAAAGGAGTGTTTCAAAAGAGTTCTATCAAAAGGAACGTTCAAGTCTGTGAGTTGAATGCACTTATCATACCGAAGTTTCCTGGAATGCTTCTGTCTAGTTTTTATGTGAAGACATTTCCTTTTCCAGCAGAGGCCTCAAAACACTCCAAATATCCACTTGCAGATTCTACAAAAAGAGTGTTTCAAAACTGCTCTATCAAAAGCAAGCTTCAACACTGTGAGTAGAATGCACTCATCACAAAGAAGTTTCTGAGAATGCTTCTGTCTAGTTTTTATGTGAAGATATTTCCTTTTCCAACATAGGCCTCAAAGCGCTCCAAATAAACACTTGCAGATTCTACAAAAGGAGTGTTTCGAAACTGCTCTTTCAAGAGGAAAGTTCAAGTCTGTGAGTTGAATGCACTCATCACACAGAAGTTTCTGAGAATGCTTCTGTCTACTTTTTATGGGAAAATGTTTCCTTTTCCAGAATAGGCCTCAAAACGCTCCAAATATCCTCTTGCAGATTCTACAAAAAGAGTGTTTCAAAACTGTTCTATCAAAAGGAAGGTTCAACTCTGTGAGTTGAATGAATGCATCATGAAGAACTTTCTGAGAATGCTTCTCTGTAGTTTTTAGGTGAAGATATTCCAAAACCCAGCACAGGCCTCGAAGTGCTCCAAATATCCACTTGCAGATTTTACCAAAAGAGTGTTTCAAAACTGCTCTTTCTATAGGTAAGTTCAAGTCTGTGAGTTGAATGCACTCAACACAAAGAAGTTTCTGAGAATGCTTCTGTTCAGTTTTTATGTGAAGATATTTCCTTTTCCAGCATAGGCCTCAAACGGCTCCAAATATCCACTTGCAGATTCTACAAAAAGAGTGTTTCCAAACTTCTCTATCAATTGGTAGGTTCAACTCTGTGAGTTGAATGAAGTCATCACAAAGAAGTTTCTGAGAATCCTTCTCTCTAGTTTTTATGTGAAGATATTTCCTTTTCCAACATAGGCCTCAAGGTGCTCCGAATAAACACTTGCAGATTCTACAAACTTAATGTTTCAAAACTGTTCTATCAAAAGGAACGTTGAAGTCTGTGAGTTGAATGCACTCATCACAAAGAAGTTTCTCAGAATGCTTCCATCTAGTTTTTAGGTGAAGAGATTTCATTTCCCAGCACAGGCCTCAAAGCGCTCCAAATATCCACTTGCAGATTCTACAAGAAGAGTGTTTCCAAACTGCTCTTTCAAAAGGAAGCTTCAAGTCTGTGAGTTGAATGCACTCATCACAAAGAAGTTTCTGAGAATGCTTCCGTCTAGTTTCTATATGAAGATATTTCCTTTTCCAACATAGGCCCCAAAGTGCTCCAAATAAGCCCTTGCAGATTCTACAAAAGGAGTGTTTCAAAACTGCTCTTTCTATAGGTAAGTTCAAGTCTGTGAGTTGAATGCACTCAACACAAAGAAGTTTCTGAGAATGCTTCTGTTCAGTTTTTATGTGAAGATATTTCCTTTTCCAGCATAGGCCTCAAACGGCTCCAAATATCCACTTGCAGATTCTACAAAAAGAGTGTTTCCAAACTTCTCTATCAATTGGTAGGTTCAACTCTGTGAGTTGAATGAACTCATCACAAAGAAGTTTCTGAGAATCCTTCTCTCTAGTTTTTACGTGAAGATATTTCCTTTTCCAGCGTAGGCCTCAAAGCGCTCCAAATAAACACATGCAGATTCTACAAAAGGAGTGTTTCAAAACAGTTCTATCAAAGGGAACGTTCAAGTCTGTGAGTTGAATGTACTCATCACACAGATGTTTCTCAGAATGCTTCTGTCTAGTTTTTAGGTGAAGAGATTTCATTTCCCAGCATAGGCCTCAAAGCACTCCAAATATCCACTTGCAGATTCTATAAGAAGAGAGTTTCCAAACTGCTCTTTCAAAAGGAAGCTTCAAGTCTGTGAGTTGAATGCACTCATCACAAAGAAGTTTCTGAGAATGCTTCCGTCTAGTTTCTATGTGAAGATATTTCCTTTTCCAACATAGGCCCCAAAGTGCTCCAAATATACCCTTGCAGATTCTACAAAAGGAGTGTTTCAAAACTGCTCTTTCTATAGGTAAGTTCAAGTCTGTGAGTTGAATGCACTCAACACAAAGAAGTTTCTGAGAATGCTTCTGTTCAGTTTTTATGTGAAGATATTTCCTTTTCCAGCATAGGCCTCAAACGGCTCCAAATATCCACTTGCAGATTCTACAAAAAGAGTGTTTCCAAACTTCTCTATCAATTGGTAGGTTCAACTCTGTGAGTTGAATGAACTCATCACAAAGAAGTTTCTGAGAATCCTTCTCTCTAGTTTTTATGTGAAGATATTTCCTTTTCCAGCATAGGCCTCAAAGCACTCCAAATAAACACATGCAGATTCTACAAAAGGAGTGTTTCAAAACTGTTCTATCAAAGGGAACGTTCAAGTCTGTGAGTTGAATGTACTCATCACACAGATGTTTCTCAGAATGCTTCTGTCTAGTTTTTAGGTGAAGAGATTTCATTTCCCAGCATAGGCCTCAAAGCGCTCCAAATATCCACTTGCAGAATCTACGAAAAGAGTGTTTCAAAGCTGCTCTTTCAAAAGCAAAGTTCAAGTCTGTGTGTTGAATGCACTCATCCGAAAGAAGTTTCTGAGAATGCTTCTGTCTAGTTCTTACGTGAAGATATTTATTTTTCCAGCTTAGGCCTCAAAGCGCTCCAAATAAACACTTGCAAATTCTACAAAAGGAGTGTTTCAAAAGAGTTCTATCAAAAGGAACGTTCAAGTCTGTGAGTTGAATGCACTTATCATACCGAAGTTTCCTGGAATGCTTGTGTCTAGTTTTTATGTGAAGACATTTCCTTTTCCAGCAGAGGCCTCAAAGCACTCCAAATATCCACTTGCAGATTCTACAAAAAGAGTGTTTCAAAACTGCTCTATCAAAAGCAAGCTTCAACACTGTGAGTAGAATGCACTCATCACAAAGAAGTTTCTGAGAATGCTTCTGCCTAGTTTTTATGTGAAGATATTTCCTTTTCCAACATAGGCCTCAAAGCGCTCCAAATAAACACTTGCAGATTCTACAAAAGGAGTGTTTCGAAACTGCTCTTTCAAGAGGAACGTTCAAGTCTGTGAGTTGAATGCACTCATCACACAGAAGTTTCTGAGAATGCTTCTGTCTAGTTTTTATGTGAAGATGTTTCCTTTTCCAGCATAGGCCTCCAAACGCTCCAAATATCCTCTTGCAGATTCTACAAAAAGAGTGTTTCAAAACTGTTCTATCAAAAGGAAGGTTCAACTCTGTGAGTTGAATGAATGCATCATGAAGAACTTTCTGAGAATGCTTCTCTGTAGTTTTTAGGTGAAGATATTCCAAAACCCAGCACAGGCCTCGAAGTGCTCCAAATAACCACTTGCAGATTTTACCAAAAGAGTGTTTCAAAACTGCTCTTTCTATAGGTAAGTTCAAGTCTGTGAGTTGAATGCACTCAACACAAAGAAGTTTCTGAGAATGCTTCTGTTCAGTTTTTATGTGAAGATATTTCCTTTTCCAGCATAGGCCTCAAACGGCTCCAAATATCCACTTGCAGATTCTACAAAAAGAGTGTTTCCAAACTTCTCTATCAATTGGTAGGTTCAACTCTGTGAGTTGAATGAAGTCATCACAAAGAAGTTTCTGAGAATCCTTCTCTCTAGTTTTTATGTGAAGATATTTCCTTTTCCAGCGTAGGCCTCAAAGCGCTCCGAATAAACACTTGCAGATTCTACAAACTTAATGTTTCAAAACTGTTCTATAAAAGGGAACGTTCAAGTCTGTGAGTTGAATGTACTCATCACACAGATGTTTCTCAGAATGCTTCTGTCTAGTTTTTAGGTGAAGAGATTTCATTTCCCAGCATAGGCCTCAAAGCGCTCCAAATATCCACTTGCAGAATCTACGAAAAGAGTGTTTCAAAGCTGCTCTTTCAAAAGCAAAGTTCAAGTCTGTGTGTTGAATGCACTCATCCGAAAGAAGTTTCTGAGAATGCTTCTGTCTAGTTCTTACGTGAAGATATTTATTTTTCCAGCTTAGGCCTCAAAGCGCTCCAAATAAACACTTGCAAATTCTACAAAAGGAGTGTTTCAAAAGAGTTCTATCAAAAGGAACGTTCAAGTCTGTGAGTTGAATGCACTTATCATACCGAAGTTTCCTGGAATGCTTGTGTCTAGTTTTTATGTGAAGACATTTCCTTTTCCAGCAGAGGCCTCAAAGCACTCCAAATATCCACTTGCAGATTCTACAAAAAGAGTGTTCCAAAACTGCTCTATCAAAAGCAAGCTTCAACACTGTGAGTAGAATGCACTCATCACAAAGAAGTTTCTGAGAATGCTTCTGTCTAGTTTTTATGTGAAGATATTTCCTTTTCCAACATAGGCCTCAAAGCGCTCCAAATAAACACTTGCAGATTCTACAAAAGGAGTGTTTCGAAACTGCTCTTTCAAGAGGAACGTTCAAGTCTGTGAGTTGAATGCACTCATCACACAGAAGTTTCTGAGAATGCTTCTGTCTAGTTTTTATGTGAAGATGTTTCCTTTTCCAGCATAGGCCTCCAAACGCTCCAAATATCCTCTTGCAGATTCTACAAAAAGAGTGTTTCAAAACTGTTCTATCAAAAGGAAGGTTCAACTCTGTGAGTTGAATGAATGCATCATGAAGAACTTTCTGAGAATGCTTCTCTGTAGTTTTTAGGTGAAGATATTCCAAAACCCAGCACAGGCCTCGAAGTGCTCCAAATAACCACTTGCAGATTTTACCAAAAGAGTGTTTCAAAACTGCTCTTTCTATAGGTAAGTTCAAGTCTGTGAGTTGAATGCACTCAACACAAAGAAGTTTCTGAGAATGCTTCTGTTCAGTTTTTATGTGAAGATATTTCCTTTTCCAGCATAGGCCTCAAACGGCTCCAAATATCCACTTGCAGATTCTACAAAAAGAGTGTTTCCAAACTTCTCTATCAATTGGTAGGTTCAACTCTGTGAGTTGAATGAAGTCATCACAAAGAAGTTTCTGAGAATCCTTCTCTCTAGTTTTTATGTGAAGATATTTCCTTTTCAAGCGTAGGCCTCAAAGCGCTCCGAATAAACACTTGCAGATTCTACAAACTTAATGTTTCAAAACTGTTCTATCAAAGGGAACGTTCAAGTCTGTGAGTTGAATGTACTCATCACACAGATGTTTCTCAGAATGCTTCTGTCTAGTTTTTAGGTGAAGAGATTTCATTTCCCAGCATAGGCCTCAAAGCGCTCCAAATATCCACTTGCAGAATCTACGAAAAGAGTGTTTCAAAGCTGCTCTTTCAAAAGCAAAGTTCAAGTCTGTGTGTTGAATGCACTCATCCGAAAGAAGTTTCTGAGAATGCTTCTGTCTAGTTCTTACGTGAAGATATTTATTTTTCCAGCTTAGGCCTCAAAGCGCTCCAAATAAACACTTGCAAATTCTACAAAAGGAGTGTTTCAAAAGAGTTCTATCAAAAGGAACGTTCAAGTCTGTGAGTTGAATGCACTTATCATACCGAAGTTTCCTGGAATGCTTGTGCTAGTTTTTATGTGAAGACATTTCCTTTTCCAGCAGAGGCCTCAAAGCACTCCAAATATCCACTTGCAGATTCTACAAAAAGAGTGTTTCAAAACTGCTCTATCAAAAGCAAGCTTCAACACTGTGAGTAGAATGCACTCATCACAAAGAAGTTTCTGAGAATGCTTCTGTCTAGTTTTTATGTGAAGATATTTCCTTTTCCAACATAGGCCTCAAAGCGCTCCAAATAAACACTTGCAGATTCTACAAAAGGAGTGTTTCGAAACTGCTCTTTCAAGAGGAACGTTCAAGTCTGTGAGTTGAATGCACTCATCACACAGAAGTTTCTGAGAATGCTTCTGTCTAGTTTTTATGTGAAGATGTTTCCTTTTCCAGCATAGGCCTCCAAACGCTCCAAATATCCTCTTGCAGATTCTACAAAAAGAGTGTTTCAAAACTGTTCTATCAAAAGGAAGGTTCAACTCTGTGAGTTGAATGAATGCATCATGAAGAACTTTCTGAGAATGCTTCTCTGTAGTTTTTAGGTGAAGATATTCCAAAACCCAGCACAGGCCTCGAAGTGCTCCAAATAACCACTTGCAGATTTTACCAAAAGAGTGTTTCAAAACTGCTCTTTCTATAGGTAAGTTCAAGTCTGTGAGTTGAATGCACTCAACACAAAGAAGTTTCTGAGAATGCTTCTGTTCAGTTTTTATGTGAAGATATTTCCTTTTCCAGCATAGGCCTCAAACGGCTCCAAATATCCACTTGCAGATTCTACAAAAAGAGTGTTTCCAAACTTCTCTATCAATTGGTAGGTTCAACTCTGTGAGTTGAATGAAGTCATCACAAAGAAGTTTCTGAGAATCCTTCTCTCTAGTTTTTATGTGAAGATATTTCCTTTTCCAGCGTAGGCCTCAAAGCGCTCCGAATAAACACTTGCAGATTCTACAAACTTAATGTTTCAAAACTGTTCTATCAAAGGGAACGTTCAAGTCTGTGAGTTGAATGTACTCATCACACAGATGTTTCTCAGAATGCTTCTGTCTAGTTTTTAGGTGAAGAGATTTCATTTCCCAGCATAGGCCTCAAAGCGCTCCAAATATCCACTTGCAGAATCTACGAAAAGAGTGTTTCAAAGCTGCTCTTTCAAAAGCAAAGTTCAAGTCTGTGTGTTGAATGCACTCATCCGAAAGAAGTTTCTGAGAATGCTTCTGTCTAGTTCTTACGTGAAGATATTTATTTTTCCAGCTTAGGCCTCAAAGCGCTCCAAATAAACACATGCAGATTCTACAAAAGGAGTGTTTCAAAACTGTTCTATCAAAGGGAACGTTCAAGTCTGTGAGTTGAATGTACTCATCACACAGATGTTTCTCAGAATGCTTCTGTCTAGTTTTTAGGTGAAGAGATTTCATTTCCCAGCATAGGCCTCAAAGCGCTCCAAATATCCACTTGCAGAATCGACGAAAAGAGTGTTTCAAAGCTGCTCTTTCAAAAGCAAGGTTCAAGTCTGTGTGTTGAATGCACTCATCAGAAAGAAGTTTCTGAGAATGCTTCTGTCTAGTTCTTACGTGAAGATATTTCCTTTTCCAGCTTAGGCCTCAAAGCGCTCCAAATAAACACTTGCAAATTCTACAAAAGGAGTGTTTCAAAAGAGTTCTATCAAAAGGCACGTTCAAGTCTGTGAGTTGAATGCACTTATCATACCGAAGTTTCCTGGAATGCTTGTGTCTAGTTTTTATGTGAAGACATTTCCTTTTCCAGCAGAGGCCTCAAAACACTCCAAATATCCACTTGCAGATTCTACAAAAAGAGTGTTTCAAAACTGCTCTATCAAAAGCAAGCTTCAACACTGTGAGTAGAATGCACTCATCACAAAGAAGTTTCTGAGAATGCTTCTGTCTAGTTTTTATGTGAAGATATTTCCTTTTCCAACATAGGCCTCAAAGCGCTCCAAATAAACACTTGCAGATTCTACAAAAGGAGTGTTTCGAAACTGCTCTTTCAAGAGGAACGTTCAAGTCTGTGAGTTGAATGCACTCATCACACAGAAGTTTCTGAGAATGCTTCTGTCTACTTTTTATGGGAAGATGTTTCCTTTTCCAGAATAGGCCTCAAAACGCTCCAAATATCCTCTTGCAGATTCTACAAAAAGAGTGTTTCAAAACTGTTCTATCAAAAGGAAGGTTCAACTCTGTGAGTTGAATGAATGCATCATGAAGAACTTTCTGAGAATGCTTCTCTGTAGTTTTTAGGTGAAGATATTCCAAAACCCAGCACAGGCCTCGAAGTGCTCCAAATATCCACTTGCAGATTTTACCAAAAGAGTGTTTCAAAACTGCTCTTTCTATAGGTAAGTTCAAGTCTGTGAGTTGAATGCACTCAACACAAAGAAGTTTCTGAGAATGCTTCTGTTCAGTTTTTATGTGAAGATATTTCCTTTTCCAGCATAGGCCTCAAACGGCTCCAAATATCCACTTGCAGATTCTACAAAAAGAGTGTTTCCAAACTTCTCTATCAATTGGTAGGTTCAACTCTGTGAGTTGAATGAAGTCATCACAAAGAAGTTTCTGAGAATCCTTCTCTCTAGTTTTTATGTGAAGATATTTCCTTTTCCAACATAGGCCTCAAGGTGCTCCGAATAAACACTTGCAGATTCTACAAACTTAATGTTTCAAAACTGTTCTATCAAAAGGAACGTTGAAGTCTGTGAGTTGAATGCACTCATCACAAAGAAGTTTCTCAGAATGCTTCCGTCTAGTTTTTAGGTGAAGAGATTTCATTTCCCAGCACAGGCCTCAAAGCGCTCCAAATCTCCACTTGCAGATTCTACAAGAAGAGTGTTTCCAAACTGCTCTTTCAAAAGGAAGCTTCAAGTCTGTGAGTTAAATGCACTCATCACAAAGAAGTTTCTGAGAATGCTTCCGTCTAGTTTCTATATGAAGATATTTCCTTTTCCAACATAGGCCCCAAAGTGCTCCAAATAAACCCTTGCAGATTCTACAAAAGGAGTGTTTCAAAACTGCTCTTTCTATAGGTAAGTTCAAGTCTGTGAGTTGAATGCACTCAACACAAAGAAGTTTCTGAGAATGCTTCTGTTCAGTTTTTATGTGAAGATATTTCCTTTTCCAGCATAGGCCTCAAACGGCTCCAAATATCCACTTGCAGATTCTACAAAAAGAGTGTTTCCAAACTTCTCTATCAATTGGTAGGTTCAACTCTGTGAGTTGAATGAACTCATCACAAAGAAGTTTCTGAGAATCCTTCTCTCTAGTTTTTACGTGAAGATATTTCCTTTTCCAGCGTAGGCCTCAAAGCGCTCCAAATAAACACATGCAGATTCTACAAAAGGAGTGTTTCAAAACAGTTCTATCAAAGGGAACGTTCAAGTCTGTGAGTTGAATGTACTCATCACACAGATGTTTCTCAGAATGCTTCTGTCTAGTTTTTAGGTGAAGAGATTTCATTTCCCAGCATAGGCCTCAAAGCACTCCAAATATCCACTTGCAGATTCTATAAGAAGGGAGTTTCCAAACTGCTCTTTCAAAAGGAAGCTTCAAGTCTGTGAGTTGAATGCACTCATCACAAAGAAGTTTCTGAGAATGCTTCCGTCTAGTTTCTATGTGAAGATATTTCCTTTTCCAACATAGGCCCCAAAGTGCTCCAAATAAACCCTTGCAGATTCTACAAAAGGAGTGTTTCAAAACTGCTCTTTCTATAGGTAAGTTCAAGTCTGTGAGTTGAATGCACTCAACACAAAGAAGTTTCTGAGAATGCTTCTGTTCAGTTTTTATGTGAAGATATTTCCTTTTCCAGCATAGGCCTCAAACGGCTCCAAATATCCACTTGCAGATTCTACAAAAAGAGTGTTTCCAAACTTCTCTATCAATTGGTAGGTTCAACTCTGTGAGTTGAATGAACTCATCACAAAGAAGTTTCTGAGAATCCTTCTCTCTAGTTTTTATGTGAAGATATTTCCTTTTCCAGCGTAGGCCTCAAAGCACTCCAAATAAACACATGCAGATTCTACAAAAGGAGTGTTTCAAAACTGTTCTATCAAAGGGAACGTTCAAGTCTGTGAGTTGAATGTACTCATCACACAGATGTTTCTCAGAATGCTTCTGTCTAGTTTTTAGGTGAAGAGATTTCATTTCCCAGCATAGGCCTCAAAGCGCTCCAAATATCCACTTGCAGAATCTACGAAAAGAGTGTTTCAAAGCTGCTCTTTCAAAAGCAAAGTTCAAGTCTGTGTGTTGAATGCACTCATCCGAAAGAAGTTTCTGAGAATGCTTCTGTCTAGTTCTTACGTGAAGATATTTATTTTTCCAGCTTAGGCCTCAAAGCGCTCCAAATAAACACTTGCAAATTCTACAAAAGGAGTGTTTCAAAAGAGTTCTATCAAAAGGAACGTTCAAGTCTGTGAGTTGAATGCACTTATCATACCGAAGTTTCCTGGAATGCTTCTGTCTAGTTTTTATGTGAAGACATTTCCTTTTCCAGCAGAGGCCTCAAAGCACTCCAAATATCCACTTGCAGATTCTACAAAAAGAGTGTTTCAAAACTGCTCTATCAAAAGCAAGCTTCAACACTGTGAGTAGAATGCACTCATCACAAAGAAGTTTCTGAGAATGCTTCTGCCTAGTTTTTATGTGAAGATATTTCCTTTTCCAACATAGGCCTCAAAGCGCTCCAAATAAACACTTGCAGATTCTACAAAAGGAGTGTTTCGAAACTGCTCTTTCAAGAGGAACGTTCAAGTCTGTGAGTTGAATGCACTCATCACACAGAAGTTTCTGAGAATGCTTCTGTCTAGTTTTTATGTGAAGATGTTTCCTTTTCCAGCATAGGCCTCCAAACGCTCCAAATATCCTCTTGCAGATTCTACAAAAAGAGTGTTTCAAAACTGTTCTATCAAAAGGAAGGTTCAGCTCTGTGAGTTGAATGAATGCATCATGAAGAACTTTCTGAGAATGCTTCTCTGTAGTTTTTAGGTGAAGATATTCCAAAACCCAGCACAGGCCTCGAAGTGCTCCAAATAACCACTTGCAGATTTTACCAAAAGAGTGTTTCAAAACTGCTCTTTCTATAGGTAAGTTCAAGTCTGTGAGTTGAATGCACTCAACACAAAGAAGTTTCTGAGAATGCTTCTGTTCAGTTTTTATGTGAAGATATTTCCTTTTCCAGCATAGGCCTCAAACGGCTCCAAATATCCACTTGCAGATTCTACAAAAAGAGTGTTTCCAAACTTCTCTATCAATTGGTAGGTTCAACTCTGTGAGTTGAATGAAGTCATCACAAAGAAGTTTCTGAGAATCCTTCTCTCTAGTTTTTATGTGAAGATATTTCCTTTTCCAGCGTAGGCCTCAAAGCGCTCCGAATAAACACTTGCAGATTCTACAAACTTAATGTTTCAAAACTGTTCTATCAAAGGGAACGTTCAAGTCTGTGAGTTGAATGTACTCATCACACAGATGTTTCTCAGAATGCTTCTGTCTAGTTTTTAGGTGAAGAGATTTCATTTCCCAGCATAGGCCTCAAAGCGCTCCAAATATCCACTTGCAGATTCTATAAGAAGAGAGTTTCCAAACTGCTCTTTCAAAAGGAAGCTTCAAGACTGTGAGTTGAATGCACTCATCACAAAGAAGTTTCTGAGAATGCTTCCGTCTAGTTTCTATGTGAAGATATTTCCTTTTCCAACATAGGCCCCAAAGTGCTCCAAATAAACCCTTGCAGATTCTACAAAAGGAGTGTTTCAAAACTGCTCTTTCTATAGGTAAGTTCAAGTCTGTGAGTTGAATGCACTCAACACAAAGAAGTTTCTGAGAATGCTTCTGTTCAGTTTTTATGTGAAGATATTTCCTTTTCCAGCATAGGCCTCAAACGGCTCCAAATATCCACTTGCAGATTCTACAAAAAGAGTGTTTCCAAACTTCTCTATCAATTGGTAGGTTCAACTCTGTGAGTTGAATGAACTCATCACAAAGAAGTTTCTGAGAATCCTTCTCTCTAGTTTTTATGTGAAGATATTTCCTTTTCCAACGTAGGCCTCAAAGCGCTCCAAATAAACACATGCAGATTCTACAAAAGGAGTGTTTCAAAACTGTTCTATCAAAGGGAACGTTCAAGTCTGTGAGTTGAATGTACTCATCACAGAGATGTTTCTCAGAATGCTTCTGTCTAGTTTTTAGGTGAAGAGATTTCATTTCCCAGCCTAGGCCTCAAAGCGCTCCAAATATCCACTTGCAGAATCTACGAAAAGAGTGTTTCAAAGCTGCTCTTTCAAAAGCAAGGTTCAAGTCTGTGTGTTGAATGCACTCATCCGAAAGAAGTTTCTGAGAATGCTTCTGTCTAGTTCTTACGTGAAGATATTTCCTTTTCCAGCTTAGGCCTCAAAGCGCTCCAAATAAACACTTGCAAATTCTACAAAAGGAGTGTTTCAAAAGAGTTATATCAAAAGGCACGTTCAAGTCTGTGAGTTGAATGCACTTATCATACCGAAGTTTCCTGGAATGCTTGTGTCTAGTTTTTATGTGAAGACATTTCCTTTTCCTGCAGAGGCCTCAAAACACTCCAAATATCCACTTGCAGATTCTACAAAAAGAGTGTTTCAAAACTGCCCTATCAAAAGCAAGCTTCAACACTGTGAGTAGAATGCACTCATCACAAAGAAGTTTCTGAGAATGCTTCTGTCTAGTTTTTATGTGAAGATATTTCCTTTTCCAACATAGGCCTCAAAGCGCTCCAAATAAACACTTGCAGATTCTACAAAAGGAGTGATTCGAAACTGCTCTTTCAAGAGGAACGTTCAAGTCTGTGAGTTGAATGCACTCATCACACAGAAGTTTCTGAGAATGCTTCTGTCTAGTTTTTATGTGAAGATGTTTCCTTTTCCAACATAGGCCTCAAAACGCTCCAAATAAACACTTGCAGATTCTACAAAAGGAGTGTTTCGAAACTGCTCTTTCAAGAGGAACGTTCAAGTCTGTGAGTTGAATGCACTCATCACACAGAAGTTTCTGAGAATGCTTCTGTCTAGTTTTTATGTGAAGATGTTTCCTTTTCCAGCATAGGCCTCCAAACGCTCCAAATATCCTCTTGCAGATTCTACAAAAAGAGTGTTTCAAAACTGTTCTATCAAAAGGAAGGTTCAACTCTGTGAGTTGAATGAATGCATCATGAAGAACTTTCTGAGAATGCTTCTCTGTAGTTTTTAGGTGAAGATATTCCAAAACCCAGCACAGGCCTCGAAGTGCTCCAAATAACCACTTGCAGATTTTACCAAAAGAGTGTTTCAAAACTGCTCTTTCTATAGGTAAGTTCAAGTCTGTGAGTTGAATGCACTCAACACAAAGAAGTTTCTGAGAATGCTTCTGTTCAGTTTTTATGTGAAGATATTTCCTTTTCCAGCATAGGCCTCAAACGGCTCCAAATATCCATTTGCAGATTCTACAAAAAGAGTGTTTCCAAACTTCTCTATCAATTGGTAGGTTCAACTCTGTGAGTTGAATGAAGTCATCACAAAGAAGTTTCTGAGAATCCTTCTCTCTAGTTTTTATGTGAAGATATTTCCTTTTCCAGCGTAGGCCTCAAAGCGCTCCGAATAAACACTTGCAGATTCTACAAACTTAATGTTTCAAAACTGTTCTATCAAAGGGAACGTTCAAGTCTGTGAGTTGAATGTACTCATCACACAGATGTTTCTCAGAATGCTTCTGTCCAGTTTTTAGGTAAAGAGATTTCATTTCCCAGCATAGGCCTCAAAGCGCTCCAAATATCCACTTGCAGATTCTATAAGAAGAGAGTTTCCAAACTGCTCTTTCAAAAGGAAGCTTCAAGTCTGTGAGTTGAATGCACTCATCACAAAGAAGTTTCTGAGAATGCTTCCGTCTAGTTTCTATGTGAAGATATTTCCTTTTCCAACATAGGCCCCAAAGTGCTCCAAATAAACCCTTGCAGATTCTACAAAAGGAGTGTTTCAAAACTGCTCTTTCTATAGGTAAGTTCAAGTCTGTGAGTTGAATGCACTCAACACAAAGAAGTTTCTGAGAATGCTTCTGCTCAGTTTTTATGTGAAGATATTTCCTTTTCCAGCATAGGCCTCAAACGGCTCCAAATATCCACTTGCAGATTCTACAAAAAGAGTGTTTCCAAACTTCTCTATCAATTGGTAGGTTCAACTCTGTGAGTTGAATGAACTCATCACAAAGAAGTTTCTGAGAATCCTTCTCTCTAGTTTTTATGTGAAGATATTTCCTTTTCCAGCGTAGGCCTCAAAGCGCTCCAAATAAACACATGCAGATTCTACAAAAGGAGTGTTTCAAAACTGTTCTATCAAAGGGAACGTTCAAGTCTGTGAGTTGAATGTACTCAT
Organism: Pongo abelii; assembly: GCF_028885655.2. Lineage (NCBI taxonomy): Eukaryota > Metazoa > Chordata > Mammalia > Primates > Hominidae > Pongo > Pongo abelii. The sequence goes on along the minus strand of NC_071997.2, from coordinate 20,726,371 downwards.
CACACAGATGTTTCTCAGAATGCTTCTGTCTAGTTTTTAGGTGAAGAGATTTCATTTCCCAGCGTAGGCCTCAAAGCGCTCCAAATATCCACTTGCAGAATCTACGAAAAGAGTGTTTCAAAGCTGCTCTTTCAAAAGCAAGGTTCAAGTCTGTGTGTTGAATGCACTCATCTGAAAGAAGTTTCTGAGAACGCTTCTGTCTAGTTCTTACGTGAAGATATTTCCTTTTCCAGCTTAGGCCTCAAAGCGCTCCAAATAAACTCTTGCAAATTCTACAAAAGGAGTGTTTCAAAAGAGTTCTATCAAAAGGAACGTTCAAGTCTGTGAGTTGAATGCACTTATCATACCGAAGTTTCCTGGAATGCTTCTGTCTAGTTTTTATGTGAAGACATTTCCTTTTCCAGCAGAGGCCTCAAAGCACTCCAAATATCCACTTGCAGATTATACAAAAAGAGTGTTTCAAAACTGCTCTATCAAAAGCAAGCTTCAACACTGTGAGTAGAATTCACTCATCACAAAGAAGTTTCTGAGAATGCTTCTGTCTAGTTTTTATGTGAAGATATTTCCTTTTCCAACATAGGCCTCAAAGCGCTCCAAATAAACACTTGCAGATTCTACAAAAGGAGTGTTTCGAAACTGCTCTTTCAAGAGGAACGTTCAAGTCTGTGAGTTGAATGCACTCATCACACAGAAGTTTCTGAGAATGCTTCTGTCTAGTTTTTATGTGAAGATATTTCCTTTTCCAGCATAGCCTCAAAACGCTCCAAATATCCTCTTGCAGATTCTACAAAAAGAGTGTTTCAAAACTGTTCTATGAAAAGGAAGGTTCAACTCTGTGAGTTGAATGAATGCATCATGAAGAACTTTCTGAGAATGCTTCTCTGTAGTTTTTAGGTGAAGATATTCCAAAACCCAGCACAGGCCTCGAAGTGCTCCAAATAACCACTTGCAGATTTTACCAAAAGAGTGTTTCAAAACTGCTCTTTCTATAGGTAAGTTCAAGTCTGTGAGTTGAATGCACTCAACACAAAGAAGTTTCTGAGAATGCTTCTGTTCAGTTTTTATGTGAAGATATTTCCTTTTCCAGCATAGGCCTCAAACGGCTCCAAATATCCACTTGCAGATTCTACAAAAAGAGTGTTTCCAAACTTCTCTATCAATTGGTAGGTTCAACTCTGTGAGTTGAATGAACTCATCACAAAGAAGTTTCTGAGAATCCTTCTCTCTAGTTTTTATGTGAAGATATTTCCTTTTCCAACGTAGGCCTCAAAGCGCTCCAAATAAACACATGCAGATTCTACAAAAGGAGTGTTTCAAAACTGTTCTATCAAAGGGAACGTTCAAGTCTGTGAGTTGAATGTACTCATCACACAGATGTTTCTCAGAATGCTTCTGTCTAGTTTTTAGTTGAAGAGATTTCATTTCCCAGCATAGGCCTCAAAGCGCTCCAAATATCCACTTGCAGAATCTACGAAAAGAGTGTTTCAAAGCTGCTCTTTCAAAAGCAAGGTTCAAGTCTGTGTGTTGAATGCACTCATCCGAAAGAAGTTTCTGAGAATGCTTCTGTCTAGTTCTTACGTGAAGATATTTCCTTTTCCAGCTTAGGCCTCAAAGCGCTCCAAATAAACACTTGCAAATTCTACAAAAGGAGTGTTTCAAAAGAGTTCTATCAAAAGGAACGTTCAAGTCTGTGAGTTGAATGCACTTATCATACCGAAGTTTCCTGGAATGCTTCTGTCTAGTTTTTATGTGAAGACATTTCCTTTTCCAGCAGAGGCCTCAAAACACTCCAAATATCCACTTGCAGATTCTACAAAAAGAGTGTTTCAAAACTGCTCTATCAAAAGCAAGCTTCAACACTGTGAGTAGAATGCACTCATCACAAAGAAGTTTCTGAGAATGCTTCTGTCTAGTTTTTATGTGAAGATATTTCCTTTTCCAACATAGGCCTCAAAGCGCTCCAAATAAACACTTGCAGATTCTACAAAAGGAGTGTTTCGAAACTGCTCTTTCAAGAGGAACGTTCAAGTCTGTGAGTTGAATGCACTCATCACACAGAAGTTTCTGAGAATGCTTCTGTCTAGTTTTTATGTGAAGATGTTTCCTTTTCCAGAATAGGCCTCAAAACGCTCCAAATATCCTCTTGCAGATTCTACAAAAAGAGTGTTTCAAAACTGTTCTATCAAAAGGAAGGTTCAACTCTGTGAGTTGAATGAATGCATCATGAAGGACTTTCTGAGAATGCTTCTCTGTAGTTTTTAGGTGAAGATATTAAAAAACCCAGCACAGGCCTCGAAGTGCTCCAAATAACCACTTGCAGATTTTACCAAAGGAGTGTTTCAAAACTGCTCTTTCTATAGGTAAGTTCAAGTCTGTGAGTTGAATGCACTCAACACAAAGAAGTTTCTGAGAATGCTTCTGTTCAGTTTTTATGTGAAGATATTTCCTTTTCCAGCATAGGCCTCAAACGGCTCCAAATATCCACTTGCAGATTCTACAAAAAGAGTGTTTCCAAACTTCTCTATCAATTGGTAGGTTCAACTCTGTGAGTTGAATGAACTCATCACAAAGAAGTTTCTGAGAATCCTTCTCTCTAGTTTTTATGTGAAGATATTTCCTTTTCCAACATAGGCCTCAAGGTGCTCCGAATAAACACTTGCAGATTCTACAAACTTAATGTTTCAAAACTGTTCTATCAAAAGGAACGTTGAAGTCTGTGAGTTGAATGCACTCATCACAAAGAAGTTTCTCAGAATGCTTCCGTCTAGTTTTTAGGTGAAGAGATTTCATTTCCCAGCACAGGCCTCAAAGCGCTCCAAATATCCACTTGCAGATTCTACAAGAAGAGTGTTTCCAAACTGCTCTTTCAAAAGGAAGCTTCACGTCTGTGAGTTGAATGCACTCATCACAAAGAAGTTTCTGAGAATGCTTCCGTCTAGTTTCTATATGAAGATATTTCCTTTTCCAACATAGGCCCCAAAGTGCTCCAAATAAACCCTTGCAGATTCTACAAAAGGAGTGTTTCAAAACTGCTCTTTCTATAGGTAAGTTCAAGTCTGTGAGTTGAATGCACTCAACACAAAGAAGTTTCTGAGAATGCTTCTGTTCAGTTTTTATGTGAAGATATTTCATTTTCCAGCATAGGCCTCAAACGGCTCCAAATATCCACTTGCAGATTCTACAAAAAGAGTGTTTCCAAACTTCTCTATCAATTGGTAGGTTCAACTCTGTGAGTTGAATGAAGTCATCACAAAGAAGTTTCTGAGAATCCTTCTCTCTAGTTTTTATGTGAAGATATTTCCTTTTCCAGCGTAGGCCACAAAGCGCTCCAAATAAACACATGCAGATTCTACAAAAGGAGTGTTTCAAAACTGTTCTATCAAAGGGAACGTTCAAGTCTGTGAGTTGAAAGTAGTCATCACACAGATGTTTCTCAGAATGCTTCTGTCTAGTTTTTAGCTGAAGAGATTTCATTTCCCAGCATAGGCCTCAAAGCGCTCCAAATATCCACTTGCAGATTCTATAAGAAGAGTGTTTCCAAACTGCTCTTTCAAAAGGAAGCTTCAAGTCTGTGAGTTGAATGCACTCATCACAAAGAAGTTTCTGAGAATGCTTCCGTCTAGTTTCTATAGGAAGATATTTCCTTTTCCAACATAGGCCCCAAAGTGCTCCAAATAAACCCTTGCAGATTCTACAAAAGGAGTGTTTCAAAACTGCTCTTTCTATAGGTAAGTTCAAGTCTGTGAGTTGAATGCACTCAACACAAAGAAGTTTCTGAGAATGCTTCTGTTCAGTTTTTATGTGAAGATATTTCCTTTTCCAGCATAGGCCTCAAACGGCTCCAAATATCCACTTGCAGATTCTACAAAAAGAGTGTTTCCAAACTTCTCTATCAATTGGTAGGTTCAACTCTGTGAGTTGAATGAACTCATCACAAAGAAGTTTCTGAGAATCCTTCTCTCTAGTTTTTATGTGAAGATATTTCCTTTTCCAACGTAGGCCTCAAAGCGCTCCAATTAAACACATGCAGATTCTACAAAAGGAGTGTTTCAAAACTGTTCTATCAAAGGGAACGTTCAAGTCTGTGAGTTGAATGTACTCATCACACAGATGTTTCTCAGAATGCTTCTGTCTAGTTTTTAGTTGAAGAGATTTCATTTCCCAGCATAGGCCTCAAAGCGCTCCCAATATCCACTTGCAGAATCTACGAAAAGAGTGTTTCAAAGCTGCTCTTTCAAAAGCAAGGTTCAAGTCTGTGTGTTGAATGCACTCATCCGAAAGAAGTTTCTGAGAATGCTTCTGTCTAGTTCTTACGTGAAGATATTTCCTTTTCCAGCTTAGGCCTCAAAGCGCTCCAAATAAACACTTGCAAATTCTACAAAAGGAGTGTTTCAAAAGAGTTCTATCAAAAGGAACGTTCAAGTCTGTGAGTTGAATGCACTTATCATACCGAAGTTTCCTGGAATGCTTCTGTCTAGTTTTTATGTGAAGACATTTCCTTTTCCAGCAGAGGCCTCAAAACACTCCAAATATCCACTTGCAGATTCTACAAAAAGAGTGTTTCAAAACTGCTCTATCAAAAGCAAGCTTCAACACTGTGAGTAGAATGCACTCATCACAAAGAAGTTTCTGAGAATGCTTCTGTCTAGTTTTTATGTGAAGATATTTCCTTTTCCAACATAGGCCTCAAAGCGCTCCAAATAAACACTTGCAGATTCTACAAAAGGAGTGTTTCGAAACTGCTCTTTCAAGAGGAACGTTCAAGTCTGTGAGTTGAATGCACTCATCACACAGAAGTTTCTGAGAATGCTTCTGTCTAGTTTTTATGTGAAGATGTTTCCTTTTCCAGAATAGGCCTCCAAACGCTCCAAATATCCTCTTGCAGATTCTACAAAAAGAGTGTTTCAAAACTGTTCTATCAAAAGGAAGGTTCAACTCTGTGAGTTGAATGAATGCATCATGAAGAACTTTCTGAGAATGCTTCTCTGTAGTTTTTTGGTGAAGATATTAAAAAACCCAGCACAGGCCTCGAAGTGCTCCAAATAACCACTTGCAGATTTTACCAAAAGAGTGTTTCAAAACTGCTCTTTCTATAGGTAAGTTCAAGTCTGTGAGTTGAATGTACTCAACACAAAGAAGTTTCTGAGAATGCTTCTGTTCAGTTTTTATGTGAAGATATTTCCTTTTCCAACATAGGCCTCAAACGGCTCCAAATATCCACTTGCAGATTCTACAAAAAGAGTGTTTCCAAACTTCTCTATCAATTGGTAGGTTCAACTCTGTGAGTTGAATGAAGTCATCACAAAGAAGTTTCTGAGAATCCTTCTCTCTAGTTTTTATGTGAAGATATTTCCTTTTCCAACATAGGCCTCAAGGTGCTCCGAATAAACACTTGCAGATTCTACAAACTTAATGTTTCAAAACTGTTCTATCAAAAGGAACGTTCAAGTCTGTGAGTTGAATGCACTCATCACAAAGAAGTTTCTCAGAATGCTTCCGTCTAGTTTTTAGGGGAAGAGATTTCATTTCCCAGCACAGGCCTCAAAGCGCTCCAAATCTCCACTTGCAGATTCTACAAGAAGAGTGTTTCCAAACTGCTCTTTCAAAAGGAAGCTTCAAGTCTGTGAGTTGAATGCACTCATCACAAAGAAGTTTCTGAGAATGCTTCCGTCTAGTTTCTATATGAAGATATTTCCTTTTCCAACATAGGCCCCAAAGTGCTCCTAATAAACCCTTGCAGATTCTACAAAAGGAGTGTTTCAAAACTGCTCTTTCTATAGGTAAGTTCAAGTCTGTGAGTTGAATGCACTCAACACAAAGAAGTTTCTGAGTATGCTTCTGTTCAGTTTTTATGTGAAGATATTTCCTTTTCCAGCATAGGCCTCAAACGGCTCCAAATATCCACTTGAAGATTCTACAAAAAGAGTGTTTCCAAACTTCTCTATCAATTGGTAGGTTCAACTCTGTGAGTTGAATGAAGTCATCACAAAGAAGTTTCTGAGAATCCTTCTCTCTAGTTTTTACGTGAAGATATTTCCTTTTCCAGCGTAGGCCTCGAAGCGCTCCAAATAAACACATGCAGATTCTACAAAAGGAGTGTTTCAAAACTGTTCTATCAAAGGGAACGTTCAAGTCTGTGAGTTGAATGTACTTATCACACAGATGTTTCTCAGAATGCTTCTGTCTAGTTTTTAGGTGAAGAGATTTCATTTCCCAGCATAGGCCTCAAAGCGCTCCAAATATCCACTTGCAGATTCTATAAGAAGAGAGTTTCCAAACTGCTCTTTCAAAAGGAAGCTTCAAGTCTGTGATTTGAATGCACTCATCACAAAGAAGTTTCTGAGAATGCTTCCGTCTAGTTTCTATATGAAGATATTTCCTTTTCCAACATAGGCCCCAAAGTGCTCCAAATAAACCCTTGCAGATTCTACAAAAGGAGTGTTTCAAAACTGCTCTTTCTATAGGTAAGTTCAAGTCTGTGAGTTGAATGCACTCAACACAAAGAAGTTTCTGAGAATGCTTCTGTTCAGTTTTTATGTGAAGATATTTCCTTTTCCAGCATAGGCCTCAAACGGCTCCAAATATCCACTTGCGGATTCTACAAAAAGAGTGTTTCCAAACTTCTCTATCAATTGGTAGGTTCAACTCTGTGAGTTGAATGAAGTCATCACAAAGAAGTTTCTGAGAGTCCTTCTCTCTAGTTTTTATGTGAAGATATTTCCTTTTCCAACGTAGTCCTCAAAGCGCTCCAAATAAACACATGCAGATTCTACAAAAGGAGTGTTTCAAAACTGTTCTATCAAAGGGAACGTTAAAGTCTGTGAGTTGAATGTACTCATCACACAGATGTTTCTCAGAATGCTTCTGTCTAGTTTTTATGTGAAGACATTTCCTTTTCCAGCATAGGCCTCAAAGCACTCCAAATATACACTTGCAGATTCTACAAAAAGAGTGTTTCAAAACTGGTCTATCAAAAGCAAACTTCAACACTGTGAGTTGAATGCACTCATCACAAAGAAGTTTCTGAGAATCCTTCTCTCTAGTTTTTATGTGAAGATATTTCCTTTTCCAACGTAGGCCTCAAAGCGCTCCAAATAAACACATGCAGATTCTACAAAAGGAGTGTTTCAAAACTGTTCTATCAAAGGGAACGTTCAAGTCTGTGAGTTGAATGACTCATCACACAGATGTTTCTCAGAATGCTTCTGTCTAGTTTTTAGGTGAAGAGATTTCATTTCCCAGCACAGGCCTCAAAGCGCTCCAAATATCCACTTGCAGAATCTACGAAAAGAGTGTTTCAAAGCTGCTCTTTCAAAAGCAAGGTTCAAGTCTGTGTGTTGAATGCACTCATCTGATAGAAGTTTCTGAGAATGCTTCTGTCTAGTTCTTACGTGAAGATATTTCCTTTTCCAGCTTAGGCTTCAAAGCGCTCCAAATAAACACTTGCAAATTCTACAAAAGGAGTGTTTCAAAAGAGTTCTATCAAAAGGAACGTTCAAGTCTGTGAGTTGAATGCACTTATCATACCGAAGTTTCCTGGAATGCTTCTGTCTAGTTTTTATGTGAAGACATTTCCTTTTCCAGCAGAGGCCTCAAAACACTCCAAATATCCACTTGCAGATTCTACAAAAAGAGAGTTTCAAAACTGCTCTATCAAAAGCAAGCTTCAACACTGTGGGTAGAATGCACTCATCACAAAGAAGTTTCTGAGCATGCTTCTGTCTAGTTTTTATGTGAAGATATTTCCTTTTCCAACATAGGCCTCAAAGCGCTCCAAATAAACACTTGCAGATTCTACAAAAGGAGTGTTTCGAAACTGCTCTTTCAACAGGAACGTTCAAGTCTGTGAGTTGAATGCACTCATCCACAGAAGTTTCTCAGAATGCTTCTGTCTAGTTTTTATGTGAAGATATTTCCTTTTCCAGCATAGGCCTCAGAACGCTCCAAATATCCTCTTGCAGATTCTACAAAAAGAGTGTTTCAAAACTGTTCTATCAAAAGGAAGGTTCAACTCTGTGAGTTGAATGAATGCATCATGAAGAACTTTCTGAGAATGCTTCTCTGTAGTTATTAGGTGAAGATATTCCAAAACCCAGCACAGGCCTCGAAGTGCTCCAAATAACCACTTGCAGATTTTACCAAAAGAGTGTTTCAAAACTGCTCTTTCTATACGTAAGTTCAAGTCTGTGAGATGAATGCACTCAACACAAAGAAGTTTCTGAGAATGCTTCTGTTCAGTTTTTATGTGAAGATATTTCCTTTTCCAGCATAGGCCTCAAACGGCTCCAAATTTTCACTTGCAGATTCTACAAAAAGAGTGTTTCCAAACTTCTCTATCAATTGGTAGGTTCAACCCTGTGAGTTGAATGAAGTCATCACAAAGAAGTTTCTGAGAATCCTTCTCTCTAGTTTTTATGTGAAGATATTTCCTTTTCCAACATAGGCCTCAAGGTGCTCCGAATAAACACTTGCAGATTTTACAAACTTAATGTTTCAAAACTGTTCTATCAAAAGGAACGTTGAAGTCTGTGAGTTGAATGCACTCATCACAAAGAAGTTTCTCAGAATGCTTCCGTCTAGTTTTTAGGTGAAGAGATTTCATTTCCCAGCATAGGCCTCAAAGCGCTCCAAATATCCACTTGCAGATTCTATAAGAAGAGAGTTTCCAAACTGCTCTTTCAAAAGATGCTTCAAATCTGTGAGTTGAATGCACTCATCACAAAGAAGTTTCTGAGAATGCTTCCGTCTAGTTTCTATATGAAGATATTTCCTTTTCCAACATAGGCCCCAAAGTGCTCCAAATAAACCCTTGCAGATTCTACAAAAGGAGTGTTTCAAAACTGCTCTTTCTATAGGTAAGTTCAAGTCTGTGAGTTGAATGCACTCAACACAAAGAAGTTTCTGAGAATGCTTCTGTTCAGTTTTTATGTGAAGATATTTCCTTTTCCAGCATAGGCCTCAAACGGCTCCAAATATCCACTTGCAGATTCTACAAAAAGAGTGTTTCCAAACTTCTCTATCAATTGGTAGGTTCAACTCTGTGAGTTGAATGAAGTCATCGCAAAGAAGTTTCTGAGAATCCTTCTCTCTAGTTTTTATGTGAAGATATTTCCTTTTCCAGCATAGGCCTCAAAGCGCTCCAAATAAACACATGCAGATTCTACAAAAGGAGTGTTTCAAAACTGTTCTATCAAAGGGAACGTTCAAGTCTGTGAGTTGAATGTACTCATCACACAGATGTTTCTCAGAATGCTTCTGTCTAGTTTTTAGGTGAAGAGATTTCATTTCCCAGCATAGGCCTCAAAGCGCTCCAAATATCCACTTGCAGATTCTATAAGAAGAGAGTTTCCAAACTGCTCTTTCAAAAGGAAGCTTCAAGTCTGTGAGTTGAATGCACTCATCACAAAGAAGTTTCTGAGAATGCTTCCGTCTAGTTTCTATATGAAGATATTTCCTTTTCCAACATAGGCCCCAAAGTGCTCCAAATAAACCCTTGCAGATTCTACAAAAGGAGTGTTTCAAAACTGCTCTCTCTATAGGTAAGTTCAAGTCTGTGAGTTGAATGCACTCAACACAAAGAAGTTTCTGAGAATGCTTCTGTTCAGTTTTTATGTGAAGATATTTCCTTTTCCAGCATAGGCCTCAAACGGCTCCAAATATCCACTTGCAGATTCTACAAAAAGAGTGTTTCCAAACTTCTCTATCAATTGGTAGGTTCAACTCTGTGAGTTGAATGAACTCATCACAAAGAAGTTTCTGAGAATCCTTCTCTCTAGTTTTTATGCGAAGATATTTCCATTTCCAACGTAGGCCTCAAAGCGCTCCAAATAAACACATGCAGATTCTACAAAAGGAGTGTTTCAAAACTGTTCTATCAAAGGGAACGTTCAAGTCTGTGAGTTGAATGTACTCATAACACAGATGTTTCTCAGAATGCTTCTGTCTAGTTTTTAGGTGAAGAGATTTCATTTCCCAGCATAGGCCTCAAAGCGCTCCAAATATCCACTTGCAGAATCTACGAAAAGAGTGTTTCAAAGCTGCTCTTTCAAAAGCAAGGTTCAAGTCTGTGTGTTGAATGCACTCATCCGAAAGAAGTTTCTGAGAATGCTTCTGTCTAGTTCTTACGTGAAGATATTTCCTTTTCCAGCTTAGGCCTCAAAGCGCTCCAAATAAACACTTGCAAATTCTACAAAAGGTGTGTTTCAAAAGAGTTCTATCAAAAGGAACGTTCAAGTCTGTGAGTTGAATGCACTTATCATACCGAAGTTTCCTGGAATGCTTCTGTCTAGTTTTTATGTGAAGACATTTCCTTTTCCAGCAGAGGCCTCAAAGCACTCCAAATATCCACTTGCAGATTCTACAAAAAGAGTGTTTCAAAACTGCTCTATCAAAAGCAAGCTTCAACACTGTGAGTAGAATGCACTCATCACAAAGAAGTTTCTGAGAATGCTTCTGTCTAGTTTTTATGTGAAGATATTTCCTTTTCCAACATAGGCCTCAAAGCGCTCCAAATAAACACTTGCAGATTCTACAAAAGGAGTGTTTCGAAACTGCTCTTTCAAGAGGAACGTTCAAGTCTGTGAGTTGAATGCACTCATCACACAGAAGTTTCTGAGAATGCTTCTGTCTAGTTTTTATGTGAAGATGTTTCCTTTTCCAGCATAGGCCTCAAAACGCTCCAAATATCCTCTTGCAGATTCTACAAAAAGAGTGTTTCAAAACTGTTCTATCAAAAGGAAGGTTCAACTCTGTGAGTTGAATGAATGCATCATGAAGAACTTTCTGAGAATGCTTCTCTGTAGTTTTTAGGTGAAGATATTCCAAAACCCAGCACAGGCCTCGAAGTGCTCCAAATAACCACTTGCAGATTTTACCAAAAGAGTGTTTCAAAACTGCTCTTTCTATAGGTAAGTTCAAGTCTGTGAGTTGAATGCACTCAACACAAAGAAGTTTCTGAGAATGCTTCTGTTCAGTTTTTATGGGAAGATATTTCCTTTTCCAGCATAGGCCTCAAACGGCTCCAAATATCCACTTGCAGATTCTACAAAAAGAGTGTTTCCAAACTTCTCTATCAAATGGGAGGTTCAACTCTGTGAGTTGAATGAAGTCATCACAAAGAAGTTTCTGAGAATCCTTCTCTCTAGTTTTTATGTGAAGATATTCCCTTTTCCAACAGAGGCCTCAAGGTGCTCCGAATAAACACTTGCAGATTCTACAAACTTAATGTTTCAAAACTGTTCTATCAAAAGGAACGTTGAAGTCTGTGAGTTGAATGCACTCATCACAAAGAAGTTTCTCAGAATGCTTCCGTCTAGTTTTTAGGTGAAGAGATTTCATTTCCCAGCACAGGCCTCAAAGCGCTCCAAATCTCCACTTGCAGATTCTACAAGAAGAGTGTTTCCAAACTGCTCTTTCAAAAGGAAGCTTCAAGTCTGTGAGTTGAATGCACTCATCACAAAGAAGTTTCTGAGAATGCTTCCGTCTAGTTTCTATATGAAGATATTTCCTTTTCCAACATAGGCCCCAAAGTGCTCCAAATAAACCCTTGCAAATTCTACAAAAGGAGTGTTTCAAAACTGCTCTTTCTATAGGTAAGTTCAAGTCTGTGAGTTGAATGCACTCAACACAAAGAAGTTTCTGAGAATGCTTCTGTTCAGTTTTTATGTGAAGATATTTCCTTTTCCAGCATAGGCCTCAAACGGCTCCAAATATCCACTTGAAGATTCTACAAAAAGAGTGTTTCCAAACTTCTCTATCAATTGGTAGGTTCAAATCTGTGAGTTGAATGAAGTCATCACAAAGAAGTTTCTGAGAATCCTTCTCTCTAGTTTTTACGTGAAGATATTTCCTTTTCCAGCGTAGGCCTCAAAGCGCTCCAAATAAACACATGCAGATTCTACAAAAGGAGTGTTTCAAAACTGTTCTATCAAAGGGAACGTTCAAGTCTGTGAGTTGAATGTACTCATAACACAGATGTTTCTCAGAATGCTTCTGTCTAGTTTTTAGGTGAAGAGATTTCATTTCCCAGCATAGGCCTCAAAGCGCTCCAAATATCCACTTGCAGAATCTACGAAAAGAGTGTTTCAAAGCTGCTCTTTCAAAAGCAAGGTTCAAGTCTGTGTGTTGAATGCACTCATCCGAAAGAAGTTTCTGAGAATGCTTCTGTCTAGTTCTTACGTGAAGATATTTCCTTTTCCAGCTTAGGCCTCAAAGCGCTCCAAATAAACACTTGCAAATTCTACAAAAGGAGTGTTTCAAAAGAGTTCTATCAAAAGGAACGTTCAAGTCTGTGAGTTGAATGCACTTATCATACCGAAGTTTCCTGGAATGCTTCTGTCTAGTTTTTATGTGAAGACATTTCCTTTTCCAGCAGAGGCCTCAAAACACTCCAAATATCCACTTGCAGATTCTACAAAAAGAGTGTTTCAAAACTGCTCTATCAAAAGCAAGCTTCAACACTGTGAGTAGAATGCACTCATCACAAAGAAGTTTCTGAGAATGCTTCTGTCTAGTTTTTATGTGAAGATATTTCCTTTTCCAGCATAGGCCTCAAAACGCTCCAAATATCCTCTTGCAGATTCTACAAAAAGAGTGTTTCAAAACTGTTCTATGAAAAGGAAGGTTCAACTCTGTGAGTTGAATGAATGCATCATGAAGAACTTTCTGAGAATGCTTCTCTGTAGTTTTTAGGTGAAGATATTCCAAAACCCAGCACAGGCCTCGAAGTGCTCCAAATAACCACTTGCAGATTTTACCAAAAGAGTGTTTCAAAACTGCTCTTTCTATAGGTAAGTTCAAGTCTGTGAGTTGAATGCACTCAACACAAAGAAGTTTCTGAGAATGCTTCTGCTCAGTTTTTATGTGAAGATATTTCCTTTTCCAGCATAGGCCTCAAACGGCTCCAAATATCCACTTGCAGATTCTACAAAAAGAGTGTTTCCAAACTTCTCTATCAATTGGTAGGTTCAACTCTGTGAGTTGAATGAAGTCATCACAAAGAAGTTTCTGAGAATCCTTCTCTCTAGTTTTTATGTGAAGATATTTCCTTTTCCAGCGTAGGCCACAAAGCGCTCCAAATAAACACATGCAGATTCTACAAAAGGAGTGTTTCAAAACTGTTCTATCAAAGGGAACGTTCAAGTCTGTGAGTTGAATGTACTCATCACACAGATGTTTCTCAGAATGCTTCTGTCTAGTTTTTAGGTGAAGAGATTTCATTTCCCAGCATAGGCCTCAAAGCGCTGCAAATATCCACTTGCAGAATCTACGAAAAGAGTGTTTCAAAACTGCTCTTTCAAAAGCAAGGTTCAAGTCTGTGTGTTGAATGCACTCATCCGAAAGGAGTTTCTGAGAATGCTTCTGTCTAGTTCTTACGTGAAGATATTTCCTTTTCCAGCTTAGGCCTCAAAGCGCTCCAAATAAACACTTGCAAATTCTACAAAAGGAGTGTTTCAAAAGAGTTCTATCAAAAGGAACGTTCAAGTCTGTGAGTTGAATGCACTTATCATACCGAAGTTTCCTGGAATGCTTCTGTCTAGTTTTTATGTGAAGACATTTCCTTTTCCAGCAGAGGCCTCAAAGCACTCCAAATATCCACTTGCAGATTCTACAAAAAGAGTGTTTCAAAACTGCTCTATCAAAAGCAAGCTTCAACACTGTGAGTAGAATTCACTCATCACAAAGAAGTTTCTGAGAATGCTTCTGTCTAGTTTTTATGTGAAGATATTTCCTTTTCCAACATAGGCCTCAAAGCGCTCCAAATAAACACTTGCAGATTCTACAAAAGCAGTGTTTCGAAACTGCTCTTTCAAGAGGAACGTTCAAGTCTGTGAGTTGAATGCACTCATCACACAGAAGTTTCTGAGAATGCTTCTGTCTAGTTTTTATGTGAAGATATTTCCTTTTCCAGCATAGGCCTCAAAACGCTCCAAATATCCTCTTGCAGATTCTACAAAAAGAGTGTTTCAAAACTGTTCTATGAAAAGGAAGGTTCAACTCTGTGAGTTGAATGAATGCATCATGAAGAACTTTCTGAGAATGCTTCTCTGTAGTTTTTAGGTGAAGATATTCCAAAACCCAGCACAGGCCTCGAAGTGCTCCAAATAACCACTTGCAGATTTTACCAAAAGAGTGTTTCAAAACTGCTCTTTCTATAGGTAAGTTCAAGTCTGTGAGTTGAATGTACTCAACACAAAGAAGTTTCTGAGAATGCTTCTGTTCAGTTTTTATGTGAAGATATTTCCTTTTCCAGCATAGGCCTCAAACGGCTCCAAATATCCACTTGCAGATTCTACAAAAAGAGTGTTTCCAAACTTCTCTATCAATTGGTAGGTTCAACTCTGTGAGTTGAATGAAGTCATCACAAAGAAGTTTCTGAGAATCCTTCTCTCTAGTTTTTATGTGAAGATATTTCCTTTTCCAACATAGGCCTCAAGGTGCTCCGAATAAACACTTGCAGATTCTACAAACTTAATGTTTCAAAACTGTTCTATCAAAAGGAACGTTCAAGTCTGTGAGTTGAATGCACTCATCACAAAGAAGTTTCTCAGAATGCTTCCGTCTAGTTTTTAGGTGAAGAGATTTCATTTCCCAGCACAGGCCTCAAAGCGCTCCAAATATCCACTTGCAGATTCTACAAGAAGAGTGTTTCCAAACTGCTCTTTCAAAAGGAAGCTTCAAGTCTGTGAGTTGAATGCACTCATCACAAAGAAGTTTCTGAGAATGCTTCCGTCTAGTTTCTATATGAAGATATTTCCTTTTCCAGCATAGGCCCCAAAGTGCTCCAAATAAACCCTTGCAGATTCTACAAAAGGAGTGTTTCAAAACTGCTCTTTCTATAGGTAAGTTCAAGTCTGTGAGTTGAATGCACTCAACACAAAGAAGTTTCTGAGAATGCTTCTGTTTAGTTTTTATGTGAAGATATTTCCTTTTCCAGCATAGGCCTCAAACGGCTCCAAATATCCACTTGCAGATTCTACAAAAAGAGTGTTTCCAAACTTCTCTATCAATTGGTAGGTTCAACTCTGTGAGTTGAATGAAGTCATCACAAAGAAGTTTCTGAGAGTCCTTCTCTCTAGTTTTTATGTGAAGATATTTCCTTTTCCAACGTAGTCCTCAAAGGGCTCCAAATAAACACATGCAGATTCTAAAAAAGGAGTGTTTCAAAACTGTTCTATCAAAGGGAACGTTAAAGTCTGTGAGCTGAATGTACTCATCACACAGATGTTTCTCAGAATGCTTCTGTCTAGTTTTTATGTGAAGACATTTCCTTTTCCAGCATAGGCCTCAAAGCACTCCAAATATACACTTGCAGATTCTACAAAAAGAGTGTTTCAAAACTGGTCTATCAAAAGCAAACTTCAACACTGTGAGTTGAATGCACTCATCACAAAGAAGTTTCTGAGAATCCTTCTCTCTAGTTTTTATGTGAAGATATTTCCTTTTCCAACGTAGGCCTCAAAGCGCTCCAAATAAACACATGCAGATTCTACAAAAGGAGTGTTTCAAAACTGTTCTATCAAAGGGAACGTTCAAGTCTGTAAGTTGAATGACTCATCACACAGATGTTTCTCAGAATGCTTCTGTCTAGTTTTTAGGTGAAGAGATTTCATTTCCCAGCACAGGCCTCAAAGCGCTCCAAATATCCACTTGCAGAATCTACGAAAAGAGTGTTTCAAAGCTGCTCTTTCAAAAGCAAGGTTCAAGTCTGTGTGTTGAATGCACTCATCTGATAGAAGTTTCTGAGAATGCTTCTGTCTAGTTCTTACGTGAAGATATTTCCTTTTCCAGCTTAGGCTTCAAAGCGCTCCAAATAAACACTTGCAATTTCTACAAAAGGAGTGTTTCAAAAGAGTTCTATCAAAAGGAACGTTCAAGTCTGTGAGTTGAATGCACTTATCATACCGAAGTTTCCTGGAATGCTTCTGTCTAGTTTTTATGTGAAGACATTTCCTTTTCCAGCAGAGGCCTCAAAACACTCCAAATATCCACTTGCAGATTCTACAAAAAGAGAGTTTCAAAACTGCTCTATCAAAAGCAAGCTTCAACACTGTGAGTAGAATGCACTCATCACAAAGAAGTTTCTGAGCATGCTTCTGTCTAGTTTTTATGTGAAGATATTTCCTTTTCCAACATAGGCCTCAAAGCGCTCCAAATAAACACTTGCAGATTCTACAAAAGGAGTGTTTCGAAACTGCTCTTTCAACAGGAACGTTCAAGTCTGTGAGTTGAATGCACTCATCACACAGAAGTTTCTCAGAATGCTTCTGTCTAGTTTTTATGTGAAGATATTTCCTTTTCCAGCATAGGCCTCAGAACGCTCCAAATATCCTCTTGCAGATTCTACAAAAAGAGTGTTTCAAAACTGTTCTATCAAAAGGAAGGTTCAACTCTGTGAGTTGAATGAATGCATCATGAAGAACTTTCTGAGAATGCTTCTCTGTAGTTATTAGGTGAAGATATTCCAAAACCCAGCACAGGCCTCGAAGTGCTCCAAATAACCACTTGCAGATTTTACCAAAAGAGTGTTTCAAAACTGCTCTTTCTATACGTAAGTTCAAGTCTGTGAGATGAATGCACTCAACACAAAGAAGTTTCTGAGAATGCTTCTGTTCAGTTTTTATGTGAAGATATTTCCTTTTCCAGCATAGGCCTCAAACGGTTCCAAATTTTCACTTGCAGATTCTACAAAAAGAGTGTTTCCAAACTTCTCTATCAATTGGTAGGTTCAACCCTGTGAGTTGAATGAAGTCATCACAAAGAAGTTTCTGAGAATCCTTCTCTCTAGTTTTTATGTGAAGATATTTCCTTTTCCAACATAGGCCTCAAGGTGCCCCGAATAAACACTTGCAGATTCTACAAACTTAATGTTTCAAAACTGTTCTATCAAAAGGAACGTTGAAGTCTGTGAGTTGAATGCACTCATCACAAAGAAGTTTCTCAGAATGCTTCCGTCTAGTTTTTAGGTGAAGAGATTTCATTTCCCAGCATAGGCCTCAAAGCGCTCCAAATATCCACTTGCAGATTCTATAAGAAGAGAGTTTCCAAACTGCTCTTTCAAAAGGTGCTTCAAGTCTGTGAGTTGAATGCACTCATCACAAAGAAGTTTCTGAGAATGCTTCCGTCTAGTTTCTATATGAAGATATTTCCTTTTCCAACATAGGCCCCAAAGTGCTCCAAATAAACCCTTGCAGATTCTACAAAAGGAGTGTTTCAAAACTGCTCTTTCTATAGGTAAGTTCAAGTCTGTGAGTTGAATGCACTCAACACAAAGAAGTTTCTGAGAATGCTTCTGTTCAGTTTTTATGTGAAGATATTTCCTTTTCCAGCATAGGCCTCAAACGGCTCCAAATATCCACTTGCAGATTCTACAAAAAGAGTGTTTCCAAACTTCTCTATCAATTGGTAGGTTCAACTCTGTGAGTTGAATGAAGTCATCGCAAAGAAGTTTCTGAGAATCCTTCTCTCTAGTTTTTATGTGAAGATATTTCCTTTTCCAGCGTAGGCCTCAAAGCGCTCCAAATAAACACATGCAGATTCTACAAAAGGAGTGTTTCAAAACTGTTCTATCAAAGGGAACGTTCAAGTCTGTGAGTTGAATGTACTCATCACACAGATGTTTCTCAGAATGCTTCTGTCTAGTTTTTAGGTGAAGAGATTTCATTTCCCAGCATAGGCCTCAAAGCGCTCCAAATATCCACTTGCAGATTCTATAAGAAGAGAGTTTCCAAACTGCTCTTTCAAAAGGAAGCTTCAAGTCTGTGAGTTGAATGCACTCATCACAAAGAAGTTTCTGAGAATGCTTCCGTCTAGTTTCTATATGAAGATATTTCCTTTTCCAACATAGGCCCCAAAGTGCTCCAAATAAACCCTTGCCGATTCTACAAAAGGAGTGTTTCAAAACTGCTCTCTCTATAGGTAAGTTCAAGTCTGTGAGTTGAATGCACTCAACACAAAGAAGTTTCTGAGAATGCTTCTGTTCAGTTTTTATGTGAAGATATTTCCTTTTCCAGCATAGGCCTCAAACGGCTCCAAATATCCACTTGCAGATTCTACAAAAAGAGTGTTTCCAAACTTCTCTATCAATTGGTAGGTTCAACTCTGTGAGTTGAATGAACTCATCACAAAGAAGTTTCTGAGAATCCTTCTCTGTAGTTTTTATGCGAAGATATTTCCATTTCCAACGTAGGCCTCAAAGCGCTCCAAATAAACACATGCAGATTCTACAAAAGGAGTGTTTCAAAACTGTTCTATCAAAGGGAACGTTCAAGTCTGTGAGTTGAATGTACTCATCACACAGATGTTTCTCAGAATGCTTCTGTCTAGTTTTTAGGTGAAGAGATTTCATTTCCCAGCATAGGCCTCAAAGCGCTCCAAATATCCACTTGCAGAATCTACGAAAAGAGTGTTTCAAAGCTGCTCTTTCAAAAGCAAGGTTCAAGTCTGTGTGTTGAATGCACTCATCCGAAAGAAGTTTCTGAGAATGCTTCTGTCTAGTTCTTACGTGAAGATATTTCCTTTTCCAGCTTAGGCCTCAAAGCGCTCCAAATAAACACTTGCAAATTCTACAAAAGGTGTGTTTCAAAAGAGTTCTATCAAAAGGAACGTTCAAGTCTGTGAGTTGAATGCACTTATCATACCGAAGTTTCCTGGAATGCTTCTGTCTAGTTTTTATGTGAAGACATTTCCTTTTCCAGCAGAGGCCTCAAAGCACTCCAAATATCCACTTGCAGATTCTACAAAAAGAGTGTTTCAAAACTGCTCTATCAAAAGCAAGCTTCAACACTGTGAGTAGAATGCACTCATCACAAAGAAGTTTCTGAGAATGCTTCTGTCTAGTTTTTATGTGAAGATATTTCCTTTTCCAACATAGGCCTCAAAGCGCTCCAAATAAACACTTGCAGATTCTACAAAAGGAGTGTTTCGAAACTGCTCTTTCAAGAGGAACGTTCAAGTCTGTGAGTTGAATGCACTCATCACACAGAAGTTTCTCAGAATGCTTCTGTCTAGTTTTTATGTGAAGATGTTTCCTTTTCCAGCATAGGCCTCAAAACGCTCCAAATATCCTCTTGCAGATTCTACAAAAAGAGTGTTTCAAAACTGTTCTATCAAAAGGAAGGTTCAACTCTGTGAATTGAATGAATGCATCATGAAGAACTTTCTGAGAATGCTTCTCTGTAGTTTTTAGGTGAAGATATTCCAAAACCCAGCACAGGCCTCGAAGTGCTCCAAATAACCACTTGCAGATTTTACCAAAAGAGTGTTTCAAAACTGCTCTTTCTATAGGTAAGTTCAAGTCTGTGAGTTGAATGCACTCAACACAAAGAAGTTTCTCAGAATGCTTCTGTTCAGTTTTTATGGGAAGATATTTCCTTTTCCAGCATAGGCCTCAAACGGCTCCAAATATCCACTTGCAGATTCTACAAAAAGAGTGTTTCCAAACTTCTCTATCAATTGGTAGGTTCAACTCTGTGAGTTGAATGAAGTCATCACAAAGAAGTTTCTGAGAATCCTTCTCTCTAGTTTTTATGTGAAGATATTCCCTTTTCCAACATAGGCCTCAAGGTGCTCCGAATAAACACTTGCAGATTCTACAAACTTAATGTTTCAAAACTGTTCTATCAAAAGGAACGTTGAAGTCTGTGAGTTGAATGCACTCATCACAAAGAAGTTTCTCAGAATCCTTCCGTCTAGTTTTTAGGTGAAGAGATTTCATTTCCCAGCACAGGCCTCAAAGCGCTCCAAATATCCACTTGCAGATTCTACAAGAAGAGTGTTTCCAAACTGCTCTTTCAAAAGGAAGCTTCAAGTCTGTGAGTTGAATGCACTCATCACAAAGAAGTTTCTGAGAATGCTTCCGTCTAGTTTCTATATGAAGATATTTCCTTTTCCAACATAGGCCCCAAAGTGCTCCAAATAAACCCTTGCAGATTCTACAAAAGGAGTGTTTCAAAACTGCTCTTTCTATAGGTAAGTTCAAGTCTGTGAGTTGAATGCACTCAACACAAAGAAGTTTCTGAGAATGCTTCTGTTCAGTTTTTATGTGAAGATATTTCCTTTTCCAGCATAGGCCTCAAACGGCTCCAAATATCCACTTGCAGATTCTACAAAAAGAGTGTTTCCAAACTTCTCTATCAATTGGTAGGTTCAACTCTGTGAGTTGAATGAACTCATCACAAAGAAGTTTCTGAGAATCCTTCTCTCTAGTTTTTATGTGAAAACATTTCCTTTTCCAACGTAGGCCTCAAAGCGCTCCAAATAAACACATGCAGATTCTACAAAACGAGTGTTTCAAAACTGTTCTATCAAAGGGAACGTTCAAGTCTCTGAGTTGAATGTACTCATCACACAGATGTTTCTCAGAATGCTTCTGTCTAGTTTTTAGGTGAAGAGATTTCATTTCCCAGCATAGGCCTCAAAGCGCTCCAAATATCCACTTGCAGAATCTACGAAAAGAGTGTTTCAAAGCTGCTCTTTCAAAAGCAAGGTTCAAGTCTGTGTGTTGAATGCACTCATCCGAAAGAAGTTTCTGAGAATGCTTCTGTCTAGTTCTTACGTGAAGATATTTCCTTTTCCAGCTTAGGCCTCAAAGCGCTCCAAATAAACACTTGCAAATTCTACAAAAGGAGTGTTTCAAAAGAGTTCTATCAAAAGGAACGTTCAAGTCTGTGAGTTGAATGCACTTATCATACCGAAGTTTCCTGGAATGCTTCTGTCTAGTTTTTATGTGAAGACATTTCCTTTTCCAGCAGAGGCCTCAAAACACTCCAAATATCCACTTGCAGATTCTACAAAAAGAGTGTTTCAAAACTGCTCTATCAAAAGCAAGCTTCAACACTGTGAGTAGAATGCACTCATCACAAAGAAGTTTCTGAGAATGCTTCTGTCTAGTTTTTATGTGAAGATATTTCCTTTTCCAACATAGGCCTCAAAGCGCTCCAAATAAACACTTGCAGATTCTACAAAAGGAGTGTTTCGAAACTGCTCTTTCAAGAGGAACGTTCAAGTCTGTGAGTTGAATGCACTCATCACACAGAAGTTTCTGAGAATGCTTCTGTCTAGTTTTTATGTGAAGATGTTTCCTTTTCCAGAATAGGCCTCAAAACGCTCCAAATATCCTCTTGCAGATTCTACAAAAAGAGTGTTTCAAAACTGTTCTATCAAAAGGAAGGTTCAACTCTGTGAGTTGAATGAATGCATCATGAAGGACTTTCTGAGAATGCTTCTCTGTAGTTTTTAGGTGAAGATATTCCAAAACCCAGCACAGGCCTCGAAGTGCTCCAAATAACCACTTGCAGATTTTACCAAAAGAGTGTTTCAAAACTGCTCTTTCTATAGGTAAGTTCAAGTCTGTGAGTTGAATGCACTCAACACAAAGAAGTTTCTGAGAATGCTTCTGTTCAGTTTTTATGTGAAGATATTTCCTTTTCCAGCATAGGCCTCAAACGGCTCCAAATATCCACTTGTAGATTCTACAAAAAGAGTGTTTCCAAACTTCTCTATCAATTGGTATGTTCAACTCTGTGAGTTGAATGAAGTCATCACAAAGAAGTTTCTGAGAATCCTTCTCTCTAGTTTTTATGTGAAGATATTTCCTTTTCCAACGTAGGCCTCAAAGCGCTCCAAATAAACACATGCAGATTCTACAAAAGGAGTGTTTCAAAACTGTTCTATCAAAGGGAACGTTCAAGTCTGTGAGTTGAATGTACTCATCACACAGATGTTTCTCAGAATGCTTCTGTCTAGTTTTTAGGTGAAGAGATTTCATTTCCCAGCATAGGCCTCAAAGCGCTCCAAATATCCACTTGCAGAATCTACGAAAAGAGTGTTTCAAAGCTGCTCTTTCAAAAGCAAGGTTCAAGTCTGTGTGTTGAATGCACTCATCCGAAAGAAGTTTCTGAGAATGCTTCTGTCTAGTTCTTACGTGAAGATATTTCCTTTTCCAGCTTAGGCCTCAAAGCGCTCCAAATAAACACTTGCAAATTCTACAAAAGGTGTGTTTCAAAAGAGTTCTATCAAAAGGAACGTTCAAGTCTGTGAGTTGAATGCACTTATCATACCGAAGTTTCCTGGTATGCTTCTGTCTAGTTTTTATGTGAAGACATTTCCTTTTCCAGCAGAGGCCTCAAAGCACTCCAAATATCCACTTGCAGATTCTACAAAAAGAGTGTTTCAAAACTGCTCTATCAAAAGCAAGCTTCAACACTGTGAGTAGAATGCACTCATCACAAAGAAGTTTCTGAGAATGCTTCTGTCTAGTTTTTATGTGAAGATATTTCCTTTTCCAACATAGGCCTCAAAGCGCTCCAAATAAACACTTGCAGATTCTACAAAAGGAGTGTTTCGAAACTGCTCTTTCAAGAGGAACGTTCAAGTCTGTGAGTTGAATGCACTCATCAGACAGAAGATTCTGAGAATGCTTCTGTCTAGTTTTTATGTGAAGATGTTTCCTTTTCCAGCATAGGCCTCAAAACGCTCCAAATATCCTCTTGCAGATTCTACAAAAAGTGTTTCAAAACTGTTCTATGAAAAGGAAGGTTCAACTCTGTGAGTTGAATGAATGCATCATGAAGAACTTTCTGAGAATGCTTCTCTGTAGATTTTAGGTGAAGATATTCCAAAACCCAGCACAGGCCTCGAAGTGCTCCAAGTAACCACTTGCAGATTTTACCAAAAGAGTGTTTCAAAACTGCTCTTTCTATAGGTAAGTTCAAGTCTGTGAGTTGAATGCACTCAACACAAAGAAGTTTCTGAGAATGCTTCTGTTCAGTTTTTATGTGAAGATATTTCCTTTTCCAGCATAGGCCTCAAACGGCTCCAAATATCCACTTGCAGATTCTACAAAAAGAGTGTTTCCAAACTTCTCTATCAATTGGTAGGTTCAACTCTGTGAGTTGAATGAAGTCATCACAAAGAAGTTTCTGAGAATCCTTCTCTCTAGTTTTTACGTGAAGATACTTCCTTTTCCAGCGTAGGCCTCAAAGCGCTCCAAATAAACACATGCAGATTCTACAAAAGGAGTGTTTCAAAACTGTTCTATCAAAGGGAACGTTCAAGTCTGTGAGTTGAATGTACTCATCACACAGATGTTTCTCAGAATGCTTCTGTCTAGTTTTTAGGTGAAGAGATTTCATTTCCCAGCATAGGCCTCAAAGCGCTCCAAATATCCACTTGCAGATTCTATAAGAAGAGAGTTTCCAAACTGCTCTTTCAAAAGGAAGCTTCAAGTCTGTGATTTGAATGCACTCATCACAAAGAAGTTTCTGAGAATGCTTCCGTCTAGTTTCTATATGAAGATATTTCCTTTTCCAACATAGGCCCCAAAGTGCTCCAAATAAACCCTTGCAGATTCTACAAAAGGAGTGTTTCAAAACTGCTCTTTCTATAGGTAAGTTCAAGTCTGTGAGTTGAATGCACTCAACACAAAGAAGTTTCTGAGAATGCTTCTGTTCAGTTTTTATGTGAAGATATTTCCTTTTCCAGCATAGGCCTCAAAGCGCTCCAAATAAACACATGCAGATTCTACAAAAGGAGTGTTTCAAAACTGTTCTATCAAAGGGAACGTTCAAGTCTGTGAGTTGAATGTACTCATCACACAGATGTTTCTCAGAATGCTTCTGTCTAGTTTTTAGGTGAAGAGATTTCATTTCCCAGCATAGGCCTCAAAGCGCTCCAAATATCCACTTGCAGAATCTACGAAAAGAGTGTTTCAAAGCTGCTCTTTCAAAAGCAAGGTTCAAGTCTGTGTGTTGAATGCACTCATCCGAAAGAAGTTTCTGAGAACGCATCTGTCTATTTCTTACGTGAAGATATTTCCTTTTCCAGCTTAGGCCTCAAAGCGCTCCAAATAAACACTTGCAAATTCTACAAAAGGAGTGTTTCAAAAGAGTTCTATCAAAAGGAACGTTCAAGTCTGTGAGTTGAATGCACTTATCATACCGAAGTTTCCTGGAATGCTTCTGTCTAGTTTTTATGTGAAGACATTTCCTTTTCCAGCAGAGGCCTCAAAACACTCCAAATATCCACTTGCAGATTCTACAAAAAGAGTGTTTCAAAACTGCTCTATCAAAAGCAAACTTCAACACTGTGAGTAGAATGCACTCATCACAAAGAAGTTTCTGAGAATGCTTCTGTCTAGTTTTTATGTGAAGATATTTCCTTTTCCAACATAGGCCTCAAAGTGCTCCAAATAAACACTTGCAGATTCTACAAAAGGAGTGTTTCGAAACTGCTGTTTCAAGAGGAACGTTCAAGTCTGTGAGTTGAATGCACTCATCACACAGAAGTTTCTGAGAATGCTTCTGTCTAGTTTTTATGTGAAGATGTTTCCTTTTCCAGCATAGGCCTCAAAACGCTCCAAATATCCTCTTGCAGATTCTACAAAAAGAGTGTTTCAAAACTGTTCTATCAAAAGGAAGGTTCAACTCTGTGAGTTGAATGAATGCATCATGAAGAACTTTCTGAGAATGCTTCTCTGTAGTTTTTAGGTGAAGATATTCCAAAACCCAGCACAGGCCTCGAAGTGCTCCAAATAACCACTTGCAGATTTTACCAAAAGAGTGTTTCAAAACTGCTCTTTCTATAGGTAAGTTCAAGTCTGTGAGTTGAATGCACTCAACACAAAGAAGTTTCTGAGAATGCTTCTGTTCAGTTTTTATGTGAAGATATTTCCTTTTCCAGCATAGGCCTCAAACGGCTCCAAATATCCACTTGCAGATTCTACAAAAGGAGTGTTTCCAAACTTCTCTATCAATTGGTAGGTTCAACTCTGTGAGTTGAATGAAGTCATCACAAAGAAGTTTCTGAGAATCCTTCTCTCTAGTTTTTATGTGAAGATATTCCCTTTTCCAACATAGGCCTCAAGGTGCTCCGAATAAACACTTGCAGATTCTACAAACTTAATGTTTCAAAACTGTTCTATCAAAAGGAACGTTGAAGTCTGTGAGTTGAATGCACTCATCACAAAGAAGTTTCTCAGAATGCTTCCGTCTAGTTTTTAGGTGAAGAGATTTCATTTCCCAGCACAGGCCTCAAAGCGCTCCAAATCTCCACTTGCAGATTCTACAAGAAGAGTGTTTCCAAACTGCTCTTTCAAAAGGAAGCTTCAAGTCTGTGAGTTGAATGCACTCATCACAAAGAAGTTTCTGAGAATGCTTCCGTCTAGTTTTTACGTGAAGATATTTCCTTTTCCAGCGTAGGCCTCAAAGCGCTCCAAATAAACACATGCAGATTCTACAAAAGGAGTGTTTCAAAACTGTTCTATCAAAGGGAACGTTCAAGTCTGTGAGTTGCATGTACTCATCACACAGATGTTTCTCAGAATGCTTCTGTCTAGTTTTTAGGTGAAGAGATTTCATTTCCCAGCATAGGCCTCAAAGCGCTCCAAATATCCACTTGCAGATTCTATAAGAAGAGAGTTTCCAAACTGCTCTTTCAAAAGGAAGCTTCAAGTCTGTGATTTGAATGCACTCATCACAAAGAAGTTTCTGAGAATGCTTCCGTCTAGTTTCTATATGAAGATATTTCCTTTTCCAACATAGGCCCCAAAGTGCTCCAAATAAACCCTTGCAGATTCTACAAAAGGAGTGTTTCAAAACTGCTCTTTCTATAGGTAAGTTCAAGTCTGTGAGTTGAATGCACTCAACACAAAGAAGTTTCTGAGAATGCTTCTGTTCAGTTTTTATGTGAAGATATTTCCTTTTCCAGCATAGGCCTCAAAGCGCTCCAAATAAACACATGAAGATTCTACAAAAGGAGTGTTTCAAAACTGTTCTATCAAAGGGAACGTTCAAGTCCGTGAGTTGAATGTACTCATGACACAGATGTTTCTCAGAATGCTTCTGTCTAGTTTTTAGGTGAAGAGATTTCATTTCCCAGCATAGGCCTCAAAGCGCTCCAAATATCCACTTGCAGAATCTACGAAAAGAGTGTTTCAAAGCTGCTCTTTCAAAAGCAAGGTTCAAGTCTGTGTGTTGAATGCACTCATCCGAAAGAAGTTTCTGAGAACGCTTCTGTCTATTTCTTACGTGAAGATATTTCCTTTTCCAGCTTAGGCCTCAAAGCGCTCCAAATAAACACTTGCAAATTCTACAAAAGGAGTGTTTCAAAAGAGTTCTATCAAAAGGAACGTTCAAGTCTGTGAGTTGAATGCACTTATCATACCGAAGTTTCCTGGAATGCTTCTGTCTAGTTTTTATGTGAAGACATTTCCTTTTCCAGCAGAGGCCTCAAAACACTCCAAATATCCACTTGCAGATTCTACAAAAAGAGTGTTTCAAAACTGCTCTATCAAAAGCAAACTTCAACACTGTGAGTAGAATGCACTCATCACAAAGAAGTTTCTGAGAATGCTTCTGTCTAGTTTTTATGTGAAGATATTTCCTTTTCCAACATAGGCCTCAAAGCGCTCCAAATAAACACTTGCAGATTCTACAAAAGGAGTGTTTCGAAACTGCTCTTTCAAGAGGAACGTTCAAGTCTGTGAGTTGAATGCACTCATCACACAGAAGTTTCTGAGAATGCTTCTGTCTAGTTTTTATGTGAAGATGTTTCCTTTTCCAGCATAGGCCTCAAAACGCTCCAAATATCCTCTTGCAGATTCTACAAAAAGAGTGTTTCAAAACTGTTCTATCAAAAGGAAGGTTCAACTCTGTGAGTTGAATGAATGCATCATGAAGGACTTTCTGAGGATGCTTCTCTGTAGTTTTTAGGTGAAGATATTCCAAAACCCAGCACAGGCCTCGAAGTGCTCCAAATAACCACTTGCAGATTTTACCAAAAGAGTGTTTCAAAACTGCTCTTTCTATAGGTAAGTTCAAGTCTGTGAGTTGAATGCACTCAACACAAAGAAGTTTCTGAGAATGCTTCTGTTCAGTTTTTATGTGAAGATATTTCCTTTTCCAGCATAGGCCTCAAACGGCTCCAAATATCCACTTGCAGATTCTACAAAAAGAGTGTTTCCAAACTTCTCTATCAATTGGTAGGTTCAACTCTGTGAGTTGAATGAAGTCATCACAAAGAAGTTTCTGAGAATCCTTCTCTCTAGTTTTTATGTGAAGATATTTCCTTTTCCAACATAGGCCTCAAGGTGCTCCGAATAAACACTTGCAGATTCTACAAACTTAATGTTTCAAAACTGTTCTATCAAAAGGAACGTTGAAGTCTGTGAGTTGAATGCACTCATCACAAAGAAGTTTCTCAGAATGCTTCCGTCTAGTTTTTAGGTGAAGAGATTTCATTTCCCAGCACAGGCCTCAAAGCGCTCCAAATCTCCACTTGCAGATTCTACAAGAAGAGTGTTTCCAAACTGCTCTTTCAAAAGGAAGCTTCAAGTCTGTGAGTTGAATGCACTCATCACAAAGAAGTTTCTGAGAATGCTTCCGTCTAGTTTCTATATGAAGATATTTCCTTTTCCAACAGAGGCCCGAAAGTGCTCCTAATAAACCCTTGCAGATTCTACAAAAGGAGTGTTTCAAAACTGCTCTTTCTATAGGTAAGTTCAAGTCTGTGAGTTGAATGCACTCAACACAAAGAAGTTTCTGAGTATGCTTCTGTTCAGTTTTTATGTGAAGATATTTCCTTTTCCAGCATAGGCCTCAAACGGCTCCAAATATCCACTTGAAGATTCTACAAAAAGAGTGTTTCCAAACTTCTCTATCAATTGGTAGGTTCAACTCTGTGAGTTGAATGAAGTCATCACAAAGAAGTTTCTGAGAATCCTTCTCTCTAGTTTTTACGTGAAGATATTTCCTTTTCCAGCGTAGGCCTCAAAGCGCTCCAAATAAACACATGCAGATTCTACAAAAGGAGTGTTTCAAAACTGTTCTATCAAAGGGAACGTTCAAGTCTGTGAGTTGCATGTACTCATCACACAGATGTTTCTCAGAATGCTTCTGTCTAGTTTTTAGGTGAAGAGATTTCATTTCCCAGCATAGGCCTCAAAGCGCTCCAAATATCCACTTGCAGATTCTATAAGAAGAGAGTTTCCAAACTGCTCTTTCAAAAGGAAGCTTCAAGTCTGTGATTTGAATGCACTCATCACAAAGAAGTTTCTGAGAATGCTTCCGTCTAGTTTCTATATGAAGATATTTCCTTTTCCAACATAGGCCCCAAAGTGCTCCAAATAAACCCTTGCAGATTCTACAAAAGGAGTGTTTCAAAACTGCTCTTTCTATAGGTAAGTTCAAGTCTGTGAGTTGAATGCACTCAACACAAAGAAGTTTCTGAGAATGCTTCTGTTCAGTTTTTATGTGAAGATATTTCCTTTTCCAGCATAGGCCTCAAAGCGCTCCAAATAAACACATGCAGATTCTACAAAAGGAGTGTTTCAAAACTGTTCTATCAAAGGGAACGTTCAAGTCCGTGAGTTGAATGTACTCATCACACAGATGTTTCTCAGAATGCTTCTGTCTAGTTTTTAGGTGAAGAGATTTCATTTCCCAGCATAGGCCTCAAAGCGCTCCAAATATCCACTTGCAGAATCTACGAAAAGAGTGTTTCAAAGCTGCTCTTTCAAAAGCAAGGTTCAAGTCTGTGTGTTGAATGCACTCATCTGAAAGAAGTTTCTGAGAACGCTTCTGTCTATTTCTTACGTGAAGATATTTCCTTTTCCAGCTTAGGCCTCAAAGCGCTCCAAATAAACACTTGCAAATTCTACAAAAGGAGTGTTTCAAAAGAGTTCTATCAAAAGGAACGTTCAAGTCTGTGAGTTGAATGCACTTATCATACCGAAGTTTCCTGGAATGCTTCTGTCTAGTTTTTATGTGAAGACATTTCCTTTTCCAGCAGAGGCCTCAAAACACTCCAAATATCCACTTGCAGATTCTACAAAAAGAGTGTTTCAAAACTGCTCTATCAAAAGCAAACTTCAACACTGTGAGTAGAATGCACTCATCACAAAGAAGTTTCTGAGAATGCTTCTGTCTAGTTTTTATGTGAAGATATTTCCTTTTCCAACATAGGCCTCAAAGCGCTCCAAATAAACACTTGCAGATTCTACAAAAGGAGTGTTTCGAAACTGCTCTTTCAAGAGGAACGTTCAAGTCTGTGAGTTGAATGCACTCATCACACAGAAGTTTCTGAGAATGCTTCTGTCTAGTTTTTATGTGAAGATGTTTCCTTTTCCAGAATAGGCCTCAAAACGCTCCAAATATCCTCTTGCAGATTCTACAAAAAGAGTGTTTCAAAACTGTTCTATCAAAAGGAAGGTTCAACTCTGTGAGTTGAATGAATGCATCATGAAGGACTTTCTGAGAATGCTTCTCTGTAGTTTTTAGGTGAAGATATTCCAAAACCCAGCACAGGCCTCGAAGTGCTCCAAATAACCACTTGCAGATTTTACCAAAAGAGTGTTTCAAAACTGCTCTTTCTATAGGTAAGTTCAAGTCTGTGAGTTGAATGCACTCAACACAAAGAAGTTTCTGAGAATGCTTCTGTTCAGTTTTTATGTGAAGATATTTCCTTTTCCAGCATAGGCCTCAAACGGCTCCAAATATCCACTTGCAGATTCTACAAAAAGAGTGTTTCCAAACTTCTCTATCAATTGGTAGGTTCAACTCTGTGAGTTGAATGAACTCATCACAAAGAAGTTTCTGAGAATCCTTCTCTCTAGTTTTTATGTGAAGATATTTCCTTTTCCAACGTAGGCCTCAAAGCGCTCCAAATAAACACATGCAGATTCTACAAAAGGAGTGTTTCAAAACTGTTCTATCAAAGGGAACGTTCAAGTCTGTGAGTTGAATGTACTCATCACACAGATGTTTCTCAGAATGCTTCTGTCTAGTTTTTAGGTGAAGAGATTTCATTTCCCAGCATAGGCCTCAAAGCGCTCCAAATATCCACTTGCAGAATCTACGAAAAGAGTGTTTCAAAGCTGCTCTTTCAAAAGCAAGGTTCAAGTCTGTGTGTTGAATGCACTCATCCGAAAGAAGTTTCTGAGAATGCTTCTGTCTAGTTCTTACGTGAAGATATTTCCTTTTCCAGCTTAGGCCTCAAAGCGCTCCAAATAAACACTTGCAAATTCTACAAAAGGTGTGTTTCAAAAGAGTTCTATCAAAAGGAACGTTCAAGTCTGTGAGTTGAATGCACTTATCATACCGAAGTTTCCTGGAATGCTTCTGTCTAGTTTTTATGTGAAGACATTTCCTTTTCCAGCAGAGGCCTCAAAGCACTCCAAATATCCACTTGCAGATTCTACAAAAAGAGTGTTTCAAAACTGCTCTATCAAAAGCAAGCTTCAACACTGTGAGTAGAATGCACTCATCACAAAGAAGTTTCTGAGAATGCTTCTGTCTAGTTTTTATGTGAAGATATTTCCTTTTCCAACATAGGCCTCAAAGCGCTCCAAATAAACACTTGCAGATTCTACAAAAGGAGTGTTTCGAAACTGCTCTTTCAAGAGGAACGTTCAAGTCTGTGAGTTGAATGCACTCATCACACAGAAGTTTCTGAGAATGCTTCTGTCTAGTTTTTATGTGAAGATGTTTAATTTTCCAGCATAGGCCTCAAAACGCTCCAAATATCCTCTTGCAGATTCTACAAAAAGAGTGTTTCAAAACTGTTCTATGAAAAGGAAGGTTCAACTCTGTGAGTTGAATGAATGCATCATGAAGAACTTTCTGAGAATGCTTCTCTGTAGATTTTAGGTGAAGATATTCCAAAACCCAGCACAGGCCTCGAAGTGCTCCAAATAACCACTTGCAGATTTTACCAAAAGAGTGTTTCAAAACTGCTCTTTCTATAGGTAAGTTCAAGTCTGTGAGTTGAATGCACTCAACACAAAGAAGTTTCTGAGAATGCTTCTGTTCAGTTTTTATGTGAAGATATTTCCTTTTCAGCATAGGCCTCAAACGGCTCCAAATATCCACTTGCAGATTCTACAAAAAGAGTGTTTCCAAACTTCTCTATCAATTGGTAGGTTCAACTCTGTGAGTTGAATGAAGTCATCAGAAAGATGTTTCTGAGAATCCTTCTCTCTAGTTTTTACGTGAAGATATTTCCTTTTCCAGCGTAGGCCTCAAAGCGCTCCAAATAAACACATGCAGATTCTACAAAAGGAGTGTTTCAAGACTGTTCTATCAAAGGGAACGTTCAAGTCTGTGAGTTGAATGTACTCATCACACAGATGTTTCTCAGAATGCTTCTGTCTAGTTTTTAGGTGAAGAGATTTCATTTCCCAGCATAGGCCTCAAAGCGCTCCAAATATCCACTTGCAGATTCTATAAGAAGAGAGTTTCCAAACTGCTCTTTCAAAAGGAAGCTTCAAGTCTGTGATTTGAATGCACTCATCACAAAGAAGTTTCTGAGAATGCTTCCGTCTAGTTTCTATATGAAGATATTTCCTTTTCCAACATAGGCCCCAAAGTGCTCCAAATAAACCCTTGCAGATTCTACAAAAGGAGTGTTTCAAAACTGCTCTTTCTATAGGTAAGTTCAAGTCTGTGAGTTGAATGCACTCAACACAAAGAAGTTTCTGAGAATGCTTCTGTTCAGTTTTTATGTGAAGATATTTCCTTTTCCAGCATAGGCCTCAAAGCGCTCCAAATAAACACATGCAGATTCTACAAAAGGAGTGTTTCAAAACTGTTCTATCAAAGGGAACGTTCAAGTCTGTGAGTTGAATGTACTCATCACACAGATGTTTCTCAGAATGCTTCTGTCTAGTTTTTAGGTGAAGAGATTTCATTTCCCAGCATAGGCCTCAAAGCGCTCCAAATATCCACTTGCAGAATCTACGAAAAGAGTGTTTCAAAGCTGCTCTTTCAAAAGCAAGGTTCAAGTCTGTGTGTTGAATGCACTCATCCGAAAGAAGTTTCTGAGAACGCTTCTGTCTATTTCTTACGTGAAGATATTTCCTTTTCCAGCTTAGGCCTCAAAGCGCTCCAAATAAACACTTGCAAATTCTACAAAAGGAGTGTTTCAAAAGAGTTCTATCAAAAGGAACGTTCAAGTCTGTGAGTTGAATGCACTTATCATACCGAAGTTTCCTGGAATGCTTCTGTCTAGTTTTTATGTGAAGACATTTCCTTTTCCAGCAGAGGCCTCAAAACACTCCAAATATCCACTTGCAGATTCTACAAAAAGAGTGTTTCAAAACTGCTCTATCAAAAGCAAACTTCAACACTGTGAGTAGAATGCACTCATCACAAAGAAGTTTCTGAGAATGCTTCTGTCTAGTTTTTATGTGAAGATATTTCCTTTTCCAACATAGGCCTCAAAGTGCTCCAAATAAACACTTGCAGATTCTACAAAAGGAGTGTTTCGAAACTGCTGTTTCAAGAGGAACGTTCAAGTCTGTGAGTTGAATGCACTCATCACACAGAAGTTTCTGAGAATGCTTCTGTCTAGTTTTTATGTGAAGATGTTTCCTTTTCCAGCATAGGCCTCAAAACGCTCCAAATATCCTCTTGCAGATTCTACAAAAAGAGTGTTTCAAAACTGTTCTATCAAAAGGAAGGTTCAACTCTGTGAGTTGAATGAATGCATCATGAAGAACTTTCTGAGAATGCTTCTCTGTAGTTTTTAGGTGAAGATATTCCAAAACCCAGCACAGGCCTCGAAGTGCTCCAAATAACCACTTGCAGATTTTTCCAAAAGAGTGTTTCAAAACTGCTCTTTCTATAGGTAAGTTCAAGTCTGTGAGTTGAATGCACTCAACACAAAGAAGTTTCTGAGAATGCTTCTGTTCAGTTTTTATGTGAAGATATTTCCTTTTCCAGCATAGGCCTCAAACGGCTCCAAATATCCACTTGCAGATTCTACAAAAGGAGTGTTTCCAAACTTCTCTATCAATTGGTAGGTTCAACTCTGTGAGTTGAATGAAGTCATCACAAAGAAGTTTCTGAGAATCCTTCTCTCTAGTTTTTATGTGAAGATATTCCCTTTTCCAACATAGGCCTCAAGGTGCTCCGAATAAACACTTGCAGATTCTACAAACTTAATGTTTCAAAACTGTTCTATCAAAAGGAACGTTGAAGTCTGTGAGTTGAATGCACTCATCACAAAGAAGTTTCTCAGAATGCTTCCGTCTAGTTTTTAGGTGAAGAGATTTCATTTCCCAGCACAGGCCTCAAAGCGCTCCAAATCTCCACTTGCAGATTCTACAAGAAGAGTGTTTCCAAACTGCTCTTTCAAAAGGAAGCTTCAAGTCTGTGAGTTGAATGCACTCATCACAAAGAAGTTTCTGAGAATGCTTCCGTCTAGTTTTTACGTGAAGATATTTCCTTTTCCAGCGTAGGCCTCAAAGCGCTCCAAATAAACACATGCAGATTCTACAAAAGGAGTGTTTCAAAACTGTTCTATCAAAGGGAACGTTCAAGTCTGTGAGTTGCATGTACTCATCACACAGATGTTTCTCAGAATGCTTCTGTCTAGTTTTTAGGTGAAGAGATTTCATTTCCCAGCATAGGCCTCAAAGCGCTCCAAATATCCACTTGCAGATTCTATAAGAAGAGAGTTTCCAAACTGCTCTTTCAAAAGGAAGCTTCAAGTCTGTGATTTGAATGCACTCATCACAAAGAAGTTTCTGAGAATGCTTCCGTCTAGTTTCTATATGAAGATATTTCCTTTTCCAACATAGGCCCCAAAGTGCTCCAAATAAACCCTTGCAGATTCTACAAAAGGAGTGTTTCAAAACTGCTCTTTCTATAGGTAAGTTCAAGTCTGTGAGTTGAATGCACTCAACACAAAGAAGTTTCTGAGAATGCTTCTGTTCAGTTTTTATGTGAAGATATTTCCTTTTCCAGCATAGGCCTCAAAGCGCTCCAAATAAACACATGCAGATTCTACAAAAGGAGTGTTTCAAAACTGTTCTATCAAAGGGAACGTTCAAGTCCGTGAGTTGAATGTACTCATGACACAGATGTTTCTCAGAATGCTTCTGTCTAGTTTTTAGGTGAAGAGATTTCATTTCCCAGCATAGGCCTCAAAGCGCTCCAAATATCCACTTGCAGAATCTACGAAAAGAGTGTTTCAAAGCTGCTCTTTCAAAAGCAAGGTTCAAGTCTGTGTGTTGAATGCACTCATCCGAAAGAAGTTTCTGAGAACGCTTCTGTCTATTTCTTACGTGAAGATATTTCCTTTTCCAGCTTAGGCCTCAAAGCGCTCCAAATAAACACTTGCAAATTCTACAAAAGGAGTGTTTCAAAAGAGTTCTATCAAAAGGAACGTTCAAGTCTGTGAGTTGAATGCACTTATCATACCGAAGTTTCCTGGAATGCTTCTGTCTAGTTTTTATGTGAAGACATTTCCTTTTCCAGCAGAGGCCTCAAAACACTCCAAATATCCACTTGCAGATTCTACAAAAAGAGTGTTTCAAAACTGCTCTATCAAAAGCAAACTTCAACACTGTGAGTAGAATGCACTCATCACAAAGAAGTTTCTGAGAATGCTTCTGTCTAGTTTTTATGTGAAGATATTTCCTTTTCCAACATAGGCCTCAAAGCGCTCCAAATAAACACTTGCAGATTCTACAAAAGGAGTGTTTCGAAACTGCTCTTTCAAGAGGAACGTTCAAGTCTGTGAGTTGAATGCACTCATCACACAGAAGTTTCTGAGAATGCTTCTGTCTAGTTTTTATGTGAAGATGTTTCCTTTTCCAGCATAGGCCTCAAAACGCTCCAAATATCCTCTTGCAGATTCTACAAAAAGAGTGTTTCAAAACTGTTCTATCAAAAGGAAGGTTCAACTCTGTGAGTTGAATGAATGCATCATGAAGGACTTTCTGAGAATGCTTCTCTGTAGTTTTTAGGTGAAGATATTCCAAAACCCAGCACAGGCCTCGAAGTGCTCCAAATAACCACTTGCAGATTTTACCAAAAGAGTGTTTCAAAACTGCTCTTTCTATAGGTAAGTTCAAGTCTGTGAGTTGAATGCACTCAACACAAAGAAGTTTCTGAGAATGCTTCTGTTCAGTTTTTATGTGAAGATATTTCCTTTTCCAGCATAGGCCTCAAACGGCTCCAAATATCCACT
Organism: Pongo abelii; assembly: GCF_028885655.2. Taxonomy (NCBI): domain Eukaryota; kingdom Metazoa; phylum Chordata; class Mammalia; order Primates; family Hominidae; genus Pongo; species Pongo abelii. The sequence goes on along the minus strand of NC_071997.2, from coordinate 20,691,403 downwards.
TGCAGATTCTACAAAAAGAGTGTTTCCAAACTTCTCTATCAATTGGTAGGTTCAACTCTGTGAGTTGAATGAAGTCATCACAAAGAAGTTTCTGAGAATCCTTCTCTCTAGTTTTTATGTGAAGATATTTCCTTTTCCAACATAGGCCTCAAGGTGCTCCGAATAAACACTTGCAGATTCTACAAACTTAATGTTTCAAAACTGTTCTATCAAAAGGAACGTTGAAGTCTGTGAGTTGAATGCACTCATCACAAAGAAGTTTCTCAGAATGCTTCCGTCTAGTTTTTAGGTGAAGAGATTTCATTTCCCAGCACAGGCCTCAAAGCGCTCCAAATCTCCACTTGCAGATTCTACAAGAAGAGTGTTTCCAAACTGCTCTTTCAAAAGGAAGCTTCAAGTCTGTGAGTTGAATGCACTCATCACAAAGAAGTTTCTGAGAATGCTTCCGTCTAGTTTCTATATGAAGATATTTCCTTTTCCAACAGAGGCCCGAAAGTGCTCCTAATAAACCCTTGCAGATTCTACAAAAGGAGTGTTTCAAAACTGCTCTTTCTATAGGTAAGTTCAAGTCTGTGAGTTGAATGCACTCAACACAAAGAAGTTTCTGAGTATGCTTCTGTTCAGTTTTTATGTGAAGATATTTCCTTTTCCAGCATAGGCCTCAAACGGCTCCAAATATCCACTTGAAGATTCTACAAAAAGAGTGTTTCCAAACTTCTCTATCAATTGGTAGGTTCAACTCTGTGAGTTGAATGAAGTCATCACAAAGAAGTTTCTGAGAATCCTTCTCTCTAGTTTTTACGTGAAGATATTTCCTTTTCCAGCGTAGGCCTCAAAGCGCTCCAAATAAACACATGCAGATTCTACAAAAGGAGTGTTTCAAAACTGTTCTATCAAAGGGAACGTTCAAGTCTGTGAGTTGCATGTACTCATCACACAGATGTTTCTCAGAATGCTTCTGTCTAGTTTTTAGGTGAAGAGATTTCATTTCCCAGCATAGGCCTCAAAGCGCTCCAAATATCCACTTGCAGATTCTATAAGAAGAGAGTTTCCAAACTGCTCTTTCAAAAGGAAGCTTCAAGTCTGTGATTTGAATGCACTCATCACAAAGAAGTTTCTGAGAATGCTTCCGTCTAGTTTCTATATGAAGATATTTCCTTTTCCAACATAGGCCCCAAAGTGCTCCAAATAAACCCTTGCAGATTCTACAAAAGGAGTGTTTCAAAACTGCTCTTTCTATAGGTAAGTTCAAGTCTGTGAGTTGAATGCACTCAACACAAAGAAGTTTCTGAGAATGCTTCTGTTCAGTTTTTATGTGAAGATATTTCCTTTTCCAGCATAGGCCTCAAAGCGCTCCAAATAAACACATGCAGATTCTACAAAAGGAGTGTTTCAAAACTGTTCTATCAAAGGGAACGTTCAAGTCCGTGAGTTGAATGTACTCATCACACAGATGTTTCTCAGAATGCTTCTGTCTAGTTTTTAGGTGAAGAGATTTCATTTCCCAGCATAGGCCTCAAAGCGCTCCAAATATCCACTTGCAGAATCTACGAAAAGAGTGTTTCAAAGCTGCTCTTTCAAAAGCAAGGTTCAAGTCTGTGTGTTGAATGCACTCATCTGAAAGAAGTTTCTGAGAACGCTTCTGTCTATTTCTTACGTGAAGATATTTCCTTTTCCAGCTTAGGCCTCAAAGCGCTCCAAATAAACACTTGCAAATTCTACAAAAGGAGTGTTTCAAAAGAGTTCTATCAAAAGGAACGTTCAAGTCTGTGAGTTGAATGCACTTATCATACCGAAGTTTCCTGGAATGCTTCTGTCTAGTTTTTATGTGAAGACATTTCCTTTTCCAGCAGAGGCCTCAAAACACTCCAAATATCCACTTGCAGATTCTACAAAAAGAGTGTTTCAAAACTGCTCTATCAAAAGCAAACTTCAACACTGTGAGTAGAATGCACTCATCACAAAGAAGTTTCTGAGAATGCTTCTGTCTAGTTTTTATGTGAAGATATTTCCTTTTCCAACATAGGCCTCAAAGCGCTCCAAATAAACACTTGCAGATTCTACAAAAGGAGTGTTTCGAAACTGCTCTTTCAAGAGGAACGTTCAAGTCTGTGAGTTGAATGCACTCATCACACAGAAGTTTCTGAGAATGCTTCTGTCTAGTTTTTATGTGAAGATGTTTCCTTTTCCAGAATAGGCCTCAAAACGCTCCAAATATCCTCTTGCAGATTCTACAAAAAGAGTGTTTCAAAACTGTTCTATCAAAAGGAAGGTTCAACTCTGTGAGTTGAATGAATGCATCATGAAGGACTTTCTGAGAATGCTTCTCTGTAGTTTTTAGGTGAAGATATTCCAAAACCCAGCACAGGCCTCGAAGTGCTCCAAATAACCACTTGCAGATTTTACCAAAAGAGTGTTTCAAAACTGCTCTTTCTATAGGTAAGTTCAAGTCTGTGAGTTGAATGCACTCAACACAAAGAAGTTTCTGAGAATGCTTCTGTTCAGTTTTTATGTGAAGATATTTCCTTTTCCAGCATAGGCCTCAAACGGCTCCAAATATCCACTTGCAGATTCTACAAAAAGAGTGTTTCCAAACTTCTCTATCAATTGGTAGGTTCAACTCTGTGAGTTGAATGAACTCATCACAAAGAAGTTTCTGAGAATCCTTCTCTCTAGTTTTTATGTGAAGATATTTCCTTTTCCAACGTAGGCCTCAAAGCGCTCCAAATAAACACATGCAGATTCTACAAAAGGAGTGTTTCAAAACTGTTCTATCAAAGGGAACGTTCAAGTCTGTGAGTTGAATGTACTCATCACACAGATGTTTCTCAGAATGCTTCTGTCTAGTTTTTAGGTGAAGAGATTTCATTTCCCAGCATAGGCCTCAAAGCGCTCCAAATATCCACTTGCAGAATCTACGAAAAGAGTGTTTCAAAGCTGCTCTTTCAAAAGCAAGGTTCAAGTCTGTGTGTTGAATGCACTCATCCGAAAGAAGTTTCTGAGAATGCTTCTGTCTAGTTCTTACGTGAAGATATTTCCTTTTCCAGCTTAGGCCTCAAAGCGCTCCAAATAAACACTTGCAAATTCTACAAAAGGTGTGTTTCAAAAGAGTTCTATCAAAAGGAACGTTCAAGTCTGTGAGTTGAATGCACTTATCATACCGAAGTTTCCTGGAATGCTTCTGTCTAGTTTTTATGTGAAGACATTTCCTTTTCCAGCAGAGGCCTCAAAGCACTCCAAATATCCACTTGCAGATTCTACAAAAAGAGTGTTTCAAAACTGCTCTATCAAAAGCAAGCTTCAACACTGTGAGTAGAATGCACTCATCACAAAGAAGTTTCCGAGAATGCTTCTGTCTAGTTTTTATGTGAAGATATTTCCTTTTCCAACATAGGCCTCAAAGCGCTCCAAATAAACACTTGCAGATTCTACAAAAGGAGTGTTTCGAAACTGCTCTTTCAAGAGGAACGTTCAAGTCTGTGAGTTGAATGCACTCATCACACAGAAGTTTCTGAGAATGCTTCTGTCTAGTTTTTATGTGAAGATGTTTCCTTTTCCAGCATAGGCCTCAAAACGCTCCAAATATCCTCTTGCAGATTCTACAAAAAGAGTGTTTCAAAACTGTTCTATGAAAAGGAAGGTTCAACTCTGTGAGTTGAATGAATGCATCATGAAGAACTTTCTGAGAATGCTTCTCTGTAGATTTTAGGTGAAGATATTCCAAAACCCAGCACAGGCCTCGAAGTGCTCCAAATAACCACTTGCAGATTTTACCAAAAGAGTGTTTCAAAACTGCTCTTTCTATAGGTAAGTTCAAGTCTGTGAGTTGAATGCACTCAACACAAAGAAGTTTCTGAGAATGCTTCTGTTCAGTTTTTATGTGAAGATATTTCCTTTTCAGCATAGGCCTCAAACGGCTCCAAATATCCACTTGCAGATTCTACAAAAAGAGTGTTTCCAAACTTCTCTATCAATTGGTAGGTTCAACTCTGTGAGTTGAATGAAGTCATCACAAAGAAGTTTCTGAGAATCCTTCTCTCTAGTTTTTACGTGAAGATATTTCCTTTTCCAGCGTAGGCCTCAAAGCGCTCCAAATAAACACATGCAGATTCTACAAAAGGAGTGTTTCAAGACTGTTCTATCAAAGGGAACGTTCAAGTCTGTGAGTTGAATGTACTCATCACACAGATGTTTCTCAGAATGCTTCTGTCTAGTTTTTAGGTGAAGAGATTTCATTTCCCAGCATAGGCCTCAAAGCGCTCCAAATATCCACTTGCAGATTCTATAAGAAGAGAGTTTCCAAACTGCTCTTTCAAAAGGAAGCTTCAAGTCTGTGATTTGAATGCACTCATCACAAAGAAGTTTCTGAGAATGCTTCCGTCTAGTTTCTATATGAAGATATTTCCTTTTCCAACATAGGCCCCAAAGTGCTCCAAATAAACCCTTGCAGATTCTACAAAAGGAGTGTTTCAAAACTGCTCTTTCTATAGGTAAGTTCAAGTCTGTGAGTTGAATGCACTCAACACAAAGAAGTTTCTGAGAATGCTTCTGTTCAGTTTTTATGTGAAGATATTTCCTTTTCCAGCATAGGCCTCAAAGCGCTCCAAATAAACACATGCAGATTCTACAAAAGGAGTGTTTCAAAACTGTTCTATCAAAGGGAACGTTCAAGTCTGTGAGTTGAATGTACTCATCACACAGATGTTTCTCAGAATGCTTCTGTCTAGTTTTTAGGTGAAGAGATTTCATTTCCCAGCATAGGCCTCAAAGCGCTCCAAATATCCACTTGCAGAATCTACGAAAAGAGTGTTTCAAAGCTGCTCTTTCAAAAGCAAGGTTCAAGTCTGTGTGTTGAATGCACTCATCCGAAAGAAGTTTCTGAGAACGCATCTGTCTATTTCTTACGTGAAGATATTTCCTTTTCCAGCTTAGGCCTCAAAGCGCTCCAAATAAACACTTGCAAATTCTACAAAAGGAGTGTTTCAAAAGAGTTCTATCAAAAGGAACGTTCAAGTCTGTGAGTTGAATGCACTTATCATACCGAAGTTTCCTGGAATGCTTCTGTCTAGTTTTTATGTGAAGACATTTCCTTTTCCAGCAGAGGCCTCAAAACACTCCAAATATCCACTTGCAGATTCTACAAAAAGAGTGTTTCAAAACTGCTCTATCAAAAGCAAACTTCAACACTGTGAGTAGAATGCACTCATCACAAAGAAGTTTCTGAGAATGCTTCTGTCTAGTTTTTATGTGAAGATATTTCCTTTTCCAACATAGGCCTCAAAGTGCTCCAAATAAACACTTGCAGATTCTACAAAAGGAGTGTTTCGAAACTGCTGTTTCAAGAGGAACGTTCAAGTCTGTGAGTTGAATGCACTCATCACACAGAAGTTTCTGAGAATGCTTCTGTCTAGTTTTTATGTGAAGATGTTTCCTTTTCCAGCATAGGCCTCAAAACGCTCCAAATATCCTCTTGCAGATTCTACAAAAAGAGTGTTTCAAAACTGTTCTATCAAAAGGAAGGTTCAACTCTGTGAGTTGAATGAATGCATCATGAAGAACTTTCTGAGAATGCTTCTCTGTAGTTTTTAGGTGAAGATATTCCAAAACCCAGCACAGGCCTCGAAGTGCTCCAAATAACCACTTGCAGATTTTACCAAAAGAGTGTTTCAAAACTGCTCTTTCTATAGGTAAGTTCAAGTCTGTGAGTTGAATGCACTCAACACAAAGAAGTTTCTGAGAATGCTTCTGTTCAGTTTTTATGTGAAGATATTTCCTTTTCCAGCATAGGCCTCAAACGGCTCCAAATATCCACTTGCAGATTCTACAAAAGGAGTGTTTCCAAACTTCTCTATCAATTGGTAGGTTCAACTCTGTGAGTTGAATGAAGTCATCACAAAGAAGTTTCTGAGAATCCTTCTCTCTAGTTTTTATGTGAAGATATTCCCTTTTCCAACATAGGCCTCAAGGTGCTCCGAATAAACACTTGCAGATTCTACAAACTTAATGTTTCAAAACTGTTCTATCAAAAGGAACGTTGAAGTCTGTGAGTTGAATGCACTCATCACAAAGAAGTTTCTCAGAATGCTTCCGTCTAGTTTTTAGGTGAAGAGATTTCATTTCCCAGCACAGGCCTCAAAGCGCTCCAAATCTCCACTTGCAGATTCTACAAGAAGAGTGTTTCCAAACTGCTCTTTCAAAAGGAAGCTTCAAGTCTGTGAGTTGAATGCACTCATCACAAAGAAGTTTCTGAGAATGCTTCCGTCTAGTTTTTACGTGAAGATATTTCCTTTTCCAGCGTAGGCCTCAAAGCGCTCCAAATAAACACATGCAGATTCTACAAAAGGAGTGTTTCAAAACTGTTCTATCAAAGGGAACGTTCAAGTCTGTGAGTTGCATGTACTCATCACACAGATGTTTCTCAGAATGCTTCTGTCTAGTTTTTAGGTGAAGAGATTTCATTTCCCAGCATAGGCCTCAAAGCGCTCCAAATATCCACTTGCAGATTCTATAAGAAGAGAGTTTCCAAACTGCTCTTACAAAAGGAAGCTTCAAGTCTGTGATTTGAATGCACTCATCACAAAGAAGTTTCTGAGAATGCTTCCGTCTAGTTTCTATATGAAGATATTTCCTTTTCCAACATAGGCCCCAAAGTGCTCCAAATAAACCCTTGCAGATTCTACAAAAGGAGTGTTTCAAAACTGCTCTTTCTATAGGTAAGTTCAAGTCTGTGAGTTGAATGCACTCAACACAAAGAAGTTTCTGAGAATGCTTCTGTTCAGTTTTTATGTGAAGATATTTCCTTTTCCAGCATAGGCCTCAAAGCGCTCCAAATAAACACATGCAGATTCTACAAAAGGAGTGTTTCAAAACTGTTCTATCAAAGGGAACGTTCAAGTCCGTGAGTTGAATGTACTCATGACACAGATGTTTCTCAGAATGCTTCTGTCTAGTTTTTAGGTGAAGAGATTTCATTTCCCAGCATAGGCCTCAAAGCGCTCCAAATATCCACTTGCAGAATCTACGAAAAGAGTGTTTCAAAGCTGCTCTTTCAAAAGCAAGGTTCAAGTCTGTGTGTTGAATGCACTCATCCGAAAGAAGTTTCTGAGAACGCTTCTGTCTATTTCTTACGTGAAGATATTTCCTTTTCCAGCTTAGGCCTCAAAGCGCTCCAAATAAACACTTGCAAATTCTACAAAAGGAGTGTTTCAAAAGAGTTCTATCAAAAGGAACGTTCAAGTCTGTGAGTTGAATGCACTTATCATACCGAAGTTTCCTGGAATGCTTCTGTCTAGTTTTTATGTGAAGACATTTCCTTTTCCAGCAGAGGCCTCAAAACACTCCAAATATCCACTTGCAGATTCTACAAAAAGAGTGTTTCAAAACTGCTCTATCAAAAGCAAACTTCAACACTGTGAGTAGAATGCACTCATCACAAAGAAGTTTCTGAGAATGCTTCTGTCTAGTTTTTATGTGAAGATATTTCCTTTTCCAACATAGGCCTCAAAGCGCTCCAAATAAACACTTGCAGATTCTACAAAAGGAGTGTTTCGAAACTGCTCTTTCAAGAGGAACGTTCAAGTCTGTGAGTTGAATGCACTCATCACACAGAAGTTTCTGAGAATGCTTCTGTCTAGTTTTTATGTGAAGATGTTTCCTTTTCCAGCATAGGCCTCAAAACGCTCCAAATATCCTCTTGCAGATTCTACAAAAAGAGTGTTTCAAAACTGTTCTATCAAAAGGAAGGTTCAACTCTGTGAGTTGAATGAATGCATCATGAAGGACTTTCTGAGAATGCTTCTCTGTAGTTTTTAGGTGAAGATATTCCAAAACCCAGCACAGGCCTCGAAGTGCTCCAAATAACCACTTGCAGATTTTACCAAAAGAGTGTTTCAAAACTGCTCTTTCTATAGGTAAGTTCAAGTCTGTGAGTTGAATGCACTCAACACAAAGAAGTTTCTGAGAATGCTTCTGTTCAGTTTTTATGTGAAGATATTTCCTTTTCCAGCATAGGCCTCAAACGGCTCCAAATATCCACTTGCAGATTCTACAAAAAGAGTGTTTCCAAACTTCTCTATCAATTGGTAGGTTCAACTCTGTGAGTTGAATGAAGTCATCACAAAGAAGTTTCTGAGAATCCTTCTCTCTAGTTTTTATGTGAAGATATTTCCTTTTCCAACATAGGCCTCAAGGTGCTCCGAATAAACACTTGCAGATTCTACAAACTTAATGTTTCAAAACTGTTCTATCAAAAGGAACGTTGAAGTCTGTGAGTTGAATGCACTCATCACAAAGAAGTTTCTCAGAATGCTTCCGTCTAGTTTTTAGGTGAAGAGATTTCATTTCCCAGCACAGGCCTCAAAGCGCTCCAAATCTCCACTTGCAGATTCTACAAGAAGAGTGTTTCCAAACTGCTCTTTCAAAAGGAAGCTTCAAGTCTGTGAGTTGAATGCACTCATCACAAAGAAGTTTCTGAGAATGCTTCCGTCTAGTTTCTATATGAAGATATTTCCTTTTCCAACAGAGGCCCGAAAGTGCTCCTAATAAACCCTTGCAGATTCTACAAAAGGAGTGTTTCAAAACTGCTCTTTCTATAGGTAAGTTCAAGTCTGTGAGTTGAATGCACTCAACACAAAGAAGTTTCTGAGTATGCTTCTGTTCAGTTTTTATGTGAAGATATTTCCTTTTCCAGCATAGGCCTCAAACGGCTCCAAATATCCACTTGAAGATTCTACAAAAAGAGTGTTTCCAAACTTCTCTATCAATTGGTAGGTTCAACTCTGTGAGTTGAATGAAGTCATCACAAAGAAGTTTCTGAGAATCCTTCTCTCTAGTTTTTACGTGAAGATATTTCCTTTTCCAGCGTAGGCCTCAAAGCGCTCCAAATAAACACATGCAGATTCTACAAAAGGAGTGTTTCAAAACTGTTCTATCAAAGGGAACGTTCAAGTCTGTGAGTTGCATGTACTCATCACACAGATGTTTCTCAGAATGCTTCTGTCTAGTTTTTAGGTGAAGAGATTTCATTTCCCAGCATAGGCCTCAAAGCGCTCCAAATATCCACTTGCAGATTCTATAAGAAGAGAGTTTCCAAACTGCTCTTTCAAAAGGAAGCTTCAAGTCTGTGATTTGAATGCACTCATCACAAAGAAGTTTCTGAGAATGCTTCCGTCTAGTTTCTATATGAAGATATTTCCTTTTCCAACATAGGCCCCAAAGTGCTCCAAATAAACCCTTGCAGATTCTACAAAAGGAGTGTTTCAAAACTGCTCTTTCTATAGGTAAGTTCAAGTCTGTGAGTTGAATGCACTCAACACAAAGAAGTTTCTGAGAATGCTTCTGTTCAGTTTTTATGTGAAGATATTTCCTTTTCCAGCATAGGCCTCAAAGCGCTCCAAATAAACACATGCAGATTCTACAAAAGGAGTGTTTCAAAACTGTTCTATCAAAGGGAACGTTCAAGTCCGTGAGTTGAATGTACTCATCACACAGATGTTTCTCAGAATGCTTCTGTCTAGTTTTTAGGTGAAGAGATTTCATTTCCCAGCATAGGCCTCAAAGCGCTCCAAATATCCACTTGCAGAATCTACGAAAAGAGTGTTTCAAAGCTGCTCTTTCAAAAGCAAGGTTCAAGTCTGTGTGTTGAATGCACTCATCTGAAAGAAGTTTCTGAGAACGCTTCTGTCTATTTCTTACGTGAAGATATTTCCTTTTCCAGCTTAGGCCTCAAAGCGCTCCAAATAAACACTTGCAAATTCTACAAAAGGAGTGTTTCAAAAGAGTTCTATCAAAAGGAACGTTCAAGTCTGTGAGTTGAATGCACTTATCATACCGAAGTTTCCTGGAATGCTTCTGTCTAGTTTTTATGTGAAGACATTTCCTTTTCCAGCAGAGGCCTCAAAACACTCCAAATATCCACTTGCAGATTCTACAAAAAGAGTGTTTCAAAACTGCTCTATCAAAAGCAAACTTCAACACTGTGAGTAGAATGCACTCATCACAAAGAAGTTTCTGAGAATGCTTCTGTCTAGTTTTTATGTGAAGATATTTCCTTTTCCAACATAGGCCTCAAAGCGCTCCAAATAAACACTTGCAGATTCTACAAAAGGAGTGTTTCGAAACTGCTCTTTCAAGAGGAACGTTCAAGTCTGTGAGTTGAATGCACTCATCACACAGAAGTTTCTGAGAATGCTTCTGTCTAGTTTTTATGTGAAGATGTTTCCTTTTCCAGAATAGGCCTCAAAACGCTCCAAATATCCTCTTGCAGATTCTACAAAAAGAGTGTTTCAAAACTGTTCTATCAAAAGGAAGGTTCAACTCTGTGAGTTGAATGAATGCATCATGAAGGACTTTCTGAGAATGCTTCTCTGTAGTTTTTAGGTGAAGATATTCCAAAACCCAGCACAGGCCTCGAAGTGCTCCAAATAACCACTTGCAGATTTTACCAAAAGAGTGTTTCAAAACTGCTCTTTCTATAGGTAAGTTCAAGTCTGTGAGTTGAATGCACTCAACACAAAGAAGTTTCTGAGAATGCTTCTGTTCAGTTTTTATGTGAAGATATTTCCTTTTCCAGCATAGGCCTCAAACGGCTCCAAATATCCACTTGCAGATTCTACAAAAAGAGTGTTTCCAAACTTCTCTATCAATTGGTAGGTTCAACTCTGTGAGTTGAATGAACTCATCACAAAGAAGTTTCTGAGAATCCTTCTCTCTAGTTTTTATGTGAAGATATTTCCTTTTCCAACGTAGGCCTCAAAGCGCTCCAAATAAACACATGCAGATTCTACAAAAGGAGTGTTTCAAAACTGTTCTATCAAAGGGAACGTTCAAGTCTGTGAGTTGAATGTACTCATCACACAGATGTTTCTCAGAATGCTTCTGTCTAGTTTTTAGGTGAAGAGATTTCATTTCCCAGCATAGGCCTCAAAGCGCTCCAAATATCCACTTGCAGAATCTACGAAAAGAGTGTTTCAAAGCTGCTCTTTCAAAAGCAAGGTTCAAGTCTGTGTGTTGAATGCACTCATCCGAAAGAAGTTTCTGAGAATGCTTCTGTCTAGTTCTTACGTGAAGATATTTCCTTTTCCAGCTTAGGCCTCAAAGCGCTCCAAATAAACACTTGCAAATTCTACAAAAGGTGTGTTTCAAAAGAGTTCTATCAAAAGGAACGTTCAAGTCTGTGAGTTGAATGCACTTATCATACCGAAGTTTCCTGGAATGCTTCTGTCTAGTTTTTATGTGAAGACATTTCCTTTTCCAGCAGAGGCCTCAAAGCACTCCAAATATCCACTTGCAGATTCTACAAAAAGAGTGTTTCAAAACTGCTCTATCAAAAGCAAGCTTCAACACTGTGAGTAGAATGCACTCATCACAAAGAAGTTTCTGAGAATGCTTCTGTCTAGTTTTTATGTGAAGATATTTCCTTTTCCAACATAGGCCTCAAAGCGCTCCAAATAAACACTTGCAGATTCTACAAAAGGAGTGTTTCGAAACTGCTCTTTCAAGAGGAACGTTCAAGTCTGTGAGTTGAATGCACTCATCACACAGAAGTTTCTGAGAATGCTTCTGTCTAGTTTTTATGTGAAGATGTTTCCTTTTCCAGCATAGGCCTCAAAACGCTCCAAATATCCTCTTGCAGATTCTACAAAAAGAGTGTTTCAAAACTGTTCTATGAAAAGGAAGGTTCAACTCTGTGAGTTGAATGAATGCATCATGAAGAACTTTCTGAGAATGCTTCTCTGTAGATTTTAGGTGAAGATATTCCAAAACCCAGCACAGGCCTCGAAGTGCTCCAAATAACCACTTGCAGATTTTACCAAAAGAGTGTTTCAAAACTGCTCTTTCTATAGGTAAGTTCAAGTCTGTGAGTTGAATGCACTCAACACAAAGAAGTTTCTGAGAATGCTTCTGTTCAGTTTTTATGTGAAGATATTTCCTTTTCAGCATAGGCCTCAAACGGCTCCAAATATCCACTTGCAGATTCTACAAAAAGAGTGTTTCCAAACTTCTCTATCAATTGGTAGGTTCAACTCTGTGAGTTGAATGAAGTCATCACAAAGAAGTTTCTGAGAATCCTTCTCTCTAGTTTTTACGTGAAGATATTTCCTTTTCCAGCGTAGGCCTCAAAGCGCTCCAAATAAACACATGCAGATTCTACAAAAGGAGTGTTTCAAGACTGTTCTATCAAAGGGAACGTTCAAGTCTGTGAGTTGAATGTACTCATCACACAGATGTTTCTCAGAATGCTTCTGTCTAGTTTTTAGGTGAAGAGATTTCATTTCCCAGCATAGGCCTCAAAGCGCTCCAAATATCCACTTGCAGATTCTATAAGAAGAGAGTTTCCAAACTGCTCTTTCAAAAGGAAGCTTCAAGTCTGTGATTTGAATGCACTCATCACAAAGAAGTTTCTGAGAATGCTTCCGTCTAGTTTCTATATGAAGATATTTCCTTTTCCAACATAGGCCCCAAAGTGCTCCAAATAAACCCTTGCAGATTCTACAAAAGGAGTGTTTCAAAACTGCTCTTTCTATAGGTAAGTTCAAGTCTGTGAGTTGAATGCACTCAACACAAAGAAGTTTCTGAGAATGCTTCTGTTCAGTTTTTATGTGAAGATATTTCCTTTTCCAGCATAGGCCTCAAAGCGCTCCAAATAAACACATGCAGATTCTACAAAAGGAGTGTTTCAAAACTGTTCTATCAAAGGGAACGTTCAAGTCTGTGAGTTGAATGTACTCATGACACAGATGTTTCTCAGAATGCTTCTGTCTAGTTTTTAGGTGAAGAGATTTCATTTCCCAGCATAGGCCTCAAAGCGCTCCAAATATCCACTTGCAGAATCTACGAAAAGAGTGTTTCAAAGCTGCTCTTTCAAAAGCAAGGTTCAAGTCTGTGTGTTGAATGCACTCATCCGAAAGAAGTTTCTGAGAACGCATCTGTCTATTTCTTACGTGAAGATATTTCCTTTTCCAGCTTAGGCCTCAAAGCGCTCCAAATAAACACTTGCAAATTCTACAAAAGGAGTGTTTCAAAAGAGTTCTATCAAAAGGAACGTTCAAGTCTGTGAGTTGAATGCACTTATCATACCGAAGTTTCCTGGAATGCTTCTGTCTAGTTTTTATGTGAAGACATTTCCTTTTCCAGCAGAGGCCTCAAAACACTCCAAATATCCACTTGCAGATTCTACAAAAAGAGTGTTTCAAAACTGCTCTATCAAAAGCAAACTTCAACACTGTGAGTAGAATGCACTCATCACAAAGAAGTTTCTGAGAATGCTTCTGTCTAGTTTTTATGTGAAGATATTTCCTTTTCCAACATAGGCCTCAAAGTGCTCCAAATAAACACTTGCAGATTCTACAAAAGGAGTGTTTTGAAACTGCTGTTTCAAGAGGAACGTTCAAGTCTGTGAGTTGAATGCACTCATCACACAGAAGTTTCTGAGAATGCTTCTGTCTAGTTTTTATGTGAAGATGTTTCCTTTTCCAGCATAGGCCTCAAAACGCTCCAAATATCCTCTTGCAGATTCTACAAAAAGAGTGTTTCAAAACTGTTCTATCAAAAGGAAGGTTCAACTCTGTGAGTTGAATGAATGCATCATGAAGAACTTTCTGAGAATGCTTCTCTGTAGTTTTTAGGTGAAGATATTCCAAAACCCAGCACAGGCCTCGAAGTGCTCCAAATAACCACTTGCAGATTTTACCAAAAGAGTGTTTCAAAACTGCTCTTTCTATAGGTAAGTTCAAGTCTGTGAGTTGAATGCACTCAACACAAAGAAGTTTCTGAGAATGCTTCTGTTCAGTTTTTATGTGAAGATATTTCCTTTTCCAGCATAGGCCTCAAACGGCTCCAAATATCCACTTGCAGATTCTACAAAAGGAGTGTTTCCAAACTTCTCTATCAATTGGTAGGTTCAACTCTGTGAGTTGAATGAAGTCATCACAAAGAAGTTTCTGAGAATCCTTCTCTCTAGTTTTTATGTGAAGATATTCCCTTTTCCAACATAGGCCTCAAGGTGCTCCGAATAAACACTTGCAGATTCTACAAACTTAATGTTTCAAAACTGTTCTATCAAAAGGAACGTTGAAGTCTGTGAGTTGAATGCACTCATCACAAAGAAGTTTCTCAGAATGCTTCCGTCTAGTTTTTAGGTGAAGAGATTTCATTTCCCAGCACAGGCCTCAAAGCGCTCCAAATCTCCACTTGCAGATTCTACAAGAAGAGTGTTTCCAAACTGCTCTTTCAAAAGGAAGCTTCAAGTCTGTGAGTTGAATGCACTCATCACAAAGAAGTTTCTGAGAATGCTTCCGTCTAGTTTTTACGTGAAGATATTTCCTTTTCCAGCGTAGGCCTCAAAGCGCTCCAAATAAACACATGCAGATTCTACAAAAGGAGTGTTTCAAAACTGTTCTATCAAAGGGAACGTTCAAGTCTGTGAGTTGCATGTACTCATCACACAGATGTTTCTCAGAATGCTTCTGTCTAGTTTTTAGGTGAAGAGATTTCATTTCCCAGCATAGGCCTCAAAGCGCTCCAAATATCCACTTGCAGATTCTATAAGAAGAGAGTTTCCAAACTGCTCTTTCAAAAGGAAGCTTCAAGTCTGTGATTTGAATGCACTCATCACAAAGAAGTTTCTGAGAATGCTTCCGTCTAGTTTCTATATGAAGATATTTCCTTTTCCAACATAGGCCCCAAAGTGCTCCAAATAAACCCTTGCAGATTCTACAAAAGGAGTGTTTCAAAACTGCTCTTTCTATAGGTAAGTTCAAGTCTGTGAGTTGAATGCACTCAACACAAAGAAGTTTCTGAGAATGCTTCTGTTCAGTTTTTATGTGAAGATATTTCCTTTTCCAGCATAGGCCTCAAAGCGCTCCAAATAAACACATGCAGATTCTACAAAAGGAGTGTTTCAAAACTGTTCTATCAAAGGGAACGTTCAAGTCCGTGAGTTGAATGTACTCATGACACAGATGTTTCTCAGAATGCTTCTGTCTAGTTTTTAGGTGAAGAGATTTCATTTCCCAGCATAGGCCTCAAAGCGCTCCAAATATCCACTTGCAGAATCTACGAAAAGAGTGTTTCAAAGCTGCTCTTTCAAAAGCAAGGTTCAAGTCTGTGTGTTGAATGCACTCATCCGAAAGAAGTTTCTGAGAACGCTTCTGTCTATTTCTTACGTGAAGATATTTCCTTTTCCAGCTTAGGCCTCAAAGCGCTCCAAATAAACACTTGCAAATTCTACAAAAGGAGTGTTTCAAAAGAGTTCTATCAAAAGGAACGTTCAAGTCTGTGAGTTGAATGCACTTATCATACCGAAGTTTCCTGGAATGCTTCTGTCTAGTTTTTATGTGAAGACATTTCCTTTTCCAGCAGAGGCCTCAAAACACTCCAAATATCCACTTGCAGATTCTACAAAAAGAGTGTTTCAAAACTGCTCTATCAAAAGCAAACTTCAACACTGTGAGTAGAATGCACTCATCACAAAGAAGTTTCTGAGAATGCTTCTGTCTAGTTTTTATGTGAAGATATTTCCTTTTCCAACATAGGCCTCAAAGTGCTCCAAATAAACACTTGCAGATTCTACAAAAGGAGTGTTTTGAAACTGCTGTTTCAAGAGGAACGTTCAAGTCTGTGAGTTGAATGCACTCATCACACAGAAGTTTCTGAGAATGCTTCTGTCTAGTTTTTATGTGAAGATGTTTCCTTTTCCAGCATAGGCCTCAAAACGCTCCAAATATCCTCTTGCAGATTCTACAAAAAGAGTGTTTCAAAACTGTTCTATCAAAAGGAAGGTTCAACTCTGTGAGTTGAATGAATGCATCATGAAGAACTTTCTGAGAATGCTTCTCTGTAGTTTTTAGGTGAAGATATTCCAAAACCCAGCACAGGCCTCGAAGTGCTCCAAATAACCACTTGCAGATTTTACCAAAAGAGTGTTTCAAAACTGCTCTTTCTATAGGTAAGTTCAAGTCTGTGAGTTGAATGCACTCAACACAAAGAAGTTTCTGAGAATGCTTCTGTTCAGTTTTTATGTGAAGATATTTCCTTTTCCAGCATAGGCCTCAAACGGCTCCAAATATCCACTTGCAGATTCTACAAAAGGAGTGTTTCCAAACTTCTCTATCAATTGGTAGGTTCAACTCTGTGAGTTGAATGAAGTCATCACAAAGAAGTTTCTGAGAATCCTTCTCTCTAGTTTTTATGTGAAGATATTCCCTTTTCCAACATAGGCCTCAAGGTGCTCCGAATAAACACTTGCAGATTCTACAAACTTAATGTTTCAAAACTGTTCTATCAAAAGGAACGTTGAAGTCTGTGAGTTGAATGCACTCATCACAAAGAAGTTTCTCAGAATGCTTCCGTCTAGTTTTTAGGTGAAGAGATTTCATTTCCCAGCACAGGCCTCAAAGCGCTCCAAATCTCCACTTGCAGATTCTACAAGAAGAGTGTTTCCAAACTGCTCTTTCAAAAGGAAGCTTCAAGTCTGTGAGTTGAATGCACTCATCACAAAGAAGTTTCTGAGAATGCTTCCGTCTAGTTTTTACGTGAAGATATTTCCTTTTCCAGCGTAGGCCTCAAAGCGCTCCAAATAAACACATGCAGATTCTACAAAAGGAGTGTTTCAAAACTGTTCTATCAAAGGGAACGTTCAAGTCTGTGAGTTGCATGTACTCATCACACAGATGTTTCTCAGAATGCTTCTGTCTAGTTTTTAGGTGAAGAGATTTCATTTCCCAGCATAGGCCTCAAAGCGCTCCAAATATCCACTTGCAGATTCTATAAGAAGAGAGTTTCCAAACTGCTCTTTCAAAAGGAAGCTTCAAGTCTGTGATTTGAATGCACTCATCACAAAGAAGTTTCTGAGAATGCTTCCGTCTAGTTTCTATATGAAGATATTTCCTTTTCCAACATAGGCCCCAAAGTGCTCCAAATAAACCCTTGCAGATTCTACAAAAGGAGTGTTTCAAAACTGCTCTTTCTATAGGTAAGTTCAAGTCTGTGAGTTGAATGCACTCAACACAAAGAAGTTTCTGAGAATGCTTCTGTTCAGTTTTTATGTGAAGATATTTCCTTTTCCAGCATAGGCCTCAAAGCGCTCCAAATAAACACATGCAGATTCTACAAAAGGAGTGTTTCAAAACTGTTCTATCAAAGGGAACGTTCAAGTCCGTGAGTTGAATGTACTCATCACACAGATGTTTCTCAGAATGCTTCTGTCTAGTTTTTAGGTGAAGAGATTTCATTTCCCAGCATAGGCCTCAAAGCGCTCCAAATATCCACTTGCAGAATCTACGAAAAGAGTGTTTCAAAGCTGCTCTTTCAAAAGCAAGGTTCAAGTCTGTGTGTTGAATGCACTCATCTGAAAGAAGTTTCTGAGAACGCTTCTGTCTATTTCTTACGTGAAGATATTTCCTTTTCCAGCTTAGGCCTCAAAGCGCTCCAAATAAACACTTGCAAATTCTACAAAAGGAGTGTTTCAAAAGAGTTCTATCAAAAGGAACGTTCAAGTCTGTGAGTTGAATGCACTTATCATACCGAAGTTTCCTGGAATGCTTCTGTCTAGTTTTTATGTGAAGACATTTCCTTTTCCAGCAGAGGCCTCAAAACACTCCAAATATCCACTTGCAGATTCTACAAAAAGAGTGTTTCAAAACTGCTCTATCAAAAGCAAACTTCAACACTGTGAGTAGAATGCACTCATCAGAAAGAAGTTTCTGAGAATGCTTCTGTCTAGTTTTTATGTGAAGATATTTCCTTTTCCAACATAGGCCTCAAAGCGCTCCAAATAAACACTTGCAGATTCTACAAAAGGAGTGTTTCGAAACTGCTCTTTCAAGAGGAACGTTCAAGTCTGTGAGTTGAATGCACTCATCACACAGAAGTTTCTGAGAATGCTTCTGTCTAGTTTTTATGTGAAGATGTTTCCTTTTCCAGAATAGGCCTCAAAACGCTCCAAATATCCTCTTGCAGATTCTACAAAAAGAGTGTTTCAAAACTGTTCTATCAAAAGGAAGGTTCAACTCTGTGAGTTGAATGAATGCATCATGAAGGACTTTCTGAGAATGCTTCTCTGTAGTTTTTAGGTGAAGATATTCCAAAACCCAGCACAGGCCTCGAAGTGCTCCAAATAACCACTTGCAGATTTTACCAAAAGAGTGTTTCAAAACTGCTCTTTCTATAGGTAAGTTCAAGTCTGTGAGTTGAATGCACTCAACACAAAGAAGTTTCTGAGAATGCTTCTGTTCAGTTTTTATGTGAAGATATTTCCTTTTCCAGCATAGGCCTCAAACGGCTCCAAATATCCACTTGCAGATTCTACAAAAAGAGTGTTTCCAAACTTCTCTATCAATTGGTAGGTTCAACTCTGTGAGTTGAATGAACTCATCACAAAGAAGTTTCTGAGAATCCTTCTCTCTAGTTTTTATGTGAAGATATTTCCTTTTCCAACGTAGGCCTCAAAGCGCTCCAAATAAACACATGCAGATTCTACAAAAGGAGTGTTTCAAAACTGTTCTATCAAAGGGAACGTTCAAGTCTGTGAGTTGAATGTACTCATCACACAGATGTTTCTCAGAATGCTTCTGTCTAGTTTTTAGGTGAAGAGATTTCATTTCCCAGCATAGGCCTCAAAGCGCTCCAAATATCCACTTGCAGAATCTACGAAAAGAGTGTTTCAAAGCTGCTCTTTCAAAAGCAAGGTTCAAGTCTGTGTGTTGAATGCACTCATCCGAAAGAAGTTTCTGAGAATGCTTCTGTCTAGTTCTTACGTGAAGATATTTCCTTTTCCAGCTTAGGCCTCAAAGCGCTCCAAATAAACACTTGCAAATTCTACAAAAGGTGTGTTTCAAAAGAGTTCTATCAAAAGGAACGTTCAAGTCTGTGAGTTGAATGCACTTATCATACCGAAGTTTCCTGGAATGCTTCTGTCTAGTTTTTATGTGAAGACATTTCCTTTTCCAGCAGAGGCCTCAAAGCACTCCAAATATCCACTTGCAGATTCTACAAAAAGAGTGTTTCAAAACTGCTCTATCAAAAGCAAGCTTCAACACTGTGAGTAGAATGCACTCATCACAAAGAAGTTTCTGAGAATGCGTCTGTCTAGTTTTTATGTGAAGATATTTCCTTTTCCAACATAGGCCTCAAAGCGCTCCAAATAAACACTTGCAGATTCTACAAAAGGAGTGTTTCGAAACTGCTCTTTCAAGAGGAACGTTCAAGTCTGTGAGTTGAATGCACTCATCACACAGAAGTTTCTGAGAATGCTTCTGTCTAGTTTTTATGTGAAGATGTTTCCTTTTCCAGCATAGGCCTCAAAACGCTCCAAATATCCTCTTGCAGATTCTACAAAAAGAGTGTTTCAAAACTGTTCTATGAAAAGGAAGGTTCAACTCTGTGAGTTGAATGAATGCATCATGAAGAACTTTCTGAGAATGCTTCTCTGTAGATTTTAGGTGAAGATATTCCAAAACCCAGCACAGGCCTCGAAGTGCTCCAAATAACCACTTGCAGATTTTACCAAAAGAGTGTTTCAAAACTGCTCTTTCTATAGGTAAGTTCAAGTCTGTGAGTTGAATGCACTCAACACAAAGAAGTTTCTGAGAATGCTTCTGTTCAGTTTTTATGTGAAGATATTTCCTTTTCAGCATAGGCCTCAAACGGCTCCAAATATCCACTTGCAGATTCTACAAAAAGAGTGTTTCCAAACTTCTCTATCAATTGGTAGGTTCAACTCTGTGAGTTGAATGAAGTCATCACAAAGAAGTTTCTGAGAATCCTTCTCTCTAGTTTTTACGTGAAGATATTTCCTTTTCCAGCGTAGGCCTCAAAGCGCTCCAAATAAACACATGCAGATTCTACAAAAGGAGTGTTTCAAGACTGTTCTATCAAAGGGAACGTTCAAGTCTGTGAGTTGAATGTACTCATCACACAGATGTTTCTCAGAATGCTTCTGTCTAGTTTTTAGGTGAAGAGATTTCATTTCCCAGCATAGGCCTCAAAGCGCTCCAAATATCCACTTGCAGATTCTATAAGAAGAGAGTTTCCAAACTGCTCTTTCAAAAGGAAGCTTCAAGTCTGTGATTTGAATGCACTCATCACAAAGAAGTTTCTGAGAATGCTTCCGTCTAGTTTCTATATGAAGATATTTCCTTTTCCAACATAGGCCCCAAAGTGCTCCAAATAAACCCTTGCAGATTCTACAAAAGGAGTGTTTCAAAACTGCTCTTTCTATAGGTAAGTTCAAGTCTGTGAGTTGAATGCACTCAACACAAAGAAGTTTCTGAGAATGCTTCTGTTCAGTTTTTATGTGAAGATATTTCCTTTTCCAGCATAGGCCTCAAAGCGCTCCAAATAAACACATGCAGATTCTACAAAAGGAGTGTTTCAAAACTGTTCTATCAAAGGGAACGTTCAAGTCTGTGAGTTGAATGTACTCATCACACAGATGTTTCTCAGAATGCTTCTGTCTAGTTTTTAGGTGAAGAGATTTCATTTCCCAGCATAGGCCTCAAAGCGCTCCAAATATCCACTTGCAGAATCTACGAAAAGAGTGTTTCAAAGCTGCTCTTTCAAAAGCAAGGTTCAAGTCTGTGTGTTGAATGCACTCATCCGAAAGAAGTTTCTGAGAACGCATCTGTCTATTTCTTACGTGAAGATATTTCCTTTTCCAGCTTAGGCCTCAAAGCGCTCCAAATAAACACTTGCAAATTCTACAAAAGGAGTGTTTCAAAAGAGTTCTATCAAAAGGAACGTTCAAGTCTGTGAGTTGAATGCACTTATCATACCGAAGTTTCCTGGAATGCTTCTGTCTAGTTTTTATGTGAAGACATTTCCTTTTCCAGCAGAGGCCTCAAAACACTCCAAATATCCACTTGCAGATTCTACAAAAAGAGTGTTTCAAAACTGCTCTATCAAAAGCAAACTTCAACACTGTGAGTAGAATGCACTCATCACAAAGAAGTTTCTGAGAATGCTTCTGTCTAGTTTTTATGTGAAGATATTTCCTTTTCCAACATAGGCCTCAAAGTGCTCCAAATAAACACTTGCAGATTCTACAAAAGGAGTGTTTCGAAACTGCTGTTTCAAGAGGAACGTTCAAGTCTGTGAGTTGAATGCACTCATCACACAGAAGTTTCTGAGAATGCTTCTGTCTAGTTTTTATGTGAAGATGTTTCCTTTTCCAGCATAGGCCTCAAAACGCTCCAAATATCCTCTTGCAGATTCTACAAAAAGAGTGTTTCAAAACTGTTCTATCAAAAGGAAGGTTCAACTCTGTGAGTTGAATGAATGCATCATGAAGAACTTTCTGAGAATGCTTCTCTGTAGTTTTTAGGTGAAGATATTCCAAAACCCAGCACAGGCCTCGAAGTGCTCCAAATAACCACTTGCAGATTTTACCAAAAGAGTGTTTCAAAACTGCTCTTTCTATAGGTAAGTTCAAGTCTGTGAGTTGAATGCACTCAACACAAAGAAGTTTCTGAGAATGCTTCTGTTCAGTTTTTATGTGAAGATATTTCCTTTTCCAGCATAGGCCTCAAACGGCTCCAAATATCCACTTGCAGATTCTACAAAAGGAGTGTTTCCAAACTTCTCTATCAATTGGTAGGTTCAACTCTGTGAGTTGAATGAAGTCATCACAAAGAAGTTTCTGAGAATCCTTCTCTCTAGTTTTTATGTGAAGATATTCCCTTTTCCAACATAGGCCTCAAGGTGCTCCGAATAAACACTTGCAGATTCTACAAACTTAATGTTTCAAAACTGTTCTATCAAAAGGAACGTTGAAGTCTGTGAGTTGAATGCACTCATCACAAAGAAGTTTCTCAGAATGCTTCCGTCTAGTTTTTAGGTGAAGAGATTTCATTTCCCAGCACAGGCCTCAAAGCGCTCCAAATCTCCACTTGCAGATTCTACAAGAAGAGTGTTTCCAAACTGCTCTTTCAAAAGGAAGCTTCAAGTCTGTGAGTTGAATGCACTCATCACAAAGAAGTTTCTGAGAATGCTTCCGTCTAGTTTTTACGTGAAGATATTTCCTTTTCCAGCGTAGGCCTCAAAGCGCTCCAAATAAACACATGCAGATTCTACAAAAGGAGTGTTTCAAAACTGTTCTATCAAAGGGAACGTTCAAGTCTGTGAGTTGCATGTACTCATCACACAGATGTTTCTCAGAATGCTTCTGTCTAGTTTTTAGGTGAAGAGATTTCATTTCCCAGCATAGGCCTCAAAGCGCTCCAAATATCCACTTGCAGATTCTATAAGAAGAGAGTTTCCAAACTGCTCTTTCAAAAGGAAGCTTCAAGTCTGTGATTTGAATGCACTCATCACAAAGAAGTTTCTGAGAATGCTTCCGTCTAGTTTCTATATGAAGATATTTCCTTTTCCAACATAGGCCCCAAAGTGCTCCAAATAAACCCTTGCAGATTCTACAAAAGGAGTGTTTCAAAACTGCTCTTTCTATAGGTAAGTTCAAGTCTGTGAGTTGAATGCACTCAACACAAAGAAGTTTCTGAGAATGCTTCTGTTCAGTTTTTATGTGAAGATATTTCCTTTTCCAGCATAGGCCTCAAAGCGCTCCAAATAAACACATGCAGATTCTACAAAAGGAGTGTTTCAAAACTGTTCTATCAAAGGGAACGTTCAAGTCCGTGAGTTGAATGTACTCATGACACAGATGTTTCTCAGAATGCTTCTGTCTAGTTTTTAGGTGAAGAGATTTCATTTCCCAGCATAGGCCTCAAAGCGCTCCAAATATCCACTTGCAGAATCTACGAAAAGAGTGTTTCAAAGCTGCTCTTTCAAAAGCAAGGTTCAAGTCTGTGTGTTGAATGCACTCATCCGAAAGAAGTTTCTGAGAACGCTTCTGTCTATTTCTTACGTGAAGATATTTCCTTTTCCAGCTTAGGCCTCAAAGCGCTCCAAATAAACACTTGCAAATTCTACAAAAGGAGTGTTTCAAAAGAGTTCTATCAAAAGGAACGTTCAAGTCTGTGAGTTGAATGCACTTATCATACCGAAGTTTCCTGGAATGCTTCTGTCTAGTTTTTATGTGAAGACATTTCCTTTTCCAGCAGAGGCCTCAAAACACTCCAAATATCCACTTGCAGATTCTACAAAAAGAGTGTTTCAAAACTGCTCTATCAAAAGCAAACTTCAACACTGTGAGTAGAATGCACTCATCACAAAGAAGTTTCTGAGAATGCTTCTGTCTAGTTTTTATGTGAAGATATTTCCTTTTCCAACATAGGCCTCAAAGCGCTCCAAATAAACACTTGCAGATTCTACAAAAGGAGTGTTTCGAAACTGCTCTTTCAAGAGGAACGTTCAAGTCTGTGAGTTGAATGCACTCATCACACAGAAGTTTCTGAGAATGCTTCTGTCTAGTTTTTATGTGAAGATGTTTCCTTTTCCAGCATAGGCCTCAAAACGCTCCAAATATCCTCTTGCAGATTCTACAAAAAGAGTGTTTCAAAACTGTTCTATCAAAAGGAAGGTTCAACTCTGTGAGTTGAATGAATGCATCATGAAGGACTTTCTGAGAATGCTTCTCTGTAGTTTTTAGGTGAAGATATTCCAAAACCCAGCACAGGCCTCGAAGTGCTCCAAATAACCACTTGCAGATTTTACCAAAAGAGTGTTTCAAAACTGCTCTTTCTATAGGTAAGTTCAAGTCTGTGAGTTGAATGCACTCAACACAAAGAAGTTTCTGAGAATGCTTCTGTTCAGTTTTTATGTGAAGATATTTCCTTTTCCAGCATAGGCCTCAAACGGCTCCAAATATCCACTTGCAGATTCTACAAAAAGAGTGTTTCCAAACTTCTCTATCAATTGGTAGGTTCAACTCTGTGAGTTGAATGAAGTCATCACAAAGAAGTTTCTGAGAATCCTTCTCTCTAGTTTTTATGTGAAGATATTTCCTTTTCCAACATAGGCCTCAAGGTGCTCCGAATAAACACTTGCAGATTCTACAAACTTAATGTTTCAAAACTGTTCTATCAAAAGGAACGTTGAAGTCTGTGAGTTGAATGCACTCATCACAAAGAAGTTTCTCAGAATGCTTCCGTCTAGTTTTTAGGTGAAGAGATTTCATTTCCCAGCACAGGCCTCAAAGCGCTCCAAATCTCCACTTGCAGATTCTACAAGAAGAGTGTTTCCAAACTGCTCTTTCAAAAGGAAGCTTCAAGTCTGTGAGTTGAATGCACTCATCACAAAGAAGTTTCTGAGAATGCTTCCGTCTAGTTTCTATATGAAGATATTTCCTTTTCCAACAGAGGCCCGAAAGTGCTCCTAATAAACCCTTGCAGATTCTACAAAAGGAGTGTTTCAAAACTGCTCTTTCTATAGGTAAGTTCAAGTCTGTGAGTTGAATGCACTCAACACAAAGAAGTTTCTGAGTATGCTTCTGTTCAGTTTTTATGTGAAGATATTTCCTTTTCCAGCATAGGCCTCAAACGGCTCCAAATATCCACTTGAAGATTCTACAAAAAGAGTGTTTCCAAACTTCTCTATCAATTGGTAGGTTCAACTCTGTGAGTTGAATGAAGTCATCACAAAGAAGTTTCTGAGAATCCTTCTCTCTAGTTTTTACGTGAAGATATTTCCTTTTCCAGCGTAGGCCTCAAAGCGCTCCAAATAAACACATGCAGATTCTACAAAAGGAGTGTTTCAAAACTGTTCTATCAAAGGGAACGTTCAAGTCTGTGAGTTGCATGTACTCATCACACAGATGTTTCTCAGAATGCTTCTGTCTAGTTTTTAGGTGAAGAGATTTCATTTCCCAGCATAGGCCTCAAAGCGCTCCAAATATCCACTTGCAGATTCTATAAGAAGAGAGTTTCCAAACTGCTCTTTCAAAAGGAAGCTTCAAGTCTGTGATTTGAATGCACTCATCACAAAGAAGTTTCTGAGAATGCTTCCGTCTAGTTTCTATATGAAGATATTTCCTTTTCCAACATAGGCCCCAAAGTGCTCCAAATAAACCCTTGCAGATTCTACAAAAGGAGTGTTTCAAAACTGCTCTTTCTATAGGTAAGTTCAAGTCTGTGAGTTGAATGCACTCAACACAAAGAAGTTTCTGAGAATGCTTCTGTTCAGTTTTTATGTGAAGATATTTCCTTTTCCAGCATAGGCCTCAAAGCGCTCCAAATAAACACATGCAGATTCTACAAAAGGAGTGTTTCAAAACTGTTCTATCAAAGGGAACGTTCAAGTCCGTGAGTTGAATGTACTCATCACACAGATGTTTCTCAGAATGCTTCTGTCTAGTTTTTAGGTGAAGAGATTTCATTTCCCAGCATAGGCCTCAAAGCGCTCCAAATATCCACTTGCAGAATCTACGAAAAGAGTGTTTCAAAGCTGCTCTTTCAAAAGCAAGGTTCAAGTCTGTGTGTTGAATGCACTCATCTGAAAGAAGTTTCTGAGAACGCTTCTGTCTATTTCTTACGTGAAGATATTTCCTTTTCCAGCTTAGGCCTCAAAGCGCTCCAAATAAACACTTGCAAATTCTACAAAAGGAGTGTTTCAAAAGAGTTCTATCAAAAGGAACGTTCAAGTCTGTGAGTTGAATGCACTTATCATACCGAAGTTTCCTGGAATGCTTCTGTCTAGTTTTTATGTGAAGACATTTCCTTTTCCAGCAGAGGCCTCAAAACACTCCAAATATCCACTTGCAGATTCTACAAAAAGAGTGTTTCAAAACTGCTCTATCAAAAGCAAACTTCAACACTGTGAGTAGAATGCACTCATCACAAAGAAGTTTCTGAGAATGCTTCTGTCTAGTTTTTATGTGAAGATATTTCCTTTTCCAACATAGGCCTCAAAGCGCTCCAAATAAACACTTGCAGATTCTACAAAAGGAGTGTTTCGAAACTGCTCTTTCAAGAGGAACGTTCAAGTCTGTGAGTTGAATGCACTCATCACACAGAAGTTTCTGAGAATGCTTCTGTCTAGTTTTTATGTGAAGATGTTTCCTTTTCCAGAATAGGCCTCAAAACGCTCCAAATATCCTCTTGCAGATTCTACAAAAAGAGTGTTTCAAAACTGTTCTATCAAAAGGAAGGTTCAACTCTGTGAGTTGAATGAATGCATCATGAAGGACTTTCTGAGAATGCTTCTCTGTAGTTTTTAGGTGAAGATATTCCAAAACCCAGCACAGGCCTCGAAGTGCTCCAAATAACCACTTGCAGATTTTACCAAAAGAGTGTTTCAAAACTGCTCTTTCTATAGGTAAGTTCAAGTCTGTGAGTTGAATGCACTCAACACAAAGAAGTTTCTGAGAATGCTTCTGTTCAGTTTTTATGTGAAGATATTTCCTTTTCCAGCATAGGCCTCAAACGGCTCCAAATATCCACTTGCAGATTCTACAAAAAGAGTGTTTCCAAACTTCTCTATCAATTGGTAGGTTCAACTCTGTGAGTTGAATGAACTCATCACAAAGGAGTTTCTGAGAATCCTTCTCTCTAGTTTTTATGTGAAGATATTTCCTTTTCCAACGTAGGCCTCAAAGCGCTCCAAATAAACACATGCAGATTCTACAAAAGGAGTGTTTCAAAACTGTTCTATCAAAGGGAACGTTCAAGTCTGTGAGTTGAATGTACTCATCACACAGATGTTTCTCAGAATGCTTCTGTCTAGTTTTTAGGTGAAGAGATTTCATTTCCCAGCATAGGCCTCAAAGCGCTCCAAATATCCACTTGCAGAATCTACGAAAAGAGTGTTTCAAAGCTGCTCTTTCAAAAGCAAGGTTCAAGTCTGTGTGTTGAATGCACTCATCCGAAAGAAGTTTCTGAGAATGCTTCTGTCTAGTTCTTACGTGAAGATATTTCCTTTTCCAGCTTAGGCCTCAAAGCGCTCCAAATAAACACTTGCAAATTCTACAAAAGGTGTGTTTCAAAAGAGTTCTATCAAAAGGAACGTTCAAGTCTGTGAGTTGAATGCACTTATCATACCGAAGTTTCCTGGAATGCTTCTGTCTAGTTTTTATGTGAAGACATTTCCTTTTCCAGCAGAGGCCTCAAAGCACTCCAAATATCCACTTGCAGATTCTACAAAAAGAGTGTTTCAAAACTGCTCTATCAAAAGCAAACTTCAACACTGTGAGTAGAATGCACTCATCACAAAGAAGTTTCTGAGAATGCTTCTGTCTAGTTTTTATGTGAAGATATTTCCTTTTCCAACATAGGCCTCAAAGCGCTCCAAATAAACACTTGCAGATTCTACAAAAGGAGTGTTTCGAAACTGCTCTTTCAAGAGGAACGTTCAAGTCTGTGAGTTGAATGCACTCATCACACAGAAGTTTCTGAGAATGCTTCTGTCTAGTTTTTATGTGAAGATGTTTCCTTTTCCAGCATAGGCCTCAAAACGCTCCAAATATCCTCTTGCAGATTCTACAAAAAGAGTGTTTCAAAACTGTTCTATGAAAAGGAAGGTTCAACTCTGTGAGTTGAATGAATGCATCATGAAGAACTTTCTGAGAATGCTTCTCTGTAGATTTTAGGTGAAGATATTCCAAAACCCAGCACAGGCCTCGAAGTGCTCCAAATAACCACTTGCAGATTTTACCAAAAGAGTGTTTCAAAACTGCTCTTTCTATAGGTAAGTTCAAGTCTGTGAGTTGAATGCACTCAACACAAAGAAGTTTCTGAGAATGCTTCTGTTCAGTTTTTATGTGAAGATATTTCCTTTTCAGCATAGGCCTCAAACGGCTCCAAATATCCACTTGCAGATTCTACAAAAAGAGTGTTTCCAAACTTCTCTATCAATTGGTAGGTTCAACTCTGTGAGTTGAATGAAGTCATCACAAAGAAGTTTCTGAGAATCCTTCTCTCTAGTTTTTACGTGAAGATATTTCCTTTTCCAGCGTAGGCCTCAAAGCGCTCCAAATAAACACATGCAGATTCTACAAAAGGAGTGTTTCAAGACTGTTCTATCAAAGGGAACGTTCAAGTCTGTGAGTTGAATGTACTCATCACACAGATGTTTCTCAGAATGCTTCTGTCTAGTTTTTAGGTGAAGAGATTTCATTTCCCAGCATAGGCCTCAAAGCGCTCCAAATATCCACTTGCAGATTCTATAAGAAGAGAGTTTCCAAACTGCTCTTTCAAAAGGAAGCTTCAAGTCTGTGATTTGAATGCACTCATCACAAAGAAGTTTCTGAGAATGCTTCCGTCTAGTTTCTATATGAAGATATTTCCTTTTCCAACATAGGCCCCAAAGTGCTCCAAATAAACCCTTGCAGATTCTACAAAAGGAGTGTTTCAAAACTGCTCTTTCTATAGGTAAGTTCAAGTCTGTGAGTTGAATGCACTCAACACAAAGAAGTTTCTGAGAATGCTTCTGTTCAGTTTTTATGTGAAGATATTTCCTTTTCCAGCATAGGCCTCAAAGCGCTCCAAATAAACACATGCAGATTCTACAAAAGGAGTGTTTCAAAACTGTTCTATCAAAGGGAACGTTCAAGTCTGTGAGTTGAATGTACTCATCACACAGATGTTTCTCAGAATGCTTCTGTCTAGTTTTTAGGTGAAGAGATTTCATTTCCCAGCATAGGCCTCAAAGCGCTCCAAATATCCACTTGCAGAATCTACGAAAAGAGTGTTTCAAAGCTGCTCTTTCAAAAGCAAGGTTCAAGTCTGTGTGTTGAATGCACTCATCCGAAAGAAGTTTCTGAGAACGCATCTGTCTATTTCTTACGTGAAGATATTTCCTTTTCCAGCTTAGGCCTCAAAGCGCTCCAAATAAACACTTGCAAATTCTACAAAAGGAGTGTTTCAAAAGAGTTCTATCAAAAGGAACGTTCAAGTCTGTGAGTTGAATGCACTTATCATACCGAAGTTTCCTGGAATGCTTCTGTCTAGTTTTTATGTGAAGACATTTCCTTTTCCAGCAGAGGCCTCAAAACACTCCAAATATCCACTTGCAGATTCTACAAAAAGAGTGTTTCAAAACTGCTCTATCAAAAGCAAACTTCAACACTGTGAGTAGAATGCACTCATCACAAAGAAGTTTCTGAGAATGCTTCTGTCTAGTTTTTATGTGAAGATATTTCCTTTTCCAACATAGGCCTCAAAGTGCTCCAAATAAACACTTGCAGATTCTACAAAAGGAGTGTTTCGAAACTGCTGTTTCAAGAGGAACGTTCAAGTCTGTGAGTTGAATGCACTCATCACACGGAAGTTTCTGAGAATGCTTCTGTCTAGTTTTTATGTGAAGATGTTTCCTTTTCCAGCATAGGCCTCAAAACGCTCCAAATATCCTCTTGCAGATTCTACAAAAAGAGTGTTTCAAAACTGTTCTATCAAAAGGAAGGTTCAACTCTGTGAGTTGAATGAATGCATCATGAAGAACTTTCTGAGAATGCTTCTCTGTAGTTTTTAGGTGAAGATATTCCAAAACCCAGCACAGGCCTCGAAGTGCTCCAAATAACCACTTGCAGATTTTACCAAAAGAGTGTTTCAAAACTGCTCTTTCTATAGGTAAGTTCAAGTCTGTGAGTTGAATGCACTCAACACAAAGAAGTTTCTGAGAATGCTTCTGTTCAGTTTTTATGTGAAGATATTTCCTTTTCCAGCATAGGCCTCAAACGGCTCCAAATATCCACTTGCAGATTCTACAAAAGGAGTGTTTCCAAACTTCTCTATCAATTGGTAGGTTCAACTCTGTGAGTTGAATGAAGTCATCACAAAGAAGTTTCTGATAATCCTTCTCTCTAGTTTTTATGTGAAGATATTCCCTTTTCCAACATAGGCCTCAAGGTGCTCCGAATAAACACTTGCAGATTCTACAAACTTAATGTTTCAAAACTGTTCTATCAAAAGGAACGTTGAAGTCTGTGAGTTGAATGCACTCATCACAAAGAAGTTTCTCAGAATGCTTCCGTCTAGTTTTTAGGTGAAGAGATTTCATTTCCCAGCACAGGCCTCAAAGCGCTCCAAATCTCCACTTGCAGATTCTACAAGAAGAGTGTTTCCAAACTGCTCTTTCAAAAGGAAGCTTCAAGTCTGTGAGTTGAATGCACTCATCACAAAGAAGTTTCTGAGAATGCTTCCGTCTAGTTTTTACGTGAAGATATTTCCTTTTCCAGCGTAGGCCTCAAAGCGCTCCAAATAAACACATGCAGATTCTACAAAAGGAGTGTTTCAAAACTGTTCTATCAAAGGGAACGTTCAAGTCTGTGAGTTGCATGTACTCATCACACAGATGTTTCTCAGAATGCTTCTGTCTAGTTTTTAGGTGAAGAGATTTCATTTCCCAGCATAGGCCTCAAAGCGCTCCAAATATCCACTTGCAGATTCTATAAGAAGAGAGTTTCCAAACTGCTCTTTCAAAAGGAAGCTTCAAGTCTGTGATTTGAATGCACTCATCACAAAGAAGTTTCTGAGAATGCTTCCGTCTAGTTTCTATATGAAGATATTTCCTTTTCCAACATAGGCCCCAAAGTGCTCCAAATAAACCCTTGCAGATTCTACAAAAGGAGTGTTTCAAAACTGCTCTTTCTATAGGTAAGTTCAAGTCTGTGAGTTGAATGCACTCAACACAAAGAAGTTTCTGAGAATGCTTCTGTTCAGTTTTTATGTGAAGATATTTCCTTTTCCAGCATAGGCCTCAAAGCGCTCCAAATAAACACATGCAGATTCTACAAAAGGAGTGTTTCAAAACCGTTCTATCAAAGGGAACGTTCAAGTCCGTGAGTTGAATGTACTCATGACACAGATGTTTCTCAGAATGCTTCTGTCTAGTTTTTAGGTGAAGAGATTTCATTTCCCAGCATAGGCCTCAAAGCGCTCCAAATATCCACTTGCAGAATCTACGAAAAGAGTGTTTCAAAGCTGCTCTTTCAAAAGCAAGGTTCAAGTCTGTGTGTTGAATGCACTCATCCGAAAGAAGTTTCTGAGAACGCTTCTGTCTATTTCTTACGTGAAGATATTTCCTTTTCCAGCTTAGGCCTCAAAGCGCTCCAAATAAACACTTGCAAATTCTACAAAAGGAGTGTTTCAAAAGAGTTCTATCAAAAGGAACGTTCAAGTCTGTGAGTTGAATGCACTTATCATACCGAAGTTTCCTGGAATGCTTCTGTCTAGTTTTTATGTGAAGACATTTCCTTTTCCAGCAGAGGCCTCAAAACACTCCAAATATCCACTTGCAGATTCTACAAAAAGAGTGTTTCAAAACTGCTCTATCAAAAGCAAACTTCAACACTGTGAGTAGAATGCACTCATCACAAAGAAGTTTCTGAGAATGCTTCTGTCTAGTTTTTATGTGAAGATATTTCCTTTTCCAACATAGGCCTCAAAGCGCTCCAAATAAACACTTGCAGATTCTACAAAAGGAGTGTTTCGAAACTGCTCTTTCAAGAGGAACGTTCAAGTCTGTGAGTTGAATGCACTCATCACACAGAAGTTTCTGAGAATGCTTCTGTCTAGTTTTTATGTGAAGATGTTTCCTTTTCCAGCATAGGCCTCAAAACGCTCCAAATATCCTCTTGCAGATTCTACAAAAAGAGTGTTTCAAAACTGTTCTATCAAAAGGAAGGTTCAACTCTGTGAGTTGAATGAATGCATCATGAAGGACTTTCTGAGAATGCTTCTCTGTAGTTTTTAGGTGAAGATATTCCAAAACCCAGCACAGGCCTCGAAGTGCTCCAAATAACCACTTGCAGATTTTACCAAAAGAGTGTTTCAAAACTGCTCTTTCTATAGGTAAGTTCAAGTCTGTGAGTTGAATGCACTCAACACAAAGAAGTTTCTGAGAATGCTTCTGTTCAGTTTTTATGTGAAGATATTTCCTTTTCCAGCATAGGCCTCAAACGGCTCCAAATATCCACTTGCAGATTCTACAAAAAGAGTGTTTCCAAACTTCTCTATCAATTGGTAGGTTCAACTCTGTGAGTTGAATGAAGTCATCACAAAGAAGTTTCTGAGAATCCTTCTCTCTAGTTTTTATGTGAAGATATTTCCTTTTCCAACATAGGCCTCAAGGTGCTCCGAATAAACACTTGCAGATTCTACAAACTTAATGTTTCAAAACTGTTCTATCAAAAGGAACGTTGAAGTCTGTGAGTTGAATGCACTCATCACAAAGAAGTTTCTCAGAATGCTTCCGTCTAGTTTTTAGGTGAAGAGATTTCATTTCCCAGCACAGGCCTCAAAGCGCTCCAAATCTCCACTTGCAGATTCTACAAGAAGAGTGTTTCCAAACTGCTCTTTCAAAAGGAAGCTTCAAGTCTGTGAGTTGAATGCACTCATCACAAAGAAGTTTCTGAGAATGCTTCCGTCTAGTTTCTATATGAAGATATTTCCTTTTCCAACAGAGGCCCGAAAGTGCTCCTAATAAACCCTTGCAGATTCTACAAAAGGAGTGTTTCAAAACTGCTCTTTCTATAGGTAAGTTCAAGTCTGTGAGTTGAATGCACTCAACACAAAGAAGTTTCTGAGTATGCTTCTGTTCAGTTTTTATGTGAAGATATTTCCTTTTCCAGCATAGGCCTCAAACGGCTCCAAATATCCACTTGAAGATTCTACAAAAAGAGTGTTTCCAAACTTCTCTATCAATTGGTAGGTTCAACTCTGTGAGTTGAATGAAGTCATCACAAAGAAGTTTCTGAGAATCCTTCTCTCTAGTTTTTACGTGAAGATATTTCCTTTTCCAGCGTAGGCCTCAAAGCGCTCCAAATAAACACATGCAGATTCTACAAAAGGAGTGTTTCAAAACTGTTCTATCAAAGGGAACGTTCAAGTCTGTGAGTTGCATGTACTCATCACACAGATGTTTCTCAGAATGCTTCTGTCTAGTTTTTAGGTGAAGAGATTTCATTTCCCAGCATAGGCCTCAAAGCGCTCCAAATATCCACTTGCAGATTCTATAAGAAGAGAGTTTCCAAACTGCTCTTTCAAAAGGAAGCTTCAAGTCTGTGATTTGAATGCACTCATCACAAAGAAGTTTCTGAGAATGCTTCCGTCTAGTTTCTATATGAAGATATTTCCTTTTCCAACATAGGCCCCAAAGTGCTCCAAATAAACCCTTGCAGATTCTACAAAAGGAGTGTTTCAAAACTGCTCTTTCTATAGGTAAGTTCAAGTCTGTGAGTTGAATGCACTCAACACAAAGAAGTTTCTGAGAATGCTTCTGTTCAGTTTTTATGTGAAGATATTTCCTTTTCCAGCATAGGCCTCAAAGCGCTCCAAATAAACACATGCAGATTCTACAAAAGGAGTGTTTCAAAACTGTTCTATCAAAGGGAACGTTCAAGTCCGTGAGTTGAATGTACTCATCACACAGATGTTTCTCAGAATGCTTCTGTCTAGTTTTTAGGTGAAGAGATTTCATTTCCCAGCATAGGCCTCAAAGCGCTCCAAATATCCACTTGCAGAATCTACGAAAAGAGTGTTTCAAAGCTGCTCTTTCAAAAGCAAGGTTCAAGTCTGTGTGTTGAATGCACTCATCTGAAAGAAGTTTCTGAGAACGCTTCTGTCTATTTCTTACGTGAAGATATTTCCTTTTCCAGCTTAGGCCTCAAAGCGCTCCAAATAAACACTTGCAAATTCTACAAAAGGAGTGTTTCAAAAGAGTTCTATCAAAAGGAACGTTCAAGTCTGTGAGTTGAATGCACTTATCATACCGAAGTTTCCTGGAATGCTTCTGTCTAGTTTTTATGTGAAGACATTTCCTTTTCCAGCAGAGGCCTCAAAACACTCCAAATATCCACTTGCAGATTCTACAAAAAGAGTGTTTCAAAACTGCTCTATCAAAAGCAAACTTCAACACTGTGAGTAGAATGCACTCATCACAAAGAAGTTTCTGAGAATGCTTCTGTCTAGTTTTTATGTGAAGATATTTCCTTTTCCAACATAGGCCTCAAAGCGCTCCAAATAAACACTTGCAGATTCTACAAAAGGAGTGTTTCGAAACTGCTCTTTCAAGAGGAACGTTCAAGTCTGTGAGTTGAATGCACTCATCACACAGAAGTTTCTGAGAATGCTTCTGTCTAGTTTTTATGTGAAGATGTTTCCTTTTCCAGAATAGGCCTCAAAACGCTCCAAATATCCTCTTGCAGATTCTACAAAAAGAGTGTTTCAAAACTGTTCTATCAAAAGGAAGGTTCAACTCTGTGAGTTGAATGAATGCATCATGAAGGACTTTCTGAGAATGCTTCTCTGTAGTTTTTAGGTGAAGATATTCCAAAACCCAGCACAGGCCTCGAAGTGCTCCAAATAACCACTTGCAGATTTTACCAAAAGAGTGTTTCAAAACTGCTCTTTCTATAGGTAAGTTCAAGTCTGTGAGTTGAATGCACTCAACACAAAGAAGTTTCTGAGAATGCTTCTGTTCAGTTTTTATGTGAAGATATTTCCTTTTCCAGCATAGGCCTCAAACGGCTCCAAATATCCACTTGCAGATTCTACAAAAAGAGTGTTTCCAAACTTCTCTATCAATTGGTAGGTTCAACTCTGTGAGTTGAATGAACTCATCACAAAGAAGTTTCTGAGAATCCTTCTCTCTAGTTTTTATGTGAAGATATTTCCTTTTCCAACGTAGGCCTCAAAGCGCTCCAAATAAACACATGCAGATTCTACAAAAGGAGTGTTTCAAAACTGTTCTATCAAAGGGAACGTTCAAGTCTGTGAGTTGAATGTACTCATCACACAGATGTTTCTCAGAATGCTTCTGTCTAGTTTTTAGGTGAAGAGATTTCATTTCCCAGCATAGGCCTCAAAGCGCTCCAAATATCCACTTGCAGAATCTACGAAAAGAGTGTTTCAAAGCTGCTCTTTCAAAAGCAAGGTTCAAGTCTGTGTGTTGAATGCACTCATCCGAAAGTAGTTTCTGAGAATGCTTCTGTCTAGTTCTTACGTGAAGATATTTCCTTTTCCAGCTTAGGCCTCAAAGCGCTCCAAATAAACACTTGCAAATTCTACAAAAGGTGTGTTTCAAAAGAGTTCTATCAAAAGGAACGTTCAAGTCTGTGAGTTGAATGCACTTATCATACCGAAGTTTCCTGGAATGCTTCTGTCTAGTTTTTATGTGAAGACATTTCCTTTTCCAGCAGAGGCCTCAAAGCACTCCAAATATCCACTTGCAGATTCTACAAAAAGAGTGTTTCAAAACTGCTCTATCAAAAGCAAGCTTCAACACTGTGAGTAGAATGCACTCATCACAAAGAAGTTTCTGAGAATGCTTCTGTCTAGTTTTTATGTGAAGATATTTCCTTTTCCAACATAGGCCTCAAAGCGCTCCAAATAAACACTTGCAGATTCTACAAAAGGAGTGTTTCGAAACTGCTCTTTCAAGAGGAACGTTCAAGTCTGTGAGTTGAATGCACTCATCACACAGAAGTTTCTGACAATGCTTCTGTCTAGTTTTTATGTGAAGATGTTTCCTTTTCCAGCATAGGCCTCAAAACGCTCCAAATATCCTCTTGCAGATTCTACAAAAAGAGTGTTTCAAAACTGTTCTATGAAAAGGAAGGTTCAACTCTGTGAGTTGAATGAATGCATCATGAAGAACTTTCTGAGAATGCTTCTCTGTAGATTTTAGGTGAAGATATTCCAAAACCCAGCACAGGCCTCGAAGTGCTCCAAATAACCACTTGCAGATTTTACCAAAAGAGTGTTTCAAAACTGCTCTTTCTATAGGTAAGTTCAAGTCTGTGAGTTGAATGCACTCAACACAAAGAAGTTTCTGAGAATGCTTCTGTTCAGTTTTTATGTGAAGATATTTCCTTTTCCAGCATAGGCCTCAAACGGCTCCAAATATCCACTTGCAGATTCTACAAAAAGAGTGTTTCCAAACTTCTCTATCAATTGGTAGGTTCAACTCTGTGAGTTGAATGAAGTCATCACAAAGAAGTTTCTGAGAATCCTTCTCTCTAGTTTTTATGTGAAGATATTTCCTTTTCCAACATAGGCCTCAAGGTGCTCCGAATAAACACTTGCAGATTCTACAAACTTAATGTTTCAAAACTGTTCTATCAAAAGGAACGTTGAAGTCTGTGAGTTGAATGCACTCATCACAAAGAAGTTTCTCAGAATGCTTCCGTCTAGTTTTTAGGTGAAGAGATTTCATTTCCCAGCACAGGCCTCAAAGCGCTCCAAATCTCCACTTGCAGATTCTACAAGAAGAGTGTTTCCAAACTGCTCTTTCAAAAGGAAGCTTCAAGTCTGTGAGTTGAATGCACTCATCACAAAGAAGTTTCTGAGAATGCTTCCGTCTAGTTTCTATATGAAGATATTTCCTTTTCCAACATAGGCCCCAAAGTGCTCCTAATAAACCCTTGCAGATTCTACAAAAGGAGTGTTTCAAAACTGCTCTTTCTATAGGTAAGTTCAAGTCTGTGAGTTGAATGCACTCAACACAAAGAAGTTTCTGAGTATGCTTCTGTTCAGTTTTTATGTGAAGATATTTCCTTTTCCAGCATAGGCCTCAAACGGCTCCAAATATCCACTTGAAGATTCTACAAAAAGAGTGTTTCCAAACTTCTCTATCAATTGGTAGGTTCAACTCTGTGAGTTGAATGAAGTCATCACAAAGAAGTTTCTGAGAATCCTTCTCTCTAGTTTTTACGTGAAGATATTTCCTTTTCCAGCATAGGCCTCAAAGCGCTCCAAATAAACACATGCAGATTGTACAAAAGGAGTGTTTCAAAACTGTTCTATCAAAGGGAACGTTCAAGTCTGTGAGTTGAATGTACTCATCACACAGATGTTTCTCAGAATGCTTCTGTCTAGTTTTTAGGTGAAGAGATTTCATTTCCCAGCATAGGCCTCAAAGCGCTCCAAATATCCACTTGCAGATTCTATAAGAAGAGAGTTTCCAAACTGCTCTTTCAAAAGGAAGCTTCAAGTCTGTGATTTGAATGCACTCATCAAAAAGAAGTTTCTGAGAATGCTTCCGTCTAGTTTCTATATGAAGATATTTCCTTTTCCAACATAGGCCCCAAAGTGCTCCAAATAAACCCTTGCAGATTCTACAAAAGGAGTGTTTCAAAACTGCTCTTTCTATAGGTAAGTTCAAGTCTGTGAGTTGAATGCACTCAACACAAAGAAGTTTCTGAGAATGCTTCTGTTCAGTTTTTATGTGAAGATATTTCCTTTTCCAGCATAGGCCTCAAAGCGCTCCAAATAAACACATGCAGATTCTACAAAAGGAGTGTTTCAAAACTGTTCTATCAAAGGGAACGTTCAAGTCCGTGAGTTGAATGTACTCATCACACAGATGTTTCTCAGAATGCTTCTGTCTAGTTTTTAGGTGAAGAGATTTCATTTCCCAGCATAGGCCTCAAAGCGCTCCAAATATCCACTTGCAGAATCTACGAAAAGAGTGTTTCAAAGCTGCTCTTTCAAAAGCAAGGTTCAAGTCTGTGTGTTGAATGCACTCATCCGAAAGAAGTTTCTGAGAACGCTTCTGTCTATTTCTTACGTGAAGATATTTCCTTTTCCAGCTTAGGCCTCAAAGCGCTCCAAATAAACACTTGCAAATTCTACAAAAGGAGTGTTTCAAAAGAGTTCTATCAAAAGGAACGTTCAAGTCTGTGAGTTGAATGCACTTATCATACCGAAGTTTCCTGGAATGCTTCTGTCTAGTTTTTATGTGAAGACATTTCCTTTTCCAGCAGAGGCCTCAAAACACTCCAAATATCCACTTGCAGATTCTACAAAAAGAGTGTTTCAAAACTGCTCTATCAAAAGCAAACTTCAACACTGTGAGTAGAATGCACTCATCACAAAGAAGTTTCTGAGAATGCTTCTGTCTAGTTTTTATGTGAAGATATTTCCTTTTCCAACATAGGCCTCAAAGCGCTCCAAATAAACACTTGCAGATTCTACAAAAGGAGTGTTTCGAAACTGCTCTTTCAAGAGGAACGTTCAAGTCTGTGAGTTGAATGCACTCATCACACAGAAGTTTCTGAGAATGCTTCTGTCTAGTTTTTATGTGAAGATGTTTCCTTTTCCAGAATAGGCCTCAAAACGCTCCAAATATCCTCTTGCAGATTCTACAAAAAGAGTGTTTCAAAACTGTTCTATCAAAAGGAAGGTTCAACTCTGTGAGTTGAATGAATGCATCATGAAGGACTTTCTGAGAATGCTTCTCTGTAGTTTTTAGGTGAAGATATTCCAAAACCCAGCACAGGCCTCGAAGTGCTCCAAATAACCACTTGCAGATTTTACCAAAAGAGTGTTTCAAAACTGCTCTTTCTATAGGTAAGTTCAAGTCTGTGAGTTGAATGCACTCAACACAAAGAAGTTTCTGAGAATGCTTCTGTTCAGTTTTTATGTGAAGATATTTCCTTTTCCAGCATAGGCCTCAAACGGCTCCAAATATCCACTTGCAGATTCTACAAAAAGAGTGTTTCCAAACTTCTCTATCAATTGGTAGGTTCAACTCTGTGAGTTGAATGAACTCATCACAAAGAAGTTTCTGAGAATCCTTCTCTCTAGTTTTTATGTGAAGATATTTCCTTTTCCAACGTAGGCCTCAAAGCGCTCCAAATAAACACATGCAGATTCTACAAAAGGAGTGTTTCAAAACTGTTCTATCAAAGGGAACGTTCAAGTCTGTGAGTTGAATGTACTCATCACACAGATGTTTCTCAGAATGCTTCTGTCTAGTTTTTAGGTGAAGAGATTTCATTTCCCAGCATAGGCCTCAAAGCGCTCCAAATATCCACTTGCAGAATCTACGAAAAGAGTGTTTCAAAGCTGCTCTTTCAAAAGCAAGGTTCAAGTCTGTGTGTTGAATGCACTCATCTGAAAGAAGTTTCTGAGAATGCTTCTGTCTAGTTCTTACGTGAAGATATTTCCTTTTCCAGCTTAGGCCTCAAAGCGCTCCAAATAAACACTTGCAAATTCTACAAAAGGTGTGTTTCAAAAGAGTTCTATCAAAAGGAACGTTCAAGTCTGTGAGTTGAATGCACTTATCATACCGAAGTTTCCTGGAATGCTTCTGTCTAGTTTTTATGTGAAGACATTTCCTTTTCCAGCAGAGGCCTCAAAGCACTCCAAATATCCACTTGCAGATTCTACAAAAAGAGTGTTTCAAAACTGCTCTATCAAAAGCAAGCTTCAACACTGTGAGTAGAATGCACTCATCACAAAGAAGTTTCTGAGAATGCTTCTGTCTAGTTTTTATGTGAAGACATTTCCTTTTCCAACATAGGCCTCAAAGCGCTCCAAATAAACACTTGCAGATTCTACAAAAGGAGTGTTTCGAAACTGCTCTTTCAAGAGGAACGTTCAAGTCTGTGAGTTGAATGCACTCATCACACAGAAGTTTCTGAGAATGCTTCTGTCTAGTTTTTATGTGAAGATGTTTCCTTTTCCAGCATAGGCCTCAAAACGCTCCAAATATCCTCTTGCAGATTCTACAAAAAGAGTGTTTCAAAACTGTTCTATGAAAAGGAAGGTTCAACTCTGTGAGTTGAATGAATGCATCATGAAGAACTTTCTGAGAATGCTTCTCTGTAGATTTTAGGTGAAGATATTCCAAAACCCAGCACAGGCCTCGAAGTGCTCCAAATAACCACTTGCAGATTTTACCAAAAGAGTGTTTCAAAACTGCTCTTTCTATAGGTAAGTTCAAGTCTGTGAGTTGAATGCACTCAACACAAAGAAGTTTCTGAGAATGCTTCTGTTCAGTTTTTATGTGAAGATATTTCCTTTTCCAGCATAGGCCTCAAACGGCTCCAAATATCCACTTGCAGATTCTACAAAAAGAGTGTTTCCAAACTTCTCTATCAATTGGTAGGTTCAACTCTGTGAGTTGAATGAAGTCATCACAAAGAAGTTTCTGAGAATCCTTCTGTCTAGTTTTTACGTGAAGATACTTCCTTTTCCAGCGTAGGCCACAAAGCGCTCCAAATAAACACATGCAGATTCTACAAAAGGAGTGTTTCAAAACTGTTCTATCAAAGGGAACGTTCAAGTCTGTGAGTTGAATGTACTCATCACACAGATGTTTCTCAGAATGCTTCTGTCTAGTTTTTAGGTGAAGAGATTTCATTTCCCAGCATAGGCCTCAAAGCGCTCCAAATATCCACTTGCAGATTCTATAAGAAGAGAGTTTCCAAACTGCTCTTTCAAAAGGAAGCTTCAAGTCTGTGATTTGAATGCACTCATCACAAAGAAGTTTCTGAGAATGCTTCCGTCTAGTTTCTATATGAAGATATTTCCTTTTCCAACATAGGCCCCAAAGTGCTCCAAATAAACCCTTGCAGATTCTACAAAAGGAGTGTTTCAAAACTGCTCTTTCTATAGGTAAGTTCAAGTCTGTGAGTTGAATGCACTCAACACAAAGAAGTTTCTGAGAATGCTTCTGTTCAG
The DNA here is from genome assembly GCF_028885655.2 of Pongo abelii. Lineage (NCBI taxonomy): Eukaryota > Metazoa > Chordata > Mammalia > Primates > Hominidae > Pongo > Pongo abelii. Next base: position 20,651,111 of record NC_071997.2, on the reverse strand, counting down.
TTTTTATGTGAAGATATTTCCTTTTCCAGCATAGGCCTCAAACGGCTCCAAATATCCACTTGCAGATTCTACAAAAAGAGTGTTTCCAAACTTCTCTATCAATTGGTAGGTTCAACTCTGTGAGTTGAATGAACTCATCACAAAGAAGTTTCTGAGAATCCTTCTCTCTAGTTTTTACGTGAAGATATTTCCTTTTCCAACATAGGCCTCAAGGTGCTCCGAATAAACACTTGCAGATTCTACAAATTTAATGTTTCAAAACTGTTCTATCAAAAGGAACGTTGAAGACTGTGAGTTGAATGCACTCATCACAAAGAAGTTTCTCAGAATGCTTCCGTCTAGTTTTTAGGTGAAGAGATTTCATTTCCCAGCACAGGCCTCAAAGCGCTCCAAATCTCCACTTGCAGATTCTACAAGAAGAGTGTTTCCAAACTGCTCTTTCAAAAGGAAGCTTCAAGTCTGTGAGTTGAATGCACTCATCACAAAGAAGTTTCTGAGAATGCTTCCGTCTAGTTTCTATATGAAGATATTTCCTTTTCCAACATAGGCCCCAAAGTGCTCCTAATAAACCCTTGCAGATTCTACAAAAGGAGTGTTTCAAAACTGCTCTTTCTATAGGTAAGTTCAAGTCTGTGAGTTGAATGCACTCAACACAAAGAAGTTTCTGAGTATGCTTCTGTTCAGTTTTTATGTGAAAATATTTCCTTTTCCAGCATAGGCCTCAAACGGCTCCAAATATCCACTTGAAGATTCTACAAAAAGAGTGTTTCCAAACTTCTCTATCAATTGGTAGGTTCAACTCTGTGAGTTGAATGAAGTCATCACAAAGAAGTTTCTGAGAATCCTTCTCTCTAGTTTTTACGTGAAGACATTTCCTTTTCCAGCGTAGGCCTCAAAGCGCTCCAAATAAACACATGCAGATTCTACAAAAGGAGTGTTTCAAAACTGTTCTATCAAAGGGAACGTTCAAGTCTGTGAGTTGAATGTACTCATCACACAGATGTTTCTCAGAATGCTTCTGTCTAGTTTTTAGGTGAAGAGATTTCATTTCCCAGCATTGGCCTCAAAGCGCTCCAAATATCCACTTGCAGATTCTATAAGAAGAGAGTTTCCAAACTGCTCTTTCAAAAGGAAGCTTCAAGTCTGTGATTTGAATGCACTCATCACAAAGAAGTTTCTGAGAATGCTTCCGTCTAGTTTCTATATGAAGATATTTCCTTTTCCAACATAGGCCCCAAAGTGCTCCAAATAAACCCTTGCAGATTCTACAAAAGGAGTGTTTCAAAACTGCTCTTTCTATAGGTAAGTTCAAGTCTGTGAGTTTAATGCACTCAACACAAAGAAGTTTCTGAGAATGCTTCTGTTCAGTTTTTATGTGAAGATATTTCCTTTTCCAGCATAGGCCTCAAAGCGCTCCAAATAAACACATGCAGATTCTACAAAAGGAGTGTTTCAAAACTGTTCTATCAAAGGGAACGTTCAAGTCCGTGAGTTGAATGTACTCATGACACAGATGTTTCTCAGAATGCTTCTGTCTAGTTTTTAGGTGAAGAGATTTCATTTCCCAGCATAGTCCTCAAAGCGCTCCAAATATCCACTTGCAGAATCTACGAAAAGAGTGTTTCAAAGCTGCTCTTTCAAAAGCAAGGTTCAAGTCTGTGTGTTGAATGCACTCATCCGAAAGAAGTTTCTGAGAACGCTTCTGTCTATTTCTTACGTGAAGATATTTCCTTTTCCAGCTTAGGCCTCAAAGCGCTCCAAATAAACACTTGCAAATTCTACAAAAGGAGTGTTTCAAAAGAGTTCTATCAAAAGGAACGTTCAAGTCTGTGAGTTGAATGCACTTATCATACCGAAGTTTCCTGGAATGCTTCTGTCTAGTTTTTATGTGAAGACATTTCCTTTTCCAGCAGAGGCCTCAAAACACTCCAAATATCCACTTGCAGATTCTACAAAAAGAGTGTTTCAAAACTGCTCTATCAAAAGCAAACTTCAACACTGTGAGTAGAATGCACTCATCACAAAGAAGTTTCTGAGAATGCTTCTGTCTAGTTTTTATGTGAAGATATTTCCTTTTCCAACATAGGCCTCAAAGCGCTCCAAATAAACACTTGCAGATTCTACAAAAGGAGTGTTTCGAAACTGCTCTTTCAAGAGGAACGTTGAAGTCTGTGAGTTGAATGCACTCATCACACAGAAGTTTCTGAGAATGCTTCTGTCTAGTTTTTATGTGAAGATGTTTCCTTTTCCAGCATAGGCCTCAAAACGCTCCAAATATCCTCTTGCAGATTCTACAAAAAGTGTTTCAAAACTGTTCTATGAAAAGGAAGGTTCAACTCTGTGAGTTGAATGAATGCATCATGAAGAACTTTCTGAGAATGCTTCTCTGTAGATTTTAGGTGAAGATATTCCAAAACCCAGCACAGGCCTCGAAGTGCTCCAAATAACCACTTGCAGATTTTACCAAAAGAGTGTTTCAAAACTGCTCTTTCTATAGGTAAGTTCAAGTCTGTGAGTTGAATGCACTCAACACAAAGAAGTTTCTGAGAATGCTTCTGTTCAGTTTTTATGTGAAGATATTTCCTTTTCCAGCATAGGCCTCAAACGGCTCCAAATATCCACTTGCAGATTCTACAAAAAGAGTGTTTCCAAACTTCTCTATCAATTGGTAGGTTCAACTCTGTGAGTTGAATGAAGTCATCACAAAGAAGTTTCTGAGAATCCTTCTCTCTAGTTTTTACGTGAAGATACTTCCTTTTCCAGCGTAGGCCTCAAAGCGCTCCAAATAAACACATGCAGATTCTACAAAAGGAGTGTTTCAAAACTGTTCTATCAAAGGGAACGTTCAAGTCTGTGAGTTGAATGTACTCATCACACAGATGTTTCTCAGAATGCTTCTGTCTAGTTTTTAGGTGAAGAGATTTCATTTCCCAGCATAGGCCTCAAAGCGCTCCAAATATCCACTTGCAGATTCTATAAGAAGAGAGTTTCCAAACTGCTCTTTCAAAAGGAAGCTTCAAGTCTGTGATTTGAATGCACTCATCACAAAGAAGTTTCTGAGAATGCTTCCGTCTAGTTTCTATATGAAGATATTTCCTTTTCCAACATAGGCCCCAAAGTGCTCCAAATAAACCCTTGCAGATTCTACAAAAGGAGTGTTTCAAAACTGCTCTTTCTATAGGTAAGTTCAAGTCTGTGAGTTGAATGCACTCAACACAAAGAAGTTTCTGAGAATGCTTCTGTTCAGTTTTTATGTGAAGATATTTCCTTTTCCAGCATAGGCCTCAAACGGCTCCAAATATCCACTTGCAGATTCTACAAAAAGAGTGTTTCCAAACTTCTCTATCAATTGGTAGGTTCAACTCTGTGAGTTGAATGAACTCATCACAAAGAAGTTTCTGAGAATCCTTCTCTCTAGTTTTTACGTGAAGATATTTCCTTTTCCAACATAGGCCTCAAGGTGCTCCGAATAAACACTTGCAGATTCTACAAACTTAATGTTTCAAAACTGTTCTATCAAAAGGAACGTTGAAGTCTGTGAGTTGAATGCACTCATCACAAAGAAGTTTCTCAGAATGCTTCCGTCTAGTTTTTAGGTGAAGAGATTTCATTTCCCAGCACAGGCCTCAAAGCGCTCCAAATCTCCACTTGCAGATTCTACAAGAAGAGTGTTTCCAAACTGCTCTTTCAAAAGGAAGCTTCAAGTCTGTGAGTTGAATGCACTCATCACAAAGAAGTTTCTGAGAATGCTTCCGTCTAGTTTCTATATGAAGATATTTCCTTTTAAAACATAGGCCCCAAAGTGCTCCTAATAAACCCTTGCAGATTCTACAAAAGGAGTGTTTCAAAACTGCTCTTTCTATAGGTAAGTTCAAGTCTGTGAGTTGAATGCACTCAACACAAAGAAGTTTCTGAGTATGCTTCTGTTCAGTTTTTATGTGAAAATATTTCCTTTTCCAGCATAGGCCTCAAACGGCTCCAAATATCCACTTGAAGATTCTACAAAAAGAGTGTTTCCAAACTTCTCTATCAATTGGTAGGTTCAACTCTGTGAGTTGAATGAAGTCATCACAAAGAAGTTTCTGAGAATCCTTCTCTCTAGTTTTTACGTGAAGACATTTCCTTTTCCAGCGTAGGCCTCAAAGCGCTCCAAATAAACACATGCAGATTCTACAAAAGGAGTGTTTCAAAACTGTTCTATCAAAGGGAACGTTCAAGTCTGTGAGTTGCATGTACTCATCACACAGATGTTTCTCAGAATGCTTCTGTCTAGTTTTTAGGTGAAGAGATTTCATTTCCCAGCATAGGCCTCAAAGCGCTCCAAATATCCACTTGCAGATTCTATAAGAAGAGAGTTTCCAAACTGCTCTTTCAAAAGGAAGCTTCAAGTCTGTGATTTGAATGCACTCATCACAAAGAAGTTTCTGAGAATGCTTCCGTCTAGTTTCTATATGAAGATATTTCCTTTTCCAACATAGGCCCCAAAGTGCTCCAAATAAACCCTTGCAGATTCTACAAAAGGAGTGTTTCAAAACTGCTCTTTCTATAGGTAAGTTCAAGTCTGTGAGTTGAATGCACTCAACACAAAGAAGTTTCTGAGAATGCTTCTGTTCAGTTTTTATGTGAAGATATTTCCTTTTCCAGCATAGGCCTCAAAGCGCTCCAAATAAACACATGCAGATTCTACAAAAGGAGTGTTTCAAAACTGTTCTATCAAAGGGAACGTTCAAGTCCGTGAGTTGAATGTACTCATCACACAGATGTTTCTCAGAATGCTTCTGTCTAGTTTTTAGGTGAAGAGATTTCATTTCCCAGCATAGGCCTCAAAGCGCTCCAAATATCCACTTGCAGAATCTACGAAAAGAGTGTTTCAAAGCTGCTCTTTCAAAAGCAAGGTTCAAGTCTGTGTGTTGAATGCACTCATCCGAAAGAAGTTTCTGAGAATGCTTCTGTCTAGTTCTTACGTGAAGATATTTCCTTTTCCAGCTTAGGCCTCAAAGCGCTCCAAATAAACACTTGCAAATTCTACAAAAGGTGTGTTTCAAAAGAGTTCTATCAAAAGGAACGTTCAAGTCTGTGAGTTGAATGCACTTATCATACCGAAGTTTCCTGGAATGCTTCTGTCTAGTTTTTATGTGAAGACATTTCCTTTTCCAGCAGAGGCCTCAAAGCACTCCAAATATCCACTTGCAGATTCTACAAAAAGAGTGTTTCAAAACTGCTCTATCAAAAGCAAGCTTCAACACTGTGAGTAGAATGCACTCATCACAAAGAAGTTTCTGAGAATGCTTCTGTCTAGTTTTTATGTGAAGATATTTCCTTTTCCAACATAGGCCTCAAAGCGCTCCAAATAAACACTTGCAGATTCTACAAAAGGAGTGTTTCGAAACTGCTCTTTCAAGAGGAACGTTCAAGTCTGTGAGTTGAATGCACTCATCACACAGAAGTTTCTGAGAATGCTTCTGTCTAGTTTTTATGTGAAGATGTTTCCTTTTCCAGCATAGGCCTCAAAACGCTCCAAATATCCTCTTGCAGATTCTACAAAAAGAGTGTTTCAAAACTGTTCTATGAAAAGGAAGGTTCAACTCTGTGAGTTGAATGAATGCATCATGAAGAACTTTCTGAGAATGCTTCTCTGTAGATTTTAGGTGAAGATATTCCAAAACCCAGCACAGGCCTCGAAGTGCTCCAAATAACCACTTGCAGATTTTACCAAAAGAGTGTTTCAAAACTGCTCTTTCTATAGGTAAGTTCAAGTCTGTGAGTTGAATGCACTCAACACAAAGAAGTTTCTGAGAATGCTTCTGTTCAGTTTTTATGTGAAGATATTTCCTTTTCCAGCATAGGCCTCAAACGGCTCCAAATATCCACTTGCAGATTCTACAAAAAGAGTGTTTCCAAACTTCTCTATCAATTGGTAGGTTCAACTCTGTGAGTTGAATGAAGTCATCACAAAGAAGTTTCTGAGAATCCTTCTCTCTAGTTTTTACGTGAAGATATTTCCTTTTCCAGCGTAGGCCTCAAAGCGCTCCAAATAAACACATGCAGATTCTACAAAAGGAGTGTTTCAAGACTGTTCTATCAAAGGGAACGTTCAAGTCTGTGAGTTGAATGTACTCATCACACAGATGTTTCTCAGAATGCTTCTGTCTAGTTTTTAGGTGAAGAGATTTCATTTCCCAGCATAGGCCTCAAAGCGCTCCAAATATCCACTTGCAGATTCTATAAGAAGAGAGTTTCCAAACTGCTCTTTCAAAGGGAAGCTTCAAGTCTGTGATTTGAATGCACTCATCACAAAGAAGTTTCTGAGAATGCTTCCGTCTAGTTTCTATATGAAGATATTTCCTTTTCCAACATAGGCCCCAAAGTGCTCCAAATAAACCCTTGCAGATTCTACAAAAGGAGTGTTTCAAAACTGCTCTTTCTATAGGTAAGTTCAAGTCTGTGAGTTGAATGCACTCAACACAAAGAAGTTTCTGAGAATGCTTCTGTTCAGTTTTTATGTGAAGATATTTCCTTTTCCAGCATAGGCCTCAAAGCGCTCCAAATAAACACATGCAGATTCTACAAAAGGAGTGTTTCAAAACTGTTCTATCAAAGGGAACGTTCAAGTCCGTGAGTTGAATGTACTCATCACACAGATGTTTCTCAGAATGCTTCTGTCTAGTTTTTAGGTGAAGAGATTTCATTTCCCAGCATAGGCCTCAAAGCGCTCCAAATATCCACTTGCAGAATCTACGAAAAGAGTGTTTCAAAGCTGCTCTTTCAAAAGCAAGGTTCAAGTCTGTGTGTTGAATGCACTCATCCGAAAGTAGTTTCTGAGAATGCTTCTGTCTAGTTCTTACGTGAAGATATTTCCTTTTCCAGCTTAGGCCTCAAAGCGCTCCAAATAAACACTTGCAAATTCTACAAAAGGTGTGTTTCAAAAGAGTTCTATCAAAAGGAACGTTCAAGTCTGTGAGTTGAATGCACTTATCATACCGAAGTTTCCTGGAATGCTTCTGTCTAGTTTTTATGTGAAGACATTTCCTTTTCCAGCAGAGGCCTCAAAGCACTCCAAATATCCACTTGCAGATTCTACAAAAAGAGTGTTTCAAAACTGCTCTATCAAAAGCAAGCTTCAACACTGTGAGTAGAATGCACTCATCACAAAGAAGTTTCTGAGAATGCTTCTGTCTAGTTTTTATGTGAAGATATTTCCTTTTCCAACATAGGCCTCAAAGCGCTCCAAATAAACACTTGCAGATTCTACAAAAGGAGTGTTTCGAAACTGCTCTTTCAAGAGGAACGTTCAAGTCTGTGAGTTGAATGCACTCATCACACAGAAGTTTCTGACAATGCTTCTGTCTAGTTTTTATGTGAAGATGTTTCCTTTTCCAGCATAGGCCTCAAAACGCTCCAAATATCCTCTTGCAGATTCTACAAAAAGAGTGTTTCAAAACTGTTCTATGAAAAGGAAGGTTCAACTCTGTGAGTTGAATGAATGCATCATGAAGAACTTTCTGAGAATGCTTCTCTGTAGATTTTAGGTGAAGATATTCCAAAACCCAGCACAGGCCTCGAAGTGCTCCAAATAACCACTTGCAGATTTTACCAAAAGAGTGTTTCAAAACTGCTCTTTCTATAGGTAAGTTCAAGTCTGTGAGTTGAATGCACTCAACACAAAGAAGTTTCTGAGAATGCTTCTGTTCAGTTTTTATGTGAAGATATTTCCTTTTCCAGCATAGGCCTCAAACGGCTCCAAATATCCACTTGCAGATTCTACAAAAAGAGTGTTTCCAAACTTCTCTATCAATTGGTAGGTTCAACTCTGTGAGTTGAATGAAGTCATCACAAAGAAGTTTCTGAGAATCCTTCTCTCTAGTTTTTATGTGAAGATATTTCCTTTTCCAACATAGGCCTCAAGGTGCTCCGAATAAACACTTGCAGATTCTACAAACTTAATGTTTCAAAACTGTTCTATCAAAAGGAACGTTGAAGTCTGTGAGTTGAATGCACTCATCACAAAGAAGTTTCTCAGAATGCTTCCGTCTAGTTTTTAGGTGAAGAGATTTCATTTCCCAGCACAGGCCTCAAAGCGCTCCAAATCTCCACTTGCAGATTCTACAAGAAGAGTGTTTCCAAACTGCTCTTTCAAAAGGAAGCTTCAAGTCTGTGAGTTGAATGCACTCATCACAAAGAAGTTTCTGAGAATGCTTCCGTCTAGTTTCTATATGAAGATATTTCCTTTTCCAACATAGGCCCCAAAGTGCTCCTAATAAACCCTTGCAGATTCTACAAAAGGAGTGTTTCAAAACTGCTCTTTCTATAGGTAAGTTCAAGTCTGTGAGTTGAATGCACTCAACACAAAGAAGTTTCTGAGTATGCTTCTGTTCAGTTTTTATGTGAAGATATTTCCTTTTCCAGCATAGGCCTCAAACGGCTCCAAATATCCACTTGAAGATTCTACAAAAAGAGTGTTTCCAAACTTCTCTATCAATTGGTAGGTTCAACTCTGTGAGTTGAATGAAGTCATCACAAAGAAGTTTCTGAGAATCCTTCTCTCTAGTTTTTACGTGAAGATATTTCCTTTTCCAGCATAGGCCTCAAAGCGCTCCAAATAAACACATGCAGATTGTACAAAAGGAGTGTTTCAAAACTGTTCTATCAAAGGGAACGTTCAAGTCTGTGAGTTGAATGTACTCATCACACAGATGTTTCTCAGAATGCTTCTGTCTAGTTTTTAGGTGAAGAGATTTCATTTCCCAGCATAGGCCTCAAAGCGCTCCAAATATCCACTTGCAGATTCTATAAGAAGAGAGTTTCCAAACTGCTCTTTCAAAAGGAAGCTTCAAGTCTGTGATTTGAATGCACTCATCAAAAAGAAGTTTCTGAGAATGCTTCCGTCTAGTTTCTATATGAAGATATTTCCTTTTCCAACATAGGCCCCAAAGTGCTCCAAATAAACCCTTGCAGATTCTACAAAAGGAGTGTTTCAAAACTGCTCTTTCTATAGGTAAGTTCAAGTCTGTGAGTTGAATGCACTCAACACAAAGAAGTTTCTGAGAATGCTTCTGTTCAGTTTTTATGTGAAGATATTTCCTTTTCCAGCATAGGCCTCAAAGCGCTCCAAATAAACACATGCAGATTCTACAAAAGGAGTGTTTCAAAACTGTTCTATCAAAGGGAACGTTCAAGTCCGTGAGTTGAATGTACTCATCACACAGATGTTTCTCAGAATGCTTCTGTCTAGTTTTTAGGTGAAGAGATTTCATTTCCCAGCATAGGCCTCAAAGCGCTCCAAATATCCACTTGCAGAATCTACGAAAAGAGTGTTTCAAAGCTGCTCTTTCAAAAGCAAGGTTCAAGTCTGTGTGTTGAATGCACTCATCCGAAAGAAGTTTCTGAGAACGCTTCTGTCTATTTCTTACGTGAAGATATTTCCTTTTCCAGCTTAGGCCTCAAAGCGCTCCAAATAAACACTTGCAAATTCTACAAAAGGAGTGTTTCAAAAGAGTTCTATCAAAAGGAACGTTCAAGTCTGTGAGTTGAATGCACTTATCATACCGAAGTTTCCTGGAATGCTTCTGTCTAGTTTTTATGTGAAGACATTTCCTTTTCCAGCAGAGGCCTCAAAACACTCCAAATATCCACTTGCAGATTCTACAAAAAGAGTGTTTCAAAACTGCTCTATCAAAAGCAAACTTCAACACTGTGAGTAGAATGCACTCATCACAAAGAAGTTTCTGAGAATGCTTCTGTCTAGTTTTTATGTGAAGATATTTCCTTTTCCAACATAGGCCTCAAAGCGCTCCAAATAAACACTTGCAGATTCTACAAAAGGAGTGTTTCGAAACTGCTCTTTCAAGAGGAACGTTCAAGTCTGTGAGTTGAATGCACTCATCACACAGAAGTTTCTGAGAATGCTTCTGTCTAGTTTTTATGTGAAGATGTTTCCTTTTCCAGAATAGGCCTCAAAACGCTCCAAATATCCTCTTGCAGATTCTACAAAAAGAGTGTTTCAAAACTGTTCTATCAAAAGGAAGGTTCAACTCTGTGAGTTGAATGAATGCATCATGAAGGACTTTCTGAGAATGCTTCTCTGTAGTTTTTAGGTGAAGATATTCCAAAACCCAGCACAGGCCTCGAAGTGCTCCAAATAACCACTTGCAGATTTTACCAAAAGAGTGTTTCAAAACTGCTCTTTCTATAGGTAAGTTCAAGTCTGTGAGTTGAATGCACTCAACACAAAGAAGTTTCTGAGAATGCTTCTGTTCAGTTTTTATGTGAAGATATTTCCTTTTCCAGCATAGGCCTCAAACGGCTCCAAATATCCACTTGCAGATTCTACAAAAAGAGTGTTTCCAAACTTCTCTATCAATTGGTAGGTTCAACTCTGTGAGTTGAATGAACTCATCACAAAGAAGTTTCTGAGAATCCTTCTCTCTAGTTTTTATGTGAAGATATTTCCTTTTCCAACGTAGGCCTCAAAGCGCTCCAAATAAACACATGCAGATTCTACAAAAGGAGTGTTTCAAAACTGTTCTATCAAAGGGAACGTTCAAGTCTGTGAGTTGAATGTACTCATCACACAGATGTTTCTCAGAATGCTTCTGTCTAGTTTTTAGGTGAAGAGATTTCATTTCCCAGCATAGGCCTCAAAGCGCTCCAAATATCCACTTGCAGAATCTACGAAAAGAGTGTTTCAAAGCTGCTCTTTCAAAAGCAAGGTTCAAGTCTGTGTGTTGAATGCACTCATCTGAAAGAAGTTTCTGAGAATGCTTCTGTCTAGTTCTTACGTGAAGATATTTCCTTTTCCAGCTTAGGCCTCAAAGCGCTCCAAATAAACACTTGCAAATTCTACAAAAGGTGTGTTTCAAAAGAGTTCTATCAAAAGGAACGTTCAAGTCTGTGAGTTGAATGCACTTATCATACCGAAGTTTCCTGGAATGCTTCTGTCTAGTTTTTATGTGAAGACATTTCCTTTTCCAGCAGAGGCCTCAAAGCACTCCAAATATCCACTTGCAGATTCTACAAAAAGAGTGTTTCAAAACTGCTCTATCAAAAGCAAGCTTCAACACTGTGAGTAGAATGCACTCATCACAAAGAAGTTTCTGAGAATGCTTCTGTCTAGTTTTTATGTGAAGACATTTCCTTTTCCAACATAGGCCTCAAAGCGCTCCAAATAAACACTTGCAGATTCTACAAAAGGAGTGTTTCGAAACTGCTCTTTCAAGAGGAACGTTCAAGTCTGTGAGTTGAATGCACTCATCACACAGAAGTTTCTGAGAATGCTTCTGTCTAGTTTTTATGTGAAGATGTTTCCTTTTCCAGCATAGGCCTCAAAACGCTCCAAATATCCTCTTGCAGATTCTACAAAAAGAGTGTTTCAAAACTGTTCTATGAAAAGGAAGGTTCAACTCTGTGAGTTGAATGAATGCATCATGAAGAACTTTCTGAGAATGCTTCTCTGTAGATTTTAGGTGAAGATATTCCAAAACCCAGCACAGGCCTCGAAGTGCTCCAAATAACCACTTGCAGATTTTACCAAAAGAGTGTTTCAAAACTGCTCTTTCTATAGGTAAGTTCAAGTCTGTGAGTTGAATGCACTCAACACAAAGAAGTTTCTGAGAATGCTTCTGTTCAGTTTTTATGTGAAGATATTTCCTTTTCCAGCATAGGCCTCAAACGGCTCCAAATATCCACTTGCAGATTCTACAAAAAGAGTGTTTCCAAACTTCTCTATCAATTGGTAGGTTCAACTCTGTGAGTTGAATGAAGTCATCACAAAGAAGTTTCTGAGAATCCTTCTCTCTAGTTTTTACGTGAAGATACTTCCTTTTCCAGCGTAGGCCACAAAGCGCTCCAAATAAACACATGCAGATTCTACAAAAGGAGTGTTTCAAAACTGTTCTATCAAAGGGAACGTTCAAGTCTGTGAGTTGAATGTACTCATCACACAGATGTTTCTCAGAATGCTTCTGTCTAGTTTTTAGGTGAAGAGATTTCATTTCCCAGCATAGGCCTCAAAGCGCTCCAAATATCCACTTGCAGATTCTATAAGAAGAGAGTTTCCAAACTGCTCTTTCAAAAGGAAGCTTCAAGTCTGTGATTTGAATGCACTCATCACAAAGAAGTTTCTGAGAATGCTTCCGTCTAGTTTCTATATGAAGATATTTCCTTTTCCAACATAGGCCCCAAAGTGCTCCAAATAAACCCTTGCAGATTCTACAAAAGGAGTGTTTCAAAACTGCTCTTTCTATAGGTAAGTTCAAGTCTGTGAGTTGAATGCACTCAACACAAAGAAGTTTCTGAGAATGCTTCTGTTCAGTTTTTATGTGAAGATATTTCCTTTTCCAGCATAGGCCTCAAACGGCTCCAAATATCCACTTGCAGATTCTACAAAAAGAGTGTTTCCAAACTTCTCTATCAATTGGTAGGTTCAACTCTGTGAGTTGAATGAAGTCATCACAAAGAAGTTTCTGAGAATCCTTCTCTCTAGTTTTTACGTGAAGATATTTCCTTTTCCAACATAGGCCTCAAGGTGCTCCGAATAAACACTTGCAGATTCTACAAATTTAATGTTTCAAAACTGTTCTATCAAAAGGAACGTTGAAGTCTGTGAGTTGAATGCACTCATCACAAAGAAGTTTCTCAGAATGCTTCCGTCTAGTTTTTAGGTGAAGAGATTTCATTTCCCAGCACAGGCCTCAAAGCGCTCCAAATCTCCACTTGCAGATTCTACAAGAAGAGTGTTTCCAAACTGCTCTTTCAAAAGGAAGCTTCAAGTCTGTGAGTTGAATGCACTCATCACAAAGAAGTTTCTGAGAATGCTTCCGTCTAGTTTCTATATGAAGATATTTCCTTTTCCAACATAGGCCCCAAAGTGCTCCTAATAAACCCTTGCAGATTCTACAAAAGGAGTGTTTCAAAACTGCTCTTTCTATAGGTAAGTTCAAGTCTGTGAGTTGAATGCACTCAACACAAAGAAGTTTCTGAGTATGCTTCTGTTCAGTTTTTATGTGAAAATATTTCCTTTTCCAGCATAGGCCTCAAACGGCTCCAAATATCCACTTGAAGATTCTACAAAAAGAGTGTTTCCAAACTTCTCTATCAATTGGTAGGTTCAACTCTGTGAGTTGAATGAAGTCATCACAAAGAAGTTTCTGAGAATCCTTCTCTCTAGTTTTTACGTGAAGACATTTCCTTTTCCAGCGTAGGCCTCAAAGCGCTCCAAATAAACACATGCAGATTCTACAAAAGGAGTGTTTCAAAACTGTTCTATCAAAGGGAACGTTCAAGTCTGTGAGTTGAATGTACTCATCACACAGATGTTTCTCAGAATGCTTCTGTCTAGTTTTTAGGTGAAGAGATTTCATTTCCCAGCATTGGCCTCAAAGCGCTCCAAATATCCACTTGCAGATTCTATAAGAAGAGAGTTTCCAAACTGCTCTTTCAAAAGGAAGCTTCAAGTCTGTGATTTGAATGCACTCATCACAAAGAAGTTTCTGAGAATGCTTCCGTCTAGTTTCTATATGAAGATATTTCCTTTTCCAACATAGGCCCCAAAGTGCTCCAAATAAACCCTTGCAGATTCTACAAAAGGAGTGTTTCAAAACTGCTCTTTCTATAGGTAAGTTCAAGTCTGTGAGTTTAATGCACTCAACACAAAGAAGTTTCTGAGAATGCTTCTGTTCAGTTTTTATGTGAAGATATTTCCTTTTCCAGCATAGGCCTCAAAGCGCTCCAAATAAACACATGCAGATTCTACAAAAGGAGTGTTTCAAAACTGTTCTATCAAAGGGAACGTTCAAGTCCGTGAGTTGAATGTACTCATGACACAGATGTTTCTCAGAATGCTTCTGTCTAGTTTTTAGGTGAAGAGATTTCATTTCCCAGCATAGGCCTCAAAGCGCTCCAAATATCCACTTGCAGAATCTACGAAAAGAGTGTTTCAAAGCTGCTCTTTCAAAAGCAAGGTTCAAGTCTGTGTGTTGAATGCACTCATCCGAAAGAAGTTTCTGAGAACGCTTCTGTCTATTTCTTACGTGAAGATATTTCCTTTTCCAGCTTAGGCCTCAAAGCGCTCCAAATAAACACTTGCAAATTCTACAAAAGGAGTGTTTCAAAAGAGTTCTATCAAAAGGAACGTTCAAGTCTGTGAGTTGAATGCACTTATCATACCGAAGTTTCCTGGAATGCTTCTGTCTAGTTTTTATGTGAAGACATTTCCTTTTCCAGCAGAGGCCTCAAAACACTCCAAATATCCACTTGCAGATTCTACAAAAAGAGTGTTTCAAAACTGCTCTATCAAAAGCAAACTTCAACACTGTGAGTAGAATGCACTCATCACAAAGAAGTTTCTGAGAATGCTTCTGTCTAGTTTTTATGTGAAGATATTTCCTTTTCCAACATAGGCCTCAAAGCGCTCCAAATAAACACTTGCAGATTCTACAAAAGGAGTGTTTCGAAACTGCTCTTTCAAGAGGAACGTTGAAGTCTGTGAGTTGAATGCACTCATCACACAGAAGTTTCTGAGAATGCTTCTGTCTAGTTTTTATGTGAAGATGTTTCCTTTTCCAGCATAGGCCTCAAAACGCTCCAAATATCCTCTTGCAGATTCTACAAAAAGTGTTTCAAAACTGTTCTATGAAAAGGAAGGTTCAACTCTGTGAGTTGAATGAATGCATCATGAAGAACTTTCTGAGAATGCTTCTCTGTAGATTTTAGGTGAAGATATTCCAAAACCCAGCACAGGCCTCGAAGTGCTCCAAATAACCACTTGCAGATTTTACCAAAAGAGTGTTTCAAAACTGCTCTTTCTATAGGTAAGTTCAAGTCTGTGAGTTGAATGCACTCAACACAAAGAAGTTTCTGAGAATGCTTCTGTTCAGTTTTTATGTGAAGATATTTCCTTTTCCAGCATAGGCCTCAAACGGCTCCAAATATCCACTTGCAGATTCTACAAAAAGAGTGTTTCCAAACTTCTCTATCAATTGGTAGGTTCAACTCTGTGAGTTGAATGAAGTCATCACAAAGAAGTTTCTGAGAATCCTTCTCTCTAGTTTTTACGTGAAGATACTTCCTTTTCCAGCGTAGGCCTCAAAGCGCTCCAAATAAACACATGCAGATTCTACAAAAGGAGTGTTTCAAAACTGTTCTATCAAAGGGAACGTTCAAGTCTGTGAGTTGAATGTACTCATCACACAGATGTTTCTCAGAATGCTTCTGTCTAGTTTTTAGGTGAAGAGATTTCATTTCCCAGCATAGGCCTCAAAGCGCTCCAAATATCCACTTGCAGATTCTATAAGAAGAGAGTTTCCAAACTGCTCTTTCAAAAGGAAGCTTCAAGTCTGTGATTTGAATGCACTCATCACAAAGAAGTTTCTGAGAATGCTTCCGTCTAGTTTCTATATGAAGATATTTCCTTTTCCAACATAGGCCCCAAAGTGCTCCAAATAAACCCTTGCAGATTCTACAAAAGGAGTGTTTCAAAACTGCTCTTTCTATAGGTAAGTTCAAGTCTGTGAGTTGAATGCACTCAACACAAAGAAGTTTCTGAGAATGCTTCTGTTCAGTTTTTATGTGAAGATATTTCCTTTTCCAGCATAGGCCTCAAACGGCTCCAAATATCCACTTGCAGATTCTACAAAAAGAGTGTTTCCAAACTTCTCTATCAATTGGTAGGTTCAACTCTGTGAGTTGAATGAACTCATCACAAAGAAGTTTCTGAGAATCCTTCTCTCTAGTTTTTACGTGAAGATATTTCCTTTTCCAACATAGGCCTCAAGGTGCTCCGAATAAACACTTGCAGATTCTACAAACTTAATGTTTCAAAACTGTTCTATCAAAAGGAACGTTGAAGTCTGTGAGTTGAATGCACTCATCACAAAGAAGTTTCTCAGAATGCTTCCGTCTAGTTTTTAGGTGAAGAGATTTCATTTCCCAGCACAGGCCTCAAAGCGCTCCAAATCTCCACTTGCAGATTCTACAAGAAGAGTGTTTCCAAACTGCTCTTTCAAAAGGAAGCTTCAAGTCTGTGAGTTGAATGCACTCATCACAAAGAAGTTTCTGAGAATGCTTCCGTCTAGTTTCTATATGAAGATATTTCCTTTTAAAACATAGGCCCCAAAGTGCTCCTAATAAACCCTTGCAGATTCTACAAAAGGAGTGTTTCAAAACTGCTCTTTCTATAGGTAAGTTCAAGTCTGTGAGTTGAATGCACTCAACACAAAGAAGTTTCTGAGTATGCTTCTGTTCAGTTTTTATGTGAAAATATTTCCTTTTCCAGCATAGGCCTCAAACGGCTCCAAATATCCACTTGAAGATTCTACAAAAAGAGTGTTTCCAAACTTCTCTATCAATTGGTAGGTTCAACTCTGTGAGTTGAATGAAGTCATCACAAAGAAGTTTCTGAGAATCCTTCTCTCTAGTTTTTACGTGAAGACATTTCCTTTTCCAGCGTAGGCCTCAAAGCGCTCCAAATAAACACATGCAGATTCTACAAAAGGAGTGTTTCAAAACTGTTCTATCAAAGGGAACGTTCAAGTCTGTGAGTTGCATGTACTCATCACACAGATGTTTCTCAGAATGCTTCTGTCTAGTTTTTAGGTGAAGAGATTTCATTTCCCAGCATAGGCCTCAAAGCGCTCCAAATATCCACTTGCAGATTCTATAAGAAGAGAGTTTCCAAACTGCTCTTTCAAAAGGAAGCTTCAAGTCTGTGATTTGAATGCACTCATCACAAAGAAGTTTCTGAGAATGCTTCCGTCTAGTTTCTATATGAAGATATTTCCTTTTCCAACATAGGCCCCAAAGTGCTCCAAATAAACCCTTGCAGATTCTACAAAAGGAGTGTTTCAAAACTGCTCTTTCTATAGGTAAGTTCAAGTCTGTGAGTTGAATGCACTCAACACAAAGAAGTTTCTGAGAATGCTTCTGTTCAGTTTTTATGTGAAGATATTTCCTTTTCCAGCATAGGCCTCAAAGCGCTCCAAATAAACACATGCAGATTCTACAAAAGGAGTGTTTCAAAACTGTTCTATCAAAGGGAACGTTCAAGTCCGTGAGTTGAATGTACTCATCACACAGATGTTTCTCAGAATGCTTCTGTCTAGTTTTTAGGTGAAGAGATTTCATTTCCCAGCATAGGCCTCAAAGCGCTCCAAATATCCACTTGCAGAATCTACGAAAAGAGTGTTTCAAAGCTGCTCTTTCAAAAGCAAGGTTCAAGTCTGTGTGTTGAATGCACTCATCCGAAAGAAGTTTCTGAGAATGCTTCTGTCTAGTTCTTACGTGAAGATATTTCCTTTTCCAGCTTAGGCCTCAAAGCGCTCCAAATAAACACTTGCAAATTCTACAAAAGGTGTGTTTCAAAAGAGTTCTATCAAAAGGAACGTTCAAGTCTGTGAGTTGAATGCACTTATCATACCGAAGTTTCCTGGAATGCTTCTGTCTAGTTTTTATGTGAAGACATTTCCTTTTCCAGCAGAGGCCTCAAAGCACTCCAAATATCCACTTGCAGATTCTACAAAAAGAGTGTTTCAAAACTGCTCTATCAAAAGCAAGCTTCAACACTGTGAGTAGAATGCACTCATCACAAAGAAGTTTCTGAGAATGCTTCTGTCTAGTTTTTATGTGAAGATATTTCCTTTTCCAACATAGGCCTCAAAGCGCTCCAAATAAACACTTGCAGATTCTACAAAAGGAGTGTTTCGAAACTGCTCTTTCAAGAGGAACGTTCAAGTCTGTGAGTTGAATGCACTCATCACACAGAAGTTTCTGAGAATGCTTCTGTCTAGTTTTTATGTGAAGATGTTTCCTTTTCCAGCATAGGCCTCAAAACGCTCCAAATATCCTCTTGCAGATTCTACAAAAAGAGTGTTTCAAAACTGTTCTATGAAAAGGAAGGTTCAACTCTGTGAGTTGAATGAATGCATCATGAAGAACTTTCTGAGAATGCTTCTCTGTAGATTTTAGGTGAAGATATTCCAAAACCCAGCACAGGCCTCGAAGTGCTCCAAATAACCACTTGCAGATTTTACCAAAAGAGTGTTTCAAAACTGCTCTTTCTATAGGTAAGTTCAAGTCTGTGAGTTGAATGCACTCAACACAAAGAAGTTTCTGAGAATGCTTCTGTTCAGTTTTTATGTGAAGATATTTCCTTTTCCAGCATAGGCCTCAAACGGCTCCAAATATCCACTTGCAGATTCTACAAAAAGAGTGTTTCCAAACTTCTCTATCAATTGGTAGGTTCAACTCTGTGAGTTGAATGAAGTCATCACAAAGAAGTTTCTGAGAATCCTTCTCTCTAGTTTTTACGTGAAGATATTTCCTTTTCCAGCGTAGGCCTCAAAGCGCTCCAAATAAACACATGCAGATTCTACAAAAGGAGTGTTTCAAGACTGTTCTATCAAAGGGAACGTTCAAGTCTGTGAGTTGAATGTACTCATCACACAGATGTTTCTCAGAATGCTTCTGTCTAGTTTTTAGGTGAAGAGATTTCATTTCCCAGCATAGGCCTCAAAGCGCTCCAAATATCCACTTGCAGATTCTATAAGAAGAGAGTTTCCAAACTGCTCTTTCAAAGGGAAGCTTCAAGTCTGTGATTTGAATGCACTCATCACAAAGAAGTTTCTGAGAATGCTTCCGTCTAGTTTCTATATGAAGATATTTCCTTTTCCAACATAGGCCCCAAAGTGCTCCAAATAAACCCTTGCAGATTCTACAAAAGGAGTGTTTCAAAACTGCTCTTTCTATAGGTAAGTTCAAGTCTGTGAGTTGAATGCACTCAACACAAAGAAGTTTCTGAGAATGCTTCTGTTCAGTTTTTATGTGAAGATATTTCCTTTTCCAGCATAGGCCTCAAAGCGCTCCAAATAAACACATGCAGATTCTACAAAAGGAGTGTTTCAAAACTGTTCTATCAAAGGGAACGTTCAAGTCCGTGAGTTGAATGTACTCATCACACAGATGTTTCTCAGAATGCTTCTGTCTAGTTTTTAGGTGAAGAGATTTCATTTCCCAGCATAGGCCTCAAAGCGCTCCAAATATCCACTTGCAGAATCTACGAAAAGAGTGTTTCAAAGCTGCTCTTTCAAAAGCAAGGTTCAAGTCTGTGTGTTGAATGCACTCATCCGAAAGAAGTTTCTGAGAACGCATCTGTCTATTTCTTACGTGAAGATATTTCCTTTTCCAGCTTAGGCCTCAAAGCGCTCCAAATAAACACTTGCAAATTCTACAAAAGGAGTGTTTCAAAAGAGTTCTATCAAAAGGAACGTTCAAGTCTGTGAGTTGAATGCACTTATCATACCGAAGTTTCCTGGAATGCTTCTGTCTAGTTTTTATGTGAAGACATTTCCTTTTCCAGCAGAGGCCTCAAAACACTCCAAATATCCACTTGCAGATTCTACAAAAAGAGTGTTTCAAAACTGCTCTATCAAAAGCAAACTTCAACACTGTGAGTAGAATGCACTCATCACAAAGAAGTTTCTGAGAATGCTTCTGTCTAGTTTTTATGTGAAGATATTTCCTTTTCCAACATAGGCCTCAAAGTGCTCCAAATAAACACTTGCAGATTCTACAAAAGGAGTGTTTCGAAACTGCTGTTTCAAGAGGAACGTTCAAGTCTGTGAGTTGAATGCACTCATCACACAGAAGTTTCTGAGAATGCTTCTGTCTAGTGTTTATGTGAAGATGTTTCCTTTTCCAGCATAGGCCTCAAAACGCTCCAAATATCCTCTTGCAGATTCTACAAAAAGAGTGTTTCAAAACTGTTCTATCAAAAGGAAGGTTCAACTCTGTGAGTTGAATGAATGCATTATGAAGAACTTTCTGAGAATGCTTCTCTGTAGTTTTTAGGTGAAGATATTCCAAAACCCAGCACAGGCCTCGAAGTGCTCCAAATAACCACTTGCAGATTTTACCAAAAGAGTGTTTCAAAACTGCTCTTTCTATAGGTAAGTTCAAGTCTGTGAGTTGAATGCACTCAACACAAAGAAGTTTCTGAGAATGCTTCTGTTCAGTTTTTATGTGAAGATATTTCCTTTTCCAGCATAGGCCTCAAACGGCTCCAAATATCCACTTGCAGATTCTACAAAAAGAGTGTTTCCAAACTTCTCTATCAATTGGTAGGTTCAACTCTGTGAGTTGAATGAAGTCATCACAAAGAAGTTTCTGAGAATCCTTCTCTCTAGTTTTTATGTGAAGATATTCCCTTTTCCAACATAGGCCTCAAGGTGCTCCGAATAAACACTTGCAGATTCTACAAACTTAATGTTTCAAAACTGTTCTATCAAAAGGAACGTTGAAGTCTGTGAGTTGAATGCACTCATCACAAAGAAGTTTCTCAGAATGCTTCCGTCTAGTTTTTAGGTGAAGAGATTTCATTTCCCAGCACAGGCCTCAAAGCGCTCCAAATATCCACTTGCAGATTCTACAAGAAGAGTGTTTCCAAACTGCTCTTTCAAAAGGAAGCTTCAAGTCTGTGAGTTGAATGCACTCATCACAAAGAAGTTTCTGAGAATGCTTCCGTCTAGTTTCTATATGAAGATATTTCCTTTTCCAACATAGGCCCCAAAGTGCTCCAAATAAACCCTTGCAGATTCTACAAAAGGAGTGTTTCAAAACTGCTCTTTCTATAGGTAAGTTCAAGTCTGTGAGTTGAATGCACTCAACACAAAGAAGTTTCTGAGAATGCTTCTGTTCAGTTTTTATGTGAAGATATTTCCTTTTCCAGCATAGGCCTCAAACGGCTCCAAATATCCACTTGAAGATTCTACAAAAAGAGTGTTTCCAAACTTCTCTATCAATTGGTAGGTTCAACTCTGTGAGTTGAATGAACTAATCACAAAGAAGTTTCTGAGAATCCTTCTCTCTAGTTTTTACGTGAAGATATTTCCTTTTCCAGCGTAGGCCTCAAAGCGCTCCAAATAAACACATGCAGATTCTACAAAAGGAGTGTTTCAAAACTGTTCTATCAAAGGGAACGTTCAAGTCTGTGAGTTGAATGTACTCATAACACAGATGTTTCTCAGAATGCTTCTGTCTAGTTTTTAGGTGAAGAGATTTCATTTCCCAGCATAGGCCTCAAAGCGCTCCAAATATCCACTTGCAGATTCTATAAGAAGAGAGTTTCCAAACTGCTCTTTCAAAAGGAAGCTTCAAGTCTGTGAGTTGAATGCACTCATCACAAAGAAGTTTCTGAGAATGCTTCCGTCTAGTTTCTATATGAAGATATTTCCTTTTCCAACATAGGCCCCAAAGTGCTCCAAATAAACCCTTGCAGATTCTACAAAAGGAGTGTTTCAAAACTGCTCTTTCTATAGGTAAGTTCAAGTCTGTGAGTTGAATGCACTCAACACAAAGAAGTTTCTGAGAATGATTCTGTTCAGTTTTTATGTGAAGATATTTCCTTTTCCAGCATAGGCCTCAAACGGCTCCAAATATCCACTTGCAGATTCTACAAAAAGAGTGTTTCCAAACTTCTCTATCAATTGGTAGGTTCAACTCTGTGATTTGAATGAACTCATCACAAAGAAGTTTCTGAGAATCCTTCTCTCTAGTTTTTATGTGAAGACATTTCCTTTTCCAGCGTAGGCCTCAAAGCGCTCCAAATAAACACATGCAGATTCTACAAAAGGAGTGTTTCAAAACTGTTCTATCAAAGGGAACGTTCAAGTCTGTGAGTTGAATGTACTCATCACACAGATGTTTCTCAGAATGCTTCTGTCTAGTTTTTAGGTGAAGAGATTTCATTTCCCAGCATAGGCCTCAAAGCGCTCCAAATATCCACTTGCAGAATCTACGAAAAGAGTGTTTCAAAGCTGCTCTTTCAAAAGCAAGGTTCATGTCTGTGTGTTGAACGCACTCATCCGAAAGAAGTTTCTGAGAACGCTTCTGTCTAGTTCTTACGTGAAGATATTTCCTTTTCCAGCTTAGGCCTCAAAGCGCTCCAAATAAACACTTGCAAATTCTACAAAAGGAGTGTTTCAAAAGAGTTCTATCAAAAGGAACGTTCAAGTCTGTGAGTTGAATGCACTTATCATACCGAAGTTTCCTGGAATGCTTCTGTCTAGTTTTTATGTGAAGACATTACCTTTTCCAGCAGAGGCCTCAAAGCACTCCAAATATCCACTTGCAGATTCTACAAAAAGAGTGTTTCAAAACTGCTCTATCAAAAGCAAGCTTCAACACTGTGAGTAGAATGCACTCATCACAAAGAAGTTTCTGAGAATGCTTCTGTCTAGTTTTTATGTGAAGATATTTCCTTTTCCAGCATAGGCCTCAAAACGCTCCAAATATCCTCTTGCAGATTCTACAAAAAGAGTGTTTCAAAACTGTTCTATGAAAAGGAAGGTTCAAATCTGTGAGTTGAATGAATGCATCATGAAGAACTTTCTGAGAATGCTTCTCTGTAGATTTTAGGTGAAGATATTCCAAAACCCAGCACAGGCCTCGAAGTGCTCCAAATAACCACATGCAGATTTTACCAAAAGAGTGTTTCAAAACTGCTCTTTCTATAGGTAAGTTCAAGTCTGTGAGTTGAATGCACTCAACACAAAGAAGTTTCTGAGAATGCTTCTGTTCAGTTTTTATGTGAAGATATTTCCTTTTCCAGCATAGGCCTCAAACGGCTCCAAATATCCACTTGCAGATTCTACAAAAAGAGTGTTTCCAAACTTCTCTATCAATTGGTAGGTTCAACTCTGTGAGTTGAATGAAGTCATCACAAAGAAGTTTCTGAGAATCCTTCTCTCTAGTTTTTACGTGAAGATATTTCCTTTTCCAGCGTAGGCCTCAAAGCGCTCCAAATAAACACATGCAGATTCTACAAAAGGAGTGTTTCAAAACTGTTCTATCAAAGGGAACGTTCAAGTCTGTGAGTTGAATGTACTCATCACACAGATGTTTCTCAGAATGCTTCTGTCTAGTTTTTAGGTGAAGAGATTTCATTTCCCAGCATAGGCCTCAAAGCGCTCCAAATATCCACTTGCAGATTCTATAAGAAGAGAGTTTCCAAACTGCTCTTTCAAAAGGAAGCTTCAAGTCTGTGATTTGAATGCACTCATCACAAAGAAGTTTCTGAGAATGCTTCCGTCTAGTTTCTATATGAAGATATTTCCTTTTCCAACATAGGCCCCAAAGTGCTCCAAATAAACCCTTGCAGATTCTACAAAAGGAGTGTTTCAAAACTGCTCTTTCTATAGGTAAGTTCAAGTCTGTGAGTTGAATGCACTCAACACAAAGAAGTTTCTGAGAATGCTTCTGTTCAGTTTTTATGTGAAGATATTTCCTTTTCCAGCATAGGCCTCAAACGGCTCCAAATATCCACTTGCAGATTCTACAAAAAGAGTGTTTCCAAACTTCTCTATCAATTGGTAGGTTCAACTCTGTGAGTTGAATGAAGTCATCACAAAGAAGTTTCTGAGAATCCTTCTCTCTAGTTTTTACGTGAAGATATTTCCTTTTCCAACATAGGCCTCAACGTGCTCCGAATAAACACTTGCAGATTCTACAAACTTAATGTTTCAAAACTGTTCTATCAAAAGGAACGTTGAAGTCTGTGAGTTGAATGCACTCATCACAAAGAAGTTTCTCAGAATGCTTCCGTCTAGTTTTTAGTTGAAGAGATTTCATTTCCCAGCATAGGCCTCAAAGCACTCCAAATATCCACTTGCAGATTCTATAAGAAGAGAGTTTCCAAACTGCTCTTTCAAAAGGAAGCTTCAAGTCTGTGAGTTGAATGCACTCATCACAAAGAAGTTTCTGAGAATGCTTCCGTCTAGTTTCTATATGAAGATATTTCCTTTTCCAACATAGGCCCCAAAGTGCTCCAAATAAACCCTTGCAGATTCTACAAAAGGAGTGTTTCAAAACTGCTCTTTCTATAGGTAAGTTCAAGTCTGTGAGTTGAATGCACTCAACACAAAGAAGTTTCTGAGAATGCTTCTGTTCAGTTTTTATGTGAAGATATTTCCTTTTCCAGCATAGGCCTCAAACGGCTCCAAATATCCACTTGCAGATTCTACAAAAAGAGTGTTTCCAAACTTCTCTATCAATTGGTAGGTTCAACTCTGTGAGTTGAATGAACTCATCACAAAGAAGTTTCTGAGAATCCTTCTCTCTAGTTTTTATGTGAAGATATTTCCTTTTCCAGCGTAGGCCTCAAAGCACTCCAAATAAACACATGCAGATTCTACAAAAGGAGTGTTTCAAAACTGTTCTATCAGAGGGAACGTTCAAGTCTGTGAGTTGAATGTACTCATCACACAGATGTTTCTCAGAATGCTTCTGTCTAGTTTTTAGGTGAAGAGATTTCATTTCCCAGCATAGGCCTCAAAGCGCTCCAAATATCCACTTGCAGAATCTACGAAAAGAGTGTTTCAAAGCTGCTCTTTCAAAAGCAAAGTTCAAGTCTGTGTGTTGAATGCACTCATCGGAAAGAAGTTTCTGAGAATGCTTCTGTCTAGTTCTTACGTGAAGATATTTATTTTTCCAGCTTAGGCCTCAAAGCGCTCCAAATAAACACTTGCAAATTCTACAAAAGGAGTGTTTCAAAAGAGTTCTATCAAAAGGAACGTTCAAGTCTGTGAGTTGAATGCACTTATCATACCGAAGTTTCCTGGAATGCTTGTGTCTAGTTTTTATGTGAAGACATTTCCTTTTCCAGCAGAGGCCTCAAAGCACTCCAAATATCCACTTGCAGATTCTACAAAAAGAGTGTTTCAAAACTGCTCTATCAAAAGCAAGCTTCAACACTGTGAGTAGAATGCACTCATCACAAAGAAGTTTCTGAGAATGCTTCTGTCTAGTTTTTATGTGAAGATATTTCCTTTTCCAACATAGGCCTCAAAACGCTCCAAATAAACACTTGCAGATTCTACAAAAGGAGTGTTTCGAAACTGCTCTTTCAAGAGGAACGTTCAAGTCTGTGAGTTGAATGCACTCATCACACAGAAGTTTCTGAGAATGCTTCTGTCTAGTTTTTATGTGAAGATGTTTCCTTTTCCAGCATAGGCCTCCAAACGCTCCAAATATCCTCTTCCAGATTCTACAAAAAGAGTGTTTCAAAACTGTTCTATCAAAAGGAAGGTTCAACTCTGTGAGTTGAATGAATGCATCATGAAGAACTTTCTGAGAATGCTTCTCTGTAGTTGTTAGGTGAAGATATTCCAAAACCCAGCACAGGCCTCGAAGTGCTCCAAATAACCACTTGCAGATTTTACCAAAAGAGTGTTTCAAAACTGCTCTTTCTCTAGGTAAGTTCAAGTCTGTGAGTTGAATGCACTCAACACAAAGAAGTTTCTGAGAATGCTTCTGTTCAGTTTTTATGTGAAGATATTTCCTTTTCCAGCATAGGCCTCAAACGGCTCCAAATATCCACTTGCAGATTCTACAAAAAGAGTGTTTCCAAACTTCTCTATCAATTGGTAGGTTCAACTCTGTGAGTTGAATGAAGTCATCACAAAGAAGTTTCTGAGAATCCTTCTCTCTAGTTTTTATGTGAAGATATTTCCTTTTCCAGCGTAGGCCTCAAAGCGCTCCGAATAAACACTTGCAGATTCTACAAACTTAATGTTTCAAAACTGTTCTATCAAAGGGAACGTTCAAGTCTGTGAGTTGAATGTACTCATCACACAGATGTTTCTCAGAATGCTTCTGTCTAGTTTTTAGGTGAAGAGATTTCATTTCCCAGCATAGGCCTCAAAGCGCTCCAAATATCCACTTGCAGATTCTATAAGAAGAGAGTTTCCAAACTGCTCTTTCAAAAGGAAGCTTCAAGACTGTGAGTTGAATGCACTCATCACAAAGAAGTTTCTGAGAATGCTTCCGTCTAGTTTCTATGTGAAGATATTTCCTTTTCCAACATAGGCCCCAAAGTGCTCCAAATAAACCCTTGTAGATTCTACAAAAGGAGTGTTTCAAAACTGCTCTTTCTATAGGTAAGTTCAAGTCTGTGAGTTGAATGCACTCAACACAAAGAAGTTTCTGAGAATGCTTCTGTTCAGTTTTTATGTGAAGATATTTCCTTTTCCAGCATAGGCCTCAAACGGCTCCAAATATCCACTTGCAGATTCTACAAAAAGAGTGTTTCCAAACTTCTCTATCAATTGGTAGGTTCAACTCTGTGAGTTGAATGAACTCATCACAAAGAAGTTTCTGAGAATCCTTCTCTCTAGTTTTTATGTGAAGATATTTCCTTTTCCAACGTAGGCCTCAAAGCGCTCCAAATAAACACATGCAGATTATACAAAAGGAGTGTTTCAAAACTGTTCTATCAAAGGGAACGTTCAAGTCTGTGAGTTGAATGTACTCATCACAGAGATGTTTCTCAGAATGCTTCTGTCTAGTTTTTAGGTGAAGAGATTTCATTTCCCAGCATAGGCCTCAAAGCGCTCCAAATATCCACTTGCAGAATCTACGAAAAGAGTGTTTCAAAGCTGCTCTTTCAAAAGCAAGGTTCAAGTCTGTGTGTTGAATGCACTCATCAGAAAGAAGTTTCTGAGAATGCTTCTGTCTAGTTCTTACCTGAAGATATTTCCTTTTCCAGCTTAGGCCTCAAAGCGCTCCAAATAAACACTTGCAAATTCTACAAAAGGAGTGTTTCAAAAGAGTTCTATCAAAAGGCACGTTCAAGTCTGTGAGTTGAATGCACTTATCATACCGAAGTTTCCTGGAATGCTTGTGTCTAGTTTTTATGTGAAGACATTTCCTTTTCCAGCAGAGGCCTCAAAACACTCCAAATATCCACTTGCAGATTCTACAAAAAGAGTGTTTCAAAACTGCTCTATCAAAAGCAAGCTTCAACACTGTGAGTAGAATGCACTCATCACAAAGAAGTTTCTGAGAATGCTTCTGTCTAGTTTTTATGTGAAGATATTTCCTTTTCCAACATAGGCCTCAAAGCGCTCCAAATAAACACTTGCAGATTCTACAAAAGGAGTGATTCGAAACTGCTCTTTCAAGAGGAACGTTCAAGTCTGTGAGTTGAATGCACTCATCACACAGAAGTTTCTGAGAATGCTTCTGTCTACTTTTTATGTGAAGATGTTTCCTTTTCCAGAATAGGCCTCAAAACGCTCCAAATATCCTCTTGCAGATTCTACAAAAAGAGTGTTTCAAAACTGTTCTATCAAAAGGAAGGTTCAACTCTGTGAGTTGAATGAATGCATCATGAAGAACTTTCTGAGAATGCTTCTCTGTAGTTTTTAGGTGAAGATATTCCAAAACCCAGCACAGGCCTCGAAGTGCTCCAAATATCCACTTGCAGATTTTACCAAAAGAGTGTTTCAAAACTGCTCTTTCTATAGGTAAGTTCAAGTCTGTGAGTTGAATGCACTCAACACAAAGAAGTTTCTGAGAATGATTCTGTTCAGTTTTTATGTGAAGATATTTCCTTTTCCAGCATAGGCCTCAAACGGCTCCAAATATCCACTTGCAGATTCTACAAAAAGAGTGTTTCCAAACTTCTCTATCAATTGGTAGGTTCAACTCTGTGATTTGAATGAACTCATCACAAAGAAGTTTCTGAGAATCCTTCTCTCTAGTTTTTATGTGAAGACATTTCCTTTTCCAGCGTAGGCCTCAAAGCGCTCCAAATAAACACATGCAGATTCTACAAAAGGAGTGTTTCAAAACTGTTCTATCAAAGGGAACGTTCAAGTCTGTGAGTTGAATGTACTCATCACACAGATGTTTCTCAGAATGCTTCTGTCTAGTTTTTAGGTGAAGAGATTTCATTTCCCAGCATAGGCCTCAAAGCGCTCCAAATATCCACTTGCAGAATCTACGAAAAGAGTGTTTCAAAGCTGCTCTTTCAAAAGCAAGGTTCATGTCTGTGTGTTGAACGCACTCATCCGAAAGAAGTTTCTGAGAACGCTTCTGTCTAGTTCTTACGTGAAGATATTTCCTTTTCCAGCTTAGGCCTCAAAGCGCTCCAAATAAACACTTGCAAATTCTACAAAAGGAGTGTTTCAAAAGAGTTCTATCAAAAGGAACGTTCAAGTCTGTGAGTTGAATGCACTTATCATACCGAAGTTTCCTGGAATGCTTCTGTCTAGTTTTTATGTGAAGACATTACCTTTTCCAGCAGAGGCCTCAAAGCACTCCAAATATCCACTTGCAGATTCTACAAAAAGAGTGTTTCAAAACTGCTCTATCAAAAGCAAGCTTCAACACTGTGAGTAGAATGCACTCATCACAAAGAAGTTTCTGAGAATGCTTCTGTCTAGTTTTTATGTGAAGATATTTCCTTTTCCAGCATAGGCCTCAAAACGCTCCAAATATCCTCTTGCAGATTCTACAAAAAGAGTGTTTCAAAACTGTTCTATGAAAAGGAAGGTTCAAATCTGTGAGTTGAATGAATGCATCATGAAGAACTTTCTGAGAATGCTTCTCTGTAGATTTTAGGTGAAGATATTCCAAAACCCAGCACAGGCCTCGAAGTGCTCCAAATAACCACTTGCAGATTTTACCAAAAGAGTGTTTCAAAACTGCTCTTTCTATAGGTAAGTTCAAGTCTGTGAGTTGAATGCACTCAACACAAAGAAGTTTCTGAGAATGCTTCTGTTCAGTTTTTATGTGAAGATATTTCCTTTTCCAGCATAGGCCTCAAACGGCTCCAAATATCCACTTGCAGATTCTACAAAAAGAGTGTTTCCAAACTTCTCTATCAATTGGTAGGTTCAACTCTGTGAGTTGAATGAAGTCATCACAAAGAAGTTTCTGAGAATCCTTCTCTCTAGTTTTTACGTGAAGATATTTCCTTTTCCAGCGTAGGCCTCAAAGCGCTCCAAATAAACACATGCAGATTCTACAAAAGGAGTGTTTCAAAACTGTTCTATCAAAGGGAACGTTCAAGTCTGTGAGTTGAATGTACTCATCACACAGATGTTTCTCAGAATGCTTCTGTCTAGTTTTTAGGTGAAGAGATTTCATTTCCCAGCATAGGCCTCAAAGCGCTCCAAATATCCACTTGCAGATTCTATAAGAAGAGAGTTTCCAAACTGCTCTTTCAAAAGGAAGCTTCAAGTCTGTGATTTGAATGCACTCATCACAAAGAAGTTTCTGAGAATGCTTCCGTCTAGTTTCTATATGAAGATATTTCCTTTTCCAACATAGGCCCCAAAGTGCTCCAAATAAACCCTTGCAGATTCTACAAAAGGAGTGTTTCAAAACTGCTCTTTCTATAGGTAAGTTCAAGTCTGTGAGTTGAATGCACTCAACACAAAGAAGTTTCTGAGAATGCTTCTGTTCAGTTTTTATGTGAAGATATTTCCTTTTCCAGCATAGGCCTCAAACGGCTCCAAATATCCACTTGCAGATTCTACAAAAAGAGTGTTTCCAAACTTCTCTATCAATTGGTAGGTTCAACTCTGTGAGTTGAATGAAGTCATCACAAAGAAGTTTCTGAGAATCCTTCTCTCTAGTTTTTACGTGAAGATATTTCCTTTTCCAACATAGGCCTCAACGTGCTCCGAATAAACACTTGCAGATTCTACAAACTTAATGTTTCAAAACTGTTCTATCAAAAGGAACGTTGAAGTCTGTGAGTTGAATGCACTCATCACAAAGAAGTTTCTCAGAATGCTTCCGTCTAGTTTTTAGTTGAAGAGATTTCATTTCCCAGCATAGGCCTCAAAGCACTCCAAATATCCACTTGCAGATTCTATAAGAAGAGAGTTTCCAAACTGCTCTTTCAAAAGGAAGCTTCAAGTCTGTGAGTTGAATGCACTCATCACAAAGAAGTTTCTGAGAATGCTTCCGTCTAGTTTCTATATGAAGATATTTCCTTTTCCAACATAGGCCCCAAAGTGCTCCAAATAAACCCTTGCAGATTCTACAAAAGGAGTGTTTCAAAACTGCTCTTTCTATAGGTAAGTTCAAGTCTGTGAGTTGAATGCACTCAACACAAAGAAGTTTCTGAGAATGCTTCTGTTCGGTTTTTATGTGAAGATATTTCCTTTTCCAGCATAGGCCTCAAACGGCTCCAAATATCCACTTGCAGATTCTACAAAAAGAGTGTTTCCAAACTTCTCTATCAATTGGTAGGTTCAACTCTGTGAGTTGAATGAACTCATCACAAAGAAGTTTCTGAGAATCCTTCTCTCTAGTTTTTATGTGAAGATATTTCCTTTTCCAGCGTAGGCCTCAAAGCACTCCAAATAAACACATGCAGATTCTACAAAAGGAGTGTTTCAAAACTGTTCTATCAGAGGGAACGTTCAAGTCTGTGAGTTGAATGTACTCATCACACAGATGTTTCTCAGAATGCTTCTGTCTAGTTTTTAGGTGAAGAGATTTCATTTCCCAGCATAGGCCTCAAAGCGCTCCAAATATCCACTTGCAGAATCTACGAAAAGAGTGTTTCAAAGCTGCTCTTTCAAAAGCAAAGTTCAAGTCTGTGTGTTGAATGCACTCATCGGAAAGAAGTTTCTGAGAATGCTTCTGTCTAGTTCTTACGTGAAGATATTTATTTTTCCAGCTTAGGCCTCAAAGCGCTCCAAATAAACACTTGCAAATTCTACAAAAGGAGTGTTTCAAAAGAGTTCTATCAAAAGGAACGTTCAAGTCTGTGAGTTGAATGCACTTATCATACCGAAGTTTCCTGGAATGCTTGTGTCTAGTTTTTATGTGAAGACATTTCCTTTTCCAGCAGAGGCCTCAAAGCACTCCAAATATCCACTTGCAGATTCTACAAAAAGAGTGTTTCAAAACTGCTCTATCAAAAGCAAGCTTCAACACTGTGAGTAGAATGCACTCATCACAAAGAAGTTTCTGAGAATGCTTCTGTCTAGTTTTTATGTGAAGATATTTCCTTTTCCAACATAGGCCTCAAAACGCTCCAAATAAACACTTGCAGATTCTACAAAAGGAGTGTTTCGAAACTGCTCTTTCAAGAGGAACGTTCAAGTCTGTGAGTTGAATGCACTCATCACACAGAAGTTTCTGAGAATGCTTCTGTCTAGTTTTTATGTGAAGATGTTTCCTTTTCCAGCATAGGCCTCCAAACGCTCCAAATATCCTCTTCCAGATTCTACAAAAAGAGTGTTTCAAAACTGTTCTATCAAAAGGAAGGTTCAACTCTGTGAGTTGAATGAATGCATCATGAAGAACTTTCTGAGAATGCTTCTCTGTAGTTGTTAGGTGAAGATATTCCAAAACCCAGCACAGGCCTCGAAGTGCTCCAAATAACCACTTGCAGATTTTACCAAAAGAGTGTTTCAAAACTGCTCTTTCTCTAGGTAAGTTCAAGTCTGTGAGTTGAATGCACTCAACACAAAGAAGTTTCTGAGAATGCTTCTGTTCAGTTTTTATGTGAAGATATTTCCTTTTCCAGCATAGGCCTCAAACGGCTCCAAATATCCACTTGCAGATTCTACAAAAAGAGTGTTTCCAAACTTCTCTATCAATTGGTAGGTTCAACTCTGTGAGTTGAATGAACTCATCACAAAGAAGTTTCTGAGAATCCTTCTCTCTAGTTTTTACGTGAAGATATTTCCTTTTCCAACATAGGCCTCAAGGTGCTCCGAATAAACACTTGCAGATTCTACAAACTTAATGTTTCAAAACTGTTCTATCAAAAGGAACGTTGAAGTCTGTGAGTTGAATGCACTCATCACAAAGAAGTTTCTCAGAATGCTTCCGTCTAGTTTTTAGGTGAAGAGATTTCATTTCCCAGCACAGGCCTCAAAGCGCTCCAAATCTCCACTTGCAGATTCTACAAGAAGAGTGTTTCCAAACTGCTCTTTCAAAAGGAAGCTTCAAGTCTGTGAGTTGAATGCACTCATCACAAAGAAGTTTCTGAGAATGCTTCCGTCTAGTTTCTATATGAAGATATTTCCTTTTAAAACATAGGCCCCAAAGTGCTCCTAATAAACCCTTGCAGATTCTACAAAAGGAGTGTTTCAAAACTGCTCTTTCTATAGGTAAGTTCAAGTCTGTGAGTTGAATGCACTCAACACAAAGAAGTTTCTGAGTATGCTTCTGTTCAGTTTTTATGTGAAAATATTTCCTTTTCCAGCATAGGCCTCAAACGGCTCCAAATATCCACTTGAAGATTCTACAAAAAGAGTGTTTCCAAACTTCTCTATCAATTGGTAGGTTCAACTCTGTGAGTTGAATGAAGTCATCACAAAGAAGTTTCTGAGAATCCTTCTCTCTAGTTTTTACGTGAAGACATTTCCTTTTCCAGCGTAGGCCTCAAAGCGCTCCAAATAAACACATGCAGATTCTACAAAAGGAGTGTTTCAAAACTGTTCTATCAAAGGGAACGTTCAAGTCTGTGAGTTGCATGTACTCATCACACAGATGTTTCTCAGAATGCTTCTGTCTAGTTTTTAGGTGAAGAGATTTCATTTCCCAGCATAGGCCTCAAAGCGCTCCAAATATCCACTTGCAGATTCTATAAGAAGAGAGTTTCCAAACTGCTCTTTCAAAAGGAAGCTTCAAGTCTGTGATTTGAATGCACTCATCACAAAGAAGTTTCTGAGAATGCTTCCGTCTAGTTTCTATATGAAGATATTTCCTTTTCCAACATAGGCCCCAAAGTGCTCCAAATAAACCCTTGCAGATTCTACAAAAGGAGTGTTTCAAAACTGCTCTTTCTATAGGTAAGTTCAAGTCTGTGAGTTGAATGCACTCAACACAAAGAAGTTTCTGAGAATGCTTCTGTTCAGTTTTTATGTGAAGATATTTCCTTTTCCAGCATAGGCCTCAAAGCGCTCCAAATAAACACATGCAGATTCTACAAAAGGAGTGTTTCAAAACTGTTCTATCAAAGGGAACGTTCAAGTCCGTGAGTTGAATGTACTCATCACACAGATGTTTCTCAGAATGCTTCTGTCTAGTTTTTAGGTGAAGAGATTTCATTTCCCAGCATAGGCCTCAAAGCGCTCCAAATATCCACTTGCAGAATCTACGAAAAGAGTGTTTCAAAGCTGCTCTTTCAAAAGCAAGGTTCAAGTCTGTGTGTTGAATGCACTCATCCGAAAGAAGTTTCTGAGAATGCTTCTGTCTAGTTCTTACGTGAAGATATTTCCTTTTCCAGCTTAGGCCTCAAAGCGCTCCAAATAAACACTTGCAAATTCTACAAAAGGTGTGTTTCAAAAGAGTTCTATCAAAAGGAACGTTCAAGTCTGTGAGTTGAATGCACTTATCATACCGAAGTTTCCTGGAATGCTTCTGTCTAGTTTTTATGTGAAGACATTTCCTTTTCCAGCAGAGGCCTCAAAGCACTCCAAATATCCACTTGCAGATTCTACAAAAAGAGTGTTTCAAAACTGCTCTATCAAAAGCAAGCTTCAACACTGTGAGTAGAATGCACTCATCACAAAGAAGTTTCTGAGAATGCTTCTGTCTAGTTTTTATGTGAAGATATTTCCTTTTCCAACATAGGCCTCAAAGCGCTCCAAATAAACACTTGCAGATTCTACAAAAGGAGTGTTTCGAAACTGCTCTTTCAAGAGGAACGTTCAAGTCTGTGAGTTGAATGCACTCATCACACAGAAGTTTCTGAGAATGCTTCTGTCTAGTTTTTATGTGAAGATGTTTCCTTTTCCAGCATAGGCCTCCAAACGCTCCAAATATCCTCTTCCAGATTCTACAAAAAGAGTGTTTCAAAACTGTTCTATGAAAAGGAAGGTTCAACTCTGTGAGTTGAATGAATGCATCATGAAGAACTTTCTGAGAATGCTTCTCTGTAGATTTTAGGTGAAGATATTCCAAAACCCAGCACAGGCCTCGAAGTGCTCCAAATAACCACTTGCAGATTTTACCAAAAGAGTGTTTCAAAACTGCTCTTTCTATAGGTAAGTTCAAGTCTGTGAGTTGAATGCACTCAACACAAAGAAGTTTCTGAGAATGCTTCTGTTCAGTTTTTATGTGAAGATATTTCCTTTTCCAGCATAGGCCTCAAACGGCTCCAAATATCCACTTGCAGATTCTACAAAAAGAGTGTTTCCAAACTTCTCTATCAATTGGTAGGTTCAACTCTGTGAGTTGAATGAAGTCATCACAAAGAAGTTTCTGAGAATCCTTCTCTCTAGTTTTTACGTGAAGATATTTCCTTTTCCAGCGTAGGCCTCAAAGCGCTCCAAATAAACACATGCAGATTCTACAAAAGGAGTGTTTCAAGACTGTTCTATCAAAGGGAACGTTCAAGTCTGTGAGTTGAATGTACTCATCACACAGATGTTTCTCAGAATGCTTCTGTCTAGTTTTTAGGTGAAGAGATTTCATTTCCCAGCATAGGCCTCAAAGCGCTCCAAATATCCACTTGCAGATTCTATAAGAAGAGAGTTTCCAAACTGCTCTTTCAAAGGGAAGCTTCAAGTCTGTGATTTGAATGCACTCATCACAAAGAAGTTTCTGAGAATGCTTCCGTCTAGTTTCTATATGAAGATATTTCCTTTTCCAACATAGGCCCCAAAGTGCTCCAAATAAACCCTTGCAGATTCTACAAAAGGAGTGTTTCAAAACTGCTCTTTCTATAGGTAAGTTCAAGTCTGTGAGTTGAATGCACTCAACACAAAGAAGTTTCTGAGAATGCTTCTGTTCAGTTTTTATGTGAAGATATTTCCTTTTCCAGCATAGGCCTCAAAGCGCTCCAAATAAACACATGCAGATTCTACAAAAGGAGTGTTTCAAAACTGTTCTATCAAAGGGAACGTTCAAGTCCGTGAGTTGAATGTACTCATCACACAGATGTTTCTCAGAATGCTTCTGTCTAGTTTTTAGGTGAAGAGATTTCATTTCCCAGCATAGGCCTCAAAGCGCTCCAAATATCCACTTGCAGAATCTACGAAAAGAGTGTTTCAAAGCTGCTCTTTCAAAAGCAAGGTTCAAGTCTGTGTGTTGAATGCACTCATCCGAAAGAAGTTTCTGAGAACGCATCTGTCTATTTCTTACGTGAAGATATTTCCTTTTCCAGCTTAGGCCTCAAAGCGCTCCAAATAAACACTTGCAAATTCTACAAAAGGAGTGTTTCAAAAGAGTTCTATCAAAAGGAACGTTCAAGTCTGTGAGTTGAATGCACTTATCATACCGAAGTTTCCTGGAATGCTTCTGTCTAGTTTTTATGTGAAGACATTTCCTTTTCCAGCAGAGGCCTCAAAACACTCCAAATATCCACTTGCAGATTCTACAAAAAGAGTGTTTCAAAACTGCTCTATCAAAAGCAAACTTCAACACTGTGAGTAGAATGCACTCATCACAAAGAAGTTTCTGAGAATGCTTCTGTCTAGTTTTTATGTGAAGATATTTCCTTTTCCAACATAGGCCTCAAAGTGCTCCAAATAAACACTTGCAGATTCTACAAAAGGAGTGTTTCGAAACTGCTGTTTCAAGAGGAACGTTCAAGTCTGTGAGTTGAATGCACTCATCACACAGAAGTTTCTGAGAATGCTTCTGTCTAGTGTTTATGTGAAGATGTTTCCTTTTCCAGCATAGGCCTCAAAACGCTCCAAATATCCTCTTGCAGATTCTACAAAAAGAGTGTTTCAAAACTGTTCTATCAAAAGGAAGGTTCAACTCTGTGAGTTGAATGAATGCATTATGAAGAACTTTCTGAGAATGCTTCTCTGTAGTTTTTAGGTGAAGATATTCCAAAACCCAGCACAGGCCTCGAAGTGCTCCAAATAACCACTTGCAGATTTTACCAAAAGAGTGTTTCAAAACTGCTCTTTCTATAGGTAAGTTCAAGTCTGTGAGTTGAATGCACTCAACACA
Organism: Pongo abelii; assembly: GCF_028885655.2. Taxonomy (NCBI): domain Eukaryota; kingdom Metazoa; phylum Chordata; class Mammalia; order Primates; family Hominidae; genus Pongo; species Pongo abelii. Next base: position 20,615,405 of record NC_071997.2, on the reverse strand, counting down.
AAGAAGTTTCTGAGAATGCTTCTGTTCAGTTTTTATGTGAAGATATTTCCTTTTCCAGCATAGGCCTCAAACGGCTCCAAATATCCACTTGCAGATTCTACAAAAAGAGTGTTTCCAAACTTCTCTATCAATTGGTAGGTTCAACTCTGTGAGTTGAATGAAGTCATCACAAAGAAGTTTCTGAGAATCCTTCTCTCTAGTTTTTATGTGAAGATATTCCCTTTTCCAACATAGGCCTCAAGGTGCTCCGAATAAACACTTGCAGATTCTACAAACTTAATGTTTCAAAACTGTTCTATCAAAAGGAACGTTGAAGTCTGTGAGTTGAATGCACTCATCACAAAGAAGTTTCTCAGAATGCTTCCGTCTAGTTTTTAGGTGAAGAGATTTCATTTCCCAGCACAGGCCTCAAAGCGCTCCAAATATCCACTTGCAGATTCTACAAGAAGAGTGTTTCCAAACTGCTCTTTCAAAAGGAAGCTTCAAGTCTGTGAGTTGAATGCACTCATCACAAAGAAGTTTCTGAGAATGCTTCCGTCTAGTTTCTATATGAAGATATTTCCTTTTCCAACATAGGCCCCAAAGTACTCCAAATAAACCCTTGCAGATTCTACAAAAGGAGTGTTTCAAAACTGCTCTTTCTATAGGTAAGTTCAAGTCTGTGAGTTGAATGCACTCAACACAAAGAAGTTTCTGAGAATGCTTCTGTTCAGTTTTTATGTGAAGATATTTCCTTTTCCAGCATAGGCCTCAAACGGCTCCAAATATCCACTTGAAGATTCTACAAAAAGAGTGTTTCCAAACTTCTCTATCAATTGGTAGGTTCAACTCTGTGAGTTGAATGAACTAATCACAAAGAAGTTTCTGAGAATCCTTCTCTCTAGTTTTTACGTGAAGATATTTCCTTTTCCAGCGTAGGCCTCAAAGCGCTCCAAATAAACACATGCAGATTCTACAAAAGGAGTGTTTCAAAACTGTTCTATCAAAGGGAACGTTCAAGTCTGTGAGTTGAATGTACTCATAACACAGATGTTTCTCAGAATGCTTCTGTCTAGTTTTTAGGTGAAGAGATTTCATTTCCCAGCATAGGCCTCAAAGCGCTCCAAATATCCACTTGCAGATTCTATAAGAAGAGAGTTTCCAAACTGCTCTTTCAAAAGGAAGCTTCAAGTCTGTGAGTTGAATGCACTCATCACAAAGAAGTTTCTGAGAATGCTTCCGTCTAGTTTCTATATGAAGATATTTCCTTTTCCAACATAGGCCCCAAAGTGCTCCAAATAAACCCTTGCAGATTCTACAAAAGGAGTGTTTCAAAACTGCTCTTTCTATAGGTAAGTTCAAGTCTGTGAGTTGAATGCACTCAACACAAAGAAGTTTCTGAGAATGATTCTGTTCAGTTTTTATGTGAAGATATTTCCTTTTCCAGCATAGGCCTCAAACGGCTCCAAATATCCACTTGCAGATTCTACAAAAAGAGTGTTTCCAAACTTCTCTATCAATTGGTAGGTTCAACTCTGTGATTTGAATGAACTCATCACAAAGAAGTTTCTGAGAATCCTTCTCTCTAGTTTTTATGTGAAGACATTTCCTTTTCCAGCGTAGGCCTCAAAGCGCTCCAAATAAACACATGCAGATTCTACAAAAGGAGTGTTTCAAAACTGTTCTATCAAAGGGAACGTTCAAGTCTGTGAGTTGAATGTACTCATCACACAGATGTTTCTCAGAATGCTTCTGTCTAGTTTTTAGGTGAAGAGATTTCATTTCCCAGCATAGGCCTCAAAGCGCTCCAAATATCCACTTGCAGAATCTACGAAAAGAGTGTTTCAAAGCTGCTCTTTCAAAAGCAAGGTTCATGTCTGTGTGTTGAACGCACTCATCCGAAAGAAGTTTCTGAGAACGCTTCTGTCTAGTTCTTACGTGAAGATATTTCCTTTTCCAGCTTAGGCCTCAAAGCGCTCCAAATAAACACTTGCAAATTCTACAAAAGGAGTGTTTCAAAAGAGTTCTATCAAAAGGAACGTTCAAGTCTGTGAGTTGAATGCACTTATCATACCGAAGTTTCCTGGAATGCTTCTGTCTAGTTTTTATGTGAAGACATTACCTTTTCCAGCAGAGGCCTCAAAGCACTCCAAATATCCACTTGCAGATTCTACAAAAAGAGTGTTTCAAAACTGCTCTATCAAAAGCAAGCTTCAACACTGTGAGTAGAATGCACTCATCACAAAGAAGTTTCTGAGAATGCTTCTGTCTAGTTTTTATGTGAAGATATTTCCTTTTCCAGCATAGGCCTCAAAACGCTCCAAATATCCTCTTGCAGATTCTACAAAAAGAGTGTTTCAAAACTGTTCTATGAAAAGGAAGGTTCAAATCTGTGAGTTGAATGAATGCATCATGAAGAACTTTCTGAGAATGCTTCTCTGTAGATTTTAGGTGAAGATATTCCAAAACCCAGCACAGGCCTCGAAGTGCTCCAAATAACCACATGCAGATTTTACCAAAAGAGTGTTTCAAAACTGCTCTTTCTATAGGTAAGTTCAAGTCTGTGAGTTGAATGCACTCAACAGAAAGAAGTTTCTGAGAATGCTTCTGTTCAGTTTTTATGTGAAGATATTTCCTTTTCCAGCATAGGCCTCAAACGGCTCCAAATATCCACTTGCAGATTCTACAAAAAGAGTGTTTCCAAACTTCTCTATCAATTGGTAGGTTCAACTCTGTGAGTTGAATGAAGTCATCACAAAGAAGTTTCTGAGAATCCTTCTCTCTAGTTTTTACGTGAAGATATTTCCTTTTCCAGCGTAGGCCTCAAAGCGCTCCAAATAAACACATGCAGATTCTACAAAAGGAGTGTTTCAAAACTGTTCTATCAAAGGGAACGTTCAAGTCTGTGAGTTGAATGTACTCATCACACAGATGTTTCTCAGAATGCTTCTGTCTAGTTTTTAGGTGAAGAGATTTCATTTCCCAGCATAGGCCTCAAAGCGCTCCAAATATCCACTTGCAGATTCTATAAGAAGAGAGTTTCCAAACTGCTCTTTCAAAAGGAAGCTTCAAGTCTGTGATTTGAATGCACTCATCACAAAGAAGTTTCTGAGAATGCTTCCGTCTAGTTTCTATATGAAGATATTTCCTTTTCCAACATAGGCCCCAAAGTGCTCCAAATAAACCCTTGCAGATTCTACAAAAGGAGTGTTTCAAAACTGCTCTTTCTATAGGTAAGTTCAAGTCTGTGAGTTGAATGCACTCAACACAAAGAAGTTTCTGAGAATGCTTCTGTTCAGTTTTTATGTGAAGATATTTCCTTTTCCAGCATAGGCCTCAAACGGCTCCAAATATCCACTTGCAGATTCTACAAAAAGAGTGTTTCCAAACTTCTCTATCAATTGGTAGGTTCAACTCTGTGAGTTGAATGAGGTCATCACAAAGAAGTTTCTGAGAATCCTTCTCTCTAGTTTTTACGTGAAGATATTTCCTTTTCCAACATAGGCCTCAACGTGCTCCGAATAAACACTTGCAGATTCTACAAACTTAATGTTTCAAAACTGTTCTATCAAAAGGAACGTTGAAGTCTGTGAGTTGAATGCACTCATCACAAAGAAGTTTCTCAGAATGCTTCCGTCTAGTTTTTAGTTGAAGAGATTTCATTTCCCAGCATAGGCCTCAAAGCACTCCAAATATCCACTTGCAGATTCTATAAGAAGAGAGTTTCCAAACTGCTCTTTCAAAAGGAAGCTTCAAGTCTGTGAGTTGAATGCACTCATCACAAAGAAGTTTCTGAGAATGCTTCCGTCTAGTTTCTATATGAAGATATTTCCTTTTCCAACATAGGCCCCAAAGTGCTCCAAATAAACCCTTGCAGATTCTACAAAAGGAGTGTTTCAAAACTGCTCTTTCTATAGGTAAGTTCAAGTCTGTGAGTTGAATGCACTCAACACAAAGAAGTTTCTGAGAATGCTTCTGTTCAGTTTTTATGTGAAGATATTTCCTTTTCCAGCATAGGCCTCAAACGGCTCCAAATATCCACTTGCAGATTCTACAAAAAGAGTGTTTCCAAACTTCTCTATCAATTGGTAGGTTCAACTATGTGAGTTGAATGAACTCATCACAAAGAAGTTTCTGAGAATCCTTCTCTCTAGTTTTTATGTGAAGATATTTCCTTTTCCAGCGTAGGCCTCAAAGCACTCCAAATAAACACATGCAGATTCTACAAAAGGAGTGTTTCAAAACTGTTCTATCAGAGGGAACGTTCAAGTCTGTGAGTTGAATGTACTCATCACACAGATGTTTCTCAGAATGCTTCTGTCTAGTTTTTAGGTGAAGAGATTTCATTTCCCAGCATAGGCCTCAAAGCGCTCCAAATATCCACTTGCAGAATCTACGAAAAGAGTGTTTCAAAGCTGCTCTTTCAAAAGCAAAGTTCAAGTCTGTGTGTTGAATGCACTCATCGGAAAGAAGTTTCTGAGAATGCTTCTGTCTAGTTCTTACGTGAAGATATTTATTTTTCCAGCTTAGGCCTCAAAGCGCTCCAAATAAACACTTGCAAATTCTACAAAAGGAGTGTTTCAAAAGAGTTCTATCAAAAGGAACGTTCAAGTCTGTGAGTTGAATGCACTTATCATACCGAAGTTTCCTGGAATGCTTGTGTCTAGTTTTTATGTGAAGACATTTCCTTTTCCAGCAGAGGCCTCAAAGCACTCCAAATATCCACTTGCAGATTCTACAAAAAGAGTGTTTCAAAACTGCTCTATCAAAAGCAAGCTTCAACACTGTGAGTAGAATGCACTCATCACAAAGAAGTTTCTGAGAATGCTTCTGTCTAGTTTTTATGTGAAGATATTTCCTTTTCCAACATAGGCCTCAAAACGCTCCAAATAAACACTTGCAGATTCTACAAAAGGAGTGTTTCGAAACTGCTCTTTCAAGAGGAACGTTCAAGTCTGTGAGTTGAATGCACTCATCACACAGAAGTTTCTGAGAATGCTTCTGTCTAGTTTTTATGTGAAGATGTTTCCTTTTCCAGCATAGGCCTCCAAACGCTCCAAATATCCTCTTCCAGATTCTACAAAAAGAGTGTTTCAAAACTGTTCTATCAAAAGGAAGGTTCAACTCTGTGAGTTGAATGAATGCATCATGAAGAACTTTCTGAGAATGCTTCTCTGTAGTTGTTAGGTGAAGATATTCCAAAACCCAGCACAGGCCTCGAAGTGCTCCAAATAACCACTTGCAGATTTTACCAAAAGAGTGTTTCAAAACTGCTCTTTCTCTAGGTAAGTTCAAGTCTGTGAGTTGAATGCACTCAACACAAAGAAGTTTCTGAGAATGCTTCTGTTCAGTTTTTATGTGAAGATATTTCCTTTTCCAGCATAGGCCTCAAACGGCTCCAAATATCCACTTGCAGATTCTACAAAAAGAGTGTTTCCAAACTTCTCTATCAATTGGTAGGTTCAACTCTGTGAGTTGAATGAAGTCATCACAAAGAAGTTTCTGAGAATCCTTCTCTCTAGTTTTTATGTGAAGATATTTCCTTTTCCAGCGTAGGCCTCAAAGCGCTCCGAATAAACACTTGCAGATTCTACAAACTTAATGTTTCAAAACTGTTCTATCAAAGGGAACGTTCAAGTCTGTGAGTTGAATGTACTCATCACACAGATGTTTCTCAGAATGCTTCTGTCTAGTTTTTAGGTGAAGAGATTTCATTTCCCAGCATAGGCCTCAAAGCGCTCCAAATATCCACTTGCAGATTCTATAAGAAGAGAGTTTCCAAACTGCTCTTTCAAAAGGAAGCTTCAAGACTGTGAGTTGAATGCACTCATCACAAAGAAGTTTCTGAGAATGCTTCCGTCTAGTTTCTATGTGAAGATATTTCCTTTTCCAACATAGGCCCCAAAGTGCTCCAAATAAACCCTTGCAGATTCTACAAAAGGAGTGTTTCAAAACTGCTCTTTCTATAGGTAAGTTCAAGTCTGTGAGTTGAATGCACTCAACACAAAGAAGTTTCTGAGAATGCTTCTGTTCAGTTTTTATGTGAAGATATTTCCTTTTCCAGCATAGGCCTCAAACGGCTCCAAATATCCACTTGCAGATTCTACAAAAAGAGTGTTTCCAAACTTCTCTATCAATTGGTAGGTTCAACTCTGTGAGTTGAATGAACTCATCACAAAGAAGTTTCTGAGAATCCTTCTCTCTAGTTTTTATGTGAAGATATTTCCTTTTCCAACGTAGGCCTCAAAGCGCTCCAAATAAACACATGCAGATTATACAAAAGGAGTGTTTCAAAACTGTTCTATCAAAGGGAACGTTCAAGTCTGTGAGTTGAATGTACTCATCACAGAGATGTTTCTCAGAATGCTTCTGTCTAGTTTTTAGGTGAAGAGATTTCATTTCCCAGCATAGGCCTCAAAGCGCTCCAAATATCCACTTGCAGAATCTACGAAAAGAGTGTTTCAAAGCTGCTCTTTCAAAAGCAAGGTTCAAGTCTGTGTGTTGAATGCACTCATCAGAAAGAAGTTTCTGAGAATGCTTCTGTCTAGTTCTTACCTGAAGATATTTCCTTTTCCAGCTTAGGCCTCAAAGCGCTCCAAATAAACACTTGCAAATTCTACAAAAGGAGTGTTTCAAAAGAGTTCTATCAAAAGGCACGTTCAAGTCTGTGAGTTGAATGCACTTATCATACCGAAGTTTCCTGGAATGCTTGTGTCTAGTTTTTATGTGAAGACATTTCCTTTTCCAGCAGAGGCCTCAAAACACTCCAAATATCCACTTGCAGATTCTACAAAAAGAGTGTTTCAAAACTGCTCTATCAAAAGCAAGCTTCAACACTGTGAGTAGAATGCACTCATCACAAAGAAGTTTCTGAGAATGCTTCTGTCTAGTTTTTATGTGAAGATATTTCCTTTTCCAACATAGGCCTCAAAGCGCTCCAAATAAACACTTGCAGATTCTACAAAAGGAGTGATTCGAAACTGCTCTTTCAAGAGGAACGTTCAAGTCTGTGAGTTGAATGCACTCATCACACAGAAGTTTCTGAGAATGCTTCTGTCTACTTTTTATGTGAAGATGTTTCCTTTTCCAGAATAGGCCTCAAAACGCTCCAAATATCCTCTTGCAGATTCTACAAAAAGAGTGTTTCAAAACTGTTCTATCAAAAGGAAGGTTCAACTCTGTGAGTTGAATGAATGCATCATGAAGAACTTTCTGAGAATGCTTCTCTGTAGTTTTTAGGTGAAGATATTCCAAAACCCAGCACAGGCCTCGAAGTGCTCCAAATATCCACTTGCAGATTTTACCAAAAGAGTGTTTCAAAACTGCTCTTTCTATAGGTAAGTTCAAGTCTGTGAGTTGAATGCACTCAACACAAAGAAGTTTCTGAGAATGATTCTGTTCAGTTTTTATGTGAAGATATTTCCTTTTCCAGCATAGGCCTCAAACGGCTCCAAATATCCACTTGCAGATTCTACAAAAAGAGTGTTTCCAAACTTCTCTATCAATTGGTAGGTTCAACTCTGTGATTTGAATGAACTCATCACAAAGAAGTTTCTGAGAATCCTTCTCTCTAGTTTTTATGTGAAGACATTTCCTTTTCCAGCGTAGGCCTCAAAGCGCTCCAAATAAACACATGCAGATTCTACAAAAGGAGTGTTTCAAAACTGTTCTATCAAAGGGAACGTTCAAGTCTGTGAGTTGAATGTACTCATCACACAGATGTTTCTCAGAATGCTTCTGTCTAGTTTTTAGGTGAAGAGATTTCATTTCCCAGCATAGGCCTCAAAGCGCTCCAAATATCCACTTGCAGAATCTACGAAAAGAGTGTTTCAAAGCTGCTCTTTCAAAAGCAAGGTTCATGTCTGTGTGTTGAACGCACTCATCCGAAAGAAGTTTCTGAGAACGCTTCTGTCTAGTTCTTACGTGAAGATATTTCCTTTTCCAGCTTAGGCCTCAAAGCGCTCCAAATAAACACTTGCAAATTCTACAAAAGGAGTGTTTCAAAAGAGTTCTATCAAAAGGAACGTTCAAGTCTGTGAGTTGAATGCACTTATCATACCGAAGTTTCCTGGAATGCTTCTGTCTAGTTTTTATGTGAAGACATTACCTTTTCCAGCAGAGGCCTCAAAGCACTCCAAATATCCACTTGCAGATTCTACAAAAAGAGTGTTTCAAAACTGCTCTATCAAAAGCAAGCTTCAACACTGTGAGTAGAATGCACTCATCACAAAGAAGTTTCTGAGAATGCTTCTGTCTAGTTTTTATGTGAAGATATTTCCTTTTCCAGCATAGGCCTCAAAACGCTCCAAATATCCTCTTGCAGATTCTACAAAAAGAGTGTTTCAAAACTGTTCTATGAAAAGGAAGGTTCAAATCTGTGAGTTGAATGAATGCATCATGAAGAACTTTCTGAGAATGCTTCTCTGTAGATTTTAGGTGAAGATATTCCAAAACCCAGCACAGGCCTCGAAGTGCTCCAAATAACCACTTGCAGATTTTACCAAAAGAGTGTTTCAAAACTGCTCTTTCTATAGGTAAGTTCAAGTCTGTGAGTTGAATGCACTCAACACAAAGAAGTTTCTGAGAATGCTTCTGTTCAGTTTTTATGTGAAGATATTTCCTTTTCCAGCATAGGCCTCAAACGGCTCCAAATATCCACTTGCAGATTCTACAAAAAGAGTGTTTCCAAACTTCTCTATCAATTGGTAGGTTCAACTCTGTGAGTTGAATGAAGTCATCACAAAGAAGTTTCTGAGAATCCTTCTCTCTAGTTTTTACGTGAAGATATTTCCTTTTCCAGCGTAGGCCTCAAAGCGCTCCAAATAAACACATGCAGATTCTACAAAAGGAGTGTTTCAAAACTGTTCTATCAAAGGGAACGTTCAAGTCTGTGAGTTGAATGTACTCATCACACAGATGTTTCTCAGAATGCTTCTGTCTAGTTTTTAGGTGAAGAGATTTCATTTCCCAGCATAGGCCTCAAAGCGCTCCAAATATCCACTTGCAGATTCTATAAGAAGAGAGTTTCCAAACTGCTCTTTCAAAAGGAAGCTTCAAGTCTGTGATTTGAATGCACTCATCACAAAGAAGTTTCTGAGAATGCTTCCGTCTAGTTTCTATATGAAGATATTTCCTTTTCCAACATAGGCCCCAAAGTGCACCAAATAAACCCTTGCAGATTCTACAAAAGGAGTGTTTCAAAACTGCTCTTTCTATAGGTAAGTTCAAGTCTGTGAGTTGAATGCACTCAACACAAAGAAGTTTCTGAGAATGCTTCTGTTCAGTTTTTATGTGAAGATATTTCCTTTTCCAGCATAGGCCTCAAACGGCTCCAAATATCCACTTGCAGATTCTACAAAAAGAGTGTTTCCAAACTTCTCTATCAATTGGTAGGTTCAACTCTGTGAGTTGAATGAAGTCATCACAAAGAAGTTTCTGAGAATCCTTCTCTCTAGTTTTTACGTGAAGATATTTCCTTTTCCAACATAGGCCTCAACGTGCTCCGAATAAACACTTGCAGATTCTACAAACTTAATGTTTCAAAACTGTTCTATCAAAAGGAACGTTGAAGTCTGTGAGTTGAATGCACTCATCACAAAGAAGTTTCTCAGAATGCTTCCGTCTAGTTTTTAGTTGAAGAGATTTCATTTCCCAGCATAGGCCTCAAAGCACTCCAAATATCCACTTGCAGATTCTATAAGAAGAGAGTTTCCAAACTGCTCTTTCAAAAGGAAGCTTCAAGTCTGTGAGTTGAATGCACTCATCACAAAGAAGTTTCTGAGAATGCTTCCGTCTAGTTTCTATATGAAGATATTTCCTTTTCCAACATAGGCCCCAAAGTGCTCCAAATAAACCCTTGCAGATTCTACAAAAGGAGTGTTTCAAAACTGCTCTTTCTATAGGTAAGTTCAAGTCTGTGAGTTGAATGCACTCAACACAAAGAAGTTTCTGAGAATGCTTCTGTTCGGTTTTTATGTGAAGATATTTCCTTTTCCAGCATAGGCCTCAAACGGCTCCAAATATCCACTTGCAGATTCTACAAAAAGAGTGTTTCCAAACTTCTCTATCAATTGGTAGGTTCAACTCTGTGAGTTGAATGAACTCATCACAAAGAAGTTTCTGAGAATCCTTCTCTCTAGTTTTTATGTGAAGATATTTCCTTTTCCAGCGTAGGCCTCAAAGCACTCCAAATAAACACATGCAGATTCTACAAAAGGAGTGTTTCAAAACTGTTCTATCAGAGGGAACGTTCAAGTCTGTGAGTTGAATGTACTCATCACACAGATGTTTCTCAGAATGCTTCTGTCTAGTTTTTAGGTGAAGAGATTTCATTTCCCAGCATAGGCCTCAAAGCGCTCCAAATATCCACTTGCAGAATCTACGAAAAGAGTGTTTCAAAGCTGCTCTTTCAAAAGCAAAGTTCAAGTCTGTGTGTTGAATGCACTCATCGGAAAGAAGTTTCTGAGAATGCTTCTGTCTAGTTCTTACGTGAAGATATTTATTTTTCCAGCTTAGGCCTCAAAGCGCTCCAAATAAACACTTGCAAATTCTACAAAAGGAGTGTTTCAAAAGAGTTCTATCAAAAGGAACGTTCAAGTCTGTGAGTTGAATGCACTTATCATACCGAAGTTTCCTGGAATGCTTGTGTCTAGTTTTTATGTGAAGACATTTCCTTTTCCAGCAGAGGCCTCAAAGCACTCCAAATATCCACTTGCAGATTCTACAAAAAGAGTGTTTCAAAACTGCTCTATCAAAAGCAAGCTTCAACACTGTGAGTAGAATGCACTCATCACAAAGAAGTTTCTGAGAATGCTTCTGTCTAGTTTTTATGTGAAGATATTTCCTTTTCCAACATAGGCCTCAAAACGCTCCAAATAAACACTTGCAGATTCTACAAAAGGAGTGTTTCGAAACTGCTCTTTCAAGAGGAACGTTCAAGTCTGTGAGTTGAATGCACTCATCACACAGAAGTTTCTGAGAATGCTTCTGTCTAGTTTTTATGTGAAGATGTTTCCTTTTCCAGCATAGGCCTCCAAACGCTCCAAATATCCTCTTCCAGATTCTACAAAAAGAGTGTTTCAAAACTGTTCTATCAAAAGGAAGGTTCAACTCTGTGAGTTGAATGAATGCATCATGAAGAACTTTCTGAGAATGCTTCTCTGTAGTTGTTAGGTGAAGATATTCCAAAACCCAGCACAGGCCTCGAAGTGCTCCAAATAACCACTTGCAGATTTTACCAAAAGAGTGTTTCAAAACTGCTCTTTCTCTAGGTAAGTTCAAGTCTGTGAGTTGAATGCACTCAACACAAAGAAGTTTCTGAGAATGCTTCTGTTCAGTTTTTATGTGAAGATATTTCCTTTTCCAGCATAGGCCTCAAACGGCTCCAAATATCCACTTGCAGATTCTACAAAAAGAGTGTTTCCAAACTTCTCTATCAATTGGTAGGTTCAACTCTGTGAGTTGAATGAACTCATCACAAAGAAGTTTCTGAGAATCCTTCTCTCTAGTTTTTATGTGAAGATATTTCCTTTTCCAGCGTAGGCCTCAAAGCACTCCAAATAAACACATGCAGATTCTACAAAAGGAGTGTTTCAAAACTGTTCTATCAGAGGGAACGTTCAAGTCTGTGAGTTGAATGTACTCATCACACAGATGTTTCTCAGAATGCTTCTGTCTAGTTTTTAGGTGAAGAGATTTCATTTCCCAGCATAGGCCTCAAAGCGCTCCAAATATCCACTTGCAGAATCTACGAAAAGAGTGTTTCAAAGCTGCTCTTTCAAAAGCAAAGTTCAAGTCTGTGTGTTGAATGCACTCATCGGAAAGAAGTTTCTGAGAATGCTTCTGTCTAGTTCTTACGTGAAGATATTTATTTTTCCAGCTTAGGCCTCAAAGCGCTCCAAATAAACACTTGCAAATTCTACAAAAGGAGTGTTTCAAAAGAGTTCTATCAAAAGGAACGTTCAAGTCTGTGAGTTGAATGCACTTATCATACCGAAGTTTCCTGGAATGCTTGTGTCTAGTTTTTATGTGAAGACATTTCCTTTTCCAGCAGAGGCCTCAAAGCACTCCAAATATCCACTTGCAGATTCTACAAAAAGAGTGTTTCAAAACTGCTCTATCAAAAGCAAGCTTCAACACTGTGAGTAGAATGCACTCATCACAAAGAAGTTTCTGAGAATGCTTCTGTCTAGTTTTTATGTGAAGATATTTCCTTTTCCAACATAGGCCTCAAAACGCTCCAAATAAACACTTGCAGATTCTACAAAAGGAGTGTTTCGAAACTGCTCTTTCAAGAGGAACGTTCAAGTCTGTGAGTTGAATGCACTCATCACACAGAAGTTTCTGAGAATGCTTCTGTCTAGTTTTTATGTGAAGATGTTTCCTTTTCCAGCATAGGCCTCCAAACGCTCCAAATATCCTCTTCCAGATTCTACAAAAAGAGTGTTTCAAAACTGTTCTATCAAAAGGAAGGTTCAACTCTGTGAGTTGAATGAATGCATCATGAAGAACTTTCTGAGAATGCTTCTCTGTAGTTGTTAGGTGAAGATATTCCAAAACCCAGCACAGGCCTCGAAGTGCTCCAAATAACCACTTGCAGATTTTACCAAAAGAGTGTTTCAAAACTGCTCTTTCTCTAGGTAAGTTCAAGTCTGTGAGTTGAATGCACTCAACACAAAGAAGTTTCTGAGAATGCTTCTGTTCAGTTTTTATGTGAAGATATTTCCTTTTCCAGCATAGGCCTCAAACGGCTCCAAATATCCACTTGCAGATTCTACAAAAAGAGTGTTTCCAAACTTCTCTATCAATTGGTAGGTTCAACTCTGTGAGTTGAATGAAGTCATCACAAAGAAGTTTCTGAGAATCCTTCTCTCTAGTTTTTATGTGAAGATATTTCCTTTTCCAGCGTAGGCCTCAAAGCGCTCCGAATAAACACTTGCAGATTCTACAAACTTAATGTTTCAAAACTGTTCTATCAAAGGGAACGTTCAAGTCTGTGAGTTGAATGTACTCATCACACAGATGTTTCTCAGAATGCTTCTGTCTAGTTTTTAGGTGAAGAGATTTCATTTCCCAGCATAGGCCTCAAAGCGCTCCAAATATCCACTTGCAGATTCTATAAGAAGAGAGTTTCCAAACTGCTCTTTCAAAAGGAAGCTTCAAGACTGTGAGTTGAATGCACTCATCACAAAGAAGTTTCTGAGAATGCTTCCGTCTAGTTTCTATGTGAAGATATTTCCTTTTCCAACATAGGCCCCAAAGTGCTCCAAATAAACCCTTGCAGATTCTACAAAAGGAGTGTTTCAAAACTGCTCTTTCTATAGGTAAGTTCAAGTCTGTGAGTTGAATGCACTCAACACAAAGAAGTTTCTGAGAATGCTTCTGTTCAGTTTTTATGTGAAGATATTTCCTTTTCCAGCATAGGCATCAAACGGCTCCAAATATCCACTTGCAGATTCTACAAAAAGAGTGTTTCCAAACTTCTCTATCAATTGGTAGGTTCAACTCTGTGAGTTGAATGAACTCATCACAAAGAAGTTTCTGAGAATCCTTCTCTCTAGTTTTTATGTGAAGATATTTCCTTTTCCAACGTAGGCCTCAAAGCGCTCCAAATAAACACATGCAGATTATACAAAAGGAGTGTTTCAAAACTGTTCTATCAAAGGGAACGTTCAAGTCTGTGAGTTGAATGTACTCATCACAGAGATGTTTCTCAGAATGCTTCTGTCTAGTTTTTAGGTGAAGAGATTTCATTTCCCAGCATAGGCCTCAAAGCGCTCCAAATATCCACTTGCAGAATCTACGAAAAGAGTGTTTCAAAGCTGCTCTTTCAAAAGCAAGGTTCAAGTCTGTGTGTTGAATGCACTCATCAGAAAGAAGTTTCTGAGAATGCTTCTGTCTAGTTCTTACCTGAAGATATTTCCTTTTCCAGCTTAGGCCTCAAAGCGCTCCAAATAAACACTTGCAAATTCTACAAAAGGAGTGTTTCAAAAGAGTTCTATCAAAAGGCACGTTCAAGTCTGTGAGTTGAATGCACTTATCATACCGAAGTTTCCTGGAATGCTTGTGTCTAGTTTTTATGTGAAGACATTTCCTTTTCCAGCAGAGGCCTCAAAACACTCCAAATATCCACTTGCAGATTCTACAAAAAGAGTGTTTCAAAACTGCTCTATCAAAAGCAAGCTTCAACACTGTGAGTAGAATGCACTCATCACAAAGAAGTTTCTGAGAATGCTTCTGTCTAGTTTTTATGTGAAGATATTTCCTTTTCCAACATAGGCCTCAAAGCGCTCCAAATAAACACTTGCAGATTCTACAAAAGGAGTGATTCGAAACTGCTCTTTCAAGAGGAACGTTCAAGTCTGTGAGTTGAATGCACTCATCACACAGAAGTTTCTGAGAATGCTTCTGTCTACTTTTTATGTGAAGATGTTTCCTTTTCCAGAATAGGCCTCAAAACGCTCCAAATATCCTCTTGCAGATTCTACAAAAAGAGTGTTTCAAAACTGTTCTATCAAAAGGAAGGTTCAACTCTGTGAGTTGAATGAATGCATCATGAAGAACTTTCTGAGAATGCTTCTCTGTAGTTTTTAGGTGAAGATATTCCAAAACCCAGCACAGGCCTCGAAGTGCTCCAAATATCCACTTGCAGATTTTACCAAAAGAGTGTTTCAAAACTGCTCTTTCTATAGGTAAGTTCAAGTCTGTGAGTTGAATGCACTCAACACAAAGAAGTTTCTGAGAATGCTTCTGTTCAGTTTTTATGTGAAGATATTTCCTTTTCCAGCATAGGCCTCAAACGGCTCCAAATATCCACTTGCAGATTGTACAAAAAGAGTGTTTCCAAACTTCTCTATCAATTGGTAGGTTCAACTCTGTGAGTTGAATGAACTCATCACAAAGAAGTTTCTGAGAATCCTTCTCTCTAGTTTTTATGTGAAGATATTTCCTTTTCCAACGTAGGCCTCAAAGCGCTCCAAATAAACACATGCAGATTCTACAAAAGGAGTGTTTCAAAACTGTTCTATCAAAGGGAACGTTCAAGTCTGTGAGTTGAATGTACTCATCACACAGATGTTTCTCAGAATGCTTCTGTCTAGTTTTTAGCTGAAGAGATTTCATTTCCCAGCATAGGCCTCAAAGCGCTCCAAATATCCACTTGCAGAATCTACGAAAAGAGTGTTTCAAAGCTGCTCTTTCAAAAGCAAGGTTCAAGTCTGTGTGTTGAATGCACTCATCCGAAAGAAGTTTCTGAGAATGCTTCTGTCTAGTTCTTACGTGAAGATATTTCCTTTTCCAGCTTAGGCCTCAAAGCGCTCCAAATAAACACTTGGAAATTCTACAAAAGGAGTGTTTCAAAAGAGTTCTATCAAAAGGCACGTTCAAGTCTGTGAGTTGAATGCACTTATCATACCGAAGTTTCCTGGAATGCTTCTGTCTAGTTTTTATGTGAAGACATTTCCTTTTCCAGCATAGGCCTCAAAGCACTCCAAATATCCACTTGCAGATTCTACAAAGAGAGAGTTTCAAAACTGCTCTATCAAAAGCAAGCTTCAACACTGTGAGTAGAATGCACTCATCACAAAGAAGTTTCTGAGCATGCTTCTGTCTAGTTTTTATGTGAAGATATTTCCTTTTCCAACATAGGCCTCAAAGCGCTCCAAATAAACACTTGCAGATTCTACAAAAGGAGTGTTTCGAAACTGCTCTTTCAACAGGAACGTTCAAGTCTGTGAGTTGAATGCACTCATCACACAGAAGTTTCTCAGAATGCTTCCGTCTAGTTTTTATGTGAAGATATTTCCTTTTCCAGCATAGGCCTCAGAACGCTCCAAATATCCTCTTGCAGATTCTACAAAAAGAGTGTTTCAAAACTGTTCTATCAAAAGGAAGGTTCAATTCTGTGAGTTGAATGAATGCATCATGAAGAACTTTCTGAGAATGCTTCTCTGTAGTTATTAGGTGAAGATATTCCAAAACCCAGCACAGGCCTCGAAGTGCTCCAAATAACCACTTGCAGATTTTACCAAAAGAGTGTTTCAAAACTGCTCTTTCTATACGTAAGTTCAACTCTGTGAGATGAATGCACTCAACACAAAGAAGTTTCTGAGAATGCTTCTGTTCAGTTTTTATGTGAAGATATTTCCTTTTCCAGCATAGGCCTCAAACGGCTCCAAATTTTCACTTGCAGATTCTACAAAAAGAGTGTTTCCAAACTTCTCTATCAATTGGTAGGTTCAACCCTGTGAGTTGAATGAAGTCATCACAAAGAAGTTTCTGAGAATCCTTCTCTCTAGTTTTTATGTGAAGATATTTCCTTTTCCAACATAGGCCTCAAGGTGCTCCGAATAAACACTTGCAGATTCTACAAACTTAATGTTTCAAAACTGTTCTATCAAAAGGAACGTTGAAGTCTGTGAGTTGAATGCACTCATCACAAAGAAGTTTCTCAGAATGCTTCCGTCTAGTTTTTAGGTGAAGAGATTTCTTTTCCCAGCATAGGCCTCAATGCGCTCCAAATATCCACTTGCAGATTCTATAAGAAGAGAGTTTCCAAACTGCTCTTTCAAAAGGTGCTTCAAGTCTGTGAGTTGAATGCACTCATCACAAAGAAGTTTCTGAGAATGCTTCCGTCTAGTTTCTATATGAAGATATTTCCTTTTCCAACATAGGCCCCAAAGTGCTCCAAATAAACCCTTGCAGATTCTACAAAAGGAGTGTTTCAAAACTGCTCTTTCTATAGGTAAGTTCAAGTCTGTGAGTTGAATGCACTCAACACAAAGAAGTTTCTGAGAATGCTTCTGTTCAGTTTTTATGTGAAGATATTTCCTTTTCCAGCATAGGCCTCAAACGGCTCCAAATATCCACTTGCAGATTCTACAAAAAGAGTGTTTCCAAACTTCTCTATCAATTGGTAGGTTCAACTCTGTGAGTTGAATGAAGTCATCGCAAAGAAGTTTCTGAGAATCCTTCTCTCTAGTTTTTATGTGAAGATATTTCCTTTTCCAGCGTAGGCCTCAAAGCGCTCCAAATAAACACATGCAGATTCTACAAAAGGAGTGTTTCAAAACTGTTCTATCAAAGGGAACGTTCAAGTCTGTGAGTTGAATGTACTCATCACACAGATGTTTCTCAGAATGCTTCTGTCTAGTTTTTAGGTGAAGAGATTTCATTTCCCAGCATAGGCCTCAAAGCGCTCCAAATATCCACTTGCAGATTCTATAAGAAGAGAGTTTCCAAACTGCTCTTTCAAAAGGAAGCTTCAAGTCTGTGAGTTGAATGCACTCATCACAAAGAAGTTTCTGAGAATGCTTCCGTCTAGTTTCTATATGAAGATATTTCCTTTTCCAACATAGGCCCCAAAGTGCTCCTAATAAACCCTTGCAGATTCTACAAAAGGAGTGTTTCAAAACTGCTCTTTCTATAGGTAAGTTCAAGTCTGTGAGTTGAATGCACTCAACACAAAGAAGTTTCTGAGAATGCTTCTGTTCAGTTTTTATGTGAAGATATTTCCTTTTCCAGCGTAGGCCTCAAAGCGCTCCAGATAAACACTTGCAGATTCTACAAACTTAATGTTTCAAAACTGTTCTATCAAAAGGAACGTTGAAGTCTGTGAGTTGAATGCACTCATCACAAAGAAGTTTCTCAGAATGCTTCCATCTAGTTTTTAGGTGAAGAGATTTCATTTCCCAGCACAGGCCTCAAAGCGCTCCAAATATCCACTTGCAGATTCTACAAGAAGAGTGTTTCCAAACTGCTCTTTCAAAAGGAAGCTTCAAGTCTGTGAGTTGAATGCACTCATCACAAAGAAGTTTCTGAGAATGCTTCCGTCTAGTTTCTATAGGAAGATATTTCCTTTTCCCACATAGGCCCCAAAGTGCTCCAAATAAACCCTTGCAGATTCTACAAAAGGAGTGTTTCGAAACTGCTCTTTCTATAGGTAAGTTCAAGTCTGTGAGTTGAATGCACTCAACACAAAGAAGTTTCTGAGAATGCTTCTGCTCAGTTTTTATGTGAAGATATTTCATTTTCCAGCATAGGCCTCAAACGGCTCCAAATATCCACTTGCAGATTCTACAAAAAGAGTGTTTCCAAACTTCTCTATCAATTGGTAGGTTCAACTCTGTGAGTTGAATGAAGTCATCACAAAGAAGTTTCTGAGAATCCTTCTCTCTAGTTTTTATGTGAAGATATTTCCTTTTCCAGCGTAGGCCACAAAGCGCTCCAAATAAACACATGCAGATTCTACAAAAGGAGTGTTTCAAAACTGTTCTATCAAAGGGAACGTTCAAGTCTGTGAGTTGAATGTAGTCATCACACAGATGTTTCTCAGAATGCTTCTGTCTAGTTTTTAGTTGAAGAGATTTCATTTCCCAGCATAGGCCTCAAAGCGCTCCAAATATCCACTTGCAGATTCTATAAGAAGAGAGTTTCCAAACTGCTCTTTCAAAAGGAAGCTTCAAGTCTGTGAGTTGAATGCACTCATCACAAAGAAGTTTCTGAGAATGCTTCCGTCTAGTTTCTATAGGAAGATATTTCCTTTTCCAACATAGGCCCCAAAGTGCTCCAAATAAACCCTTGCAGATTCTGCAAAAGGAGTGTTTCAAAACTGCTCTTTCTATAGGTAAGTTCAAGTCTGTGAGTTGAATGCACTCAACACAAAGAAGTTTCTGAGAATGCTTCTGTTTAGTTTTTATGTGAAGATATTTCCTTTTCCAGCATAGGCCTCAAACGGCTCCAAATATCCACTTGCAGATTCTACAAAAAGAGTGTTTCCAAACTTCTCTATCAATTGGTAGGTTCAACTCTGTGAGTTGAATGAAGTCATCACAAAGAAGTTTCTGAGAATCCTTCTCTCTAGTTTTTATCTGAAGTTATTTCCTTTTCCAACGTAGTCCTCAAAGCGGTCCAAATAAACACATGCAGATTCTACAAAAGGAGTGTTTCAAAACGTTTCTATCAAAGGGAACGTTCAAGTCTGTGAGTTGAATGTACTCATCACACAGATGTTTCTCAGAATGCTTCTGTCTAGTTTTTAGGTGAAGAGATTTCATTTCCCAGCATAGGCCTCAAAGCGCTCCAAATATCCACTTGCAGAATGTACGAAAAGAGTGTTTCAAAGCTGGTCTTTCAAAAGCAAGGTTCAAGTCTGTGTGTTGAATGCACTCATCTGATAGAAGTTTCTGAGAATGCTTCTGTCTAGTTCTTACGTGAAGATATTTCCTTTTCCAGCTTAGGCTTCAAAGCGCTCCAAATAAACACTTGCAAATTCTACAAAGGAGTGTTTCAAAAGAGTTCTATCAAAAGGAACGTTCAAGTCCGTGAGTTGAATGCACTTATCATACCGAAGTTTCCTGGAATGCTTCTGTCTAGTTTTTATGTGAAGACATTTCCTTTTCCAGCAGAGGCCTCAAAACACTCCAAATATCCACTTGCAGATTCTACAAAAAGAGTGTTTCAAAACTGCTCTATCAAAAGCAAGCTTCAGTACTGTGAGTAGAATGCACTCATCACAAAGAAGTTTCCGAGAATGCTTCTGTCTAGTTTTTATGTGAAGATATTTCCTTTTCCAACATAGGCCTCAAAGCGCTCCAAATAAACACTTGCAGATTCTACAAAAGGAGTGTTTCGAAACTGCTCTTTCAACAGGAACGTTCAAGTCCGTGAGTTGAAAGCACTCATCACACAGAAGTTTCTCAGAATGCTTCTGTCTAGTTTTTATGTGAAGATGTTTCCTTTTCCAGCATAGGCCTCAAAACGCTCCAAATATCCTCTTGCAGATTCTACAAAAAGAGTGTTTCAAAACTGTTCTATCAAAAGGAAGATTCAACTCTGTGAGTTGAATGAATGCATCATGTAGAACTTTCTGAGAATGCTTCTCTGTAGTTTTTAGGTGAAGATATTCCAAAACCCAGCACAGGCCTCGAAGTGCTCCAAATAACCACTTGCAGATTTTACCAAAAGAGTGTTTCAAAACTGCTCTTTCTATAGGTAAGTTCAAGTCTGTGAGTTGAATGGAGTCATCACAAAGAAGTTTCTGAGAATCCTTCTCTCTAGTTTTTATGTGAAGATATTTCCTTTTCCAACATAGGCCTCAAGGTGCTCCAAATAAACACTTGCAGATTCTACAAACTTAATGTTTCAAAACTGTTCTATCAAAAGGAACGTTGAAGTCTGTGAGTTGAATGCACTCATCACAAAGAAGTTTCTCAGAATGCTTCCGTCTAGTTTTTAGGTGAAGAGATTTCATTTCCCAGCACAGGCCTCAAAGCGCTCCAAATCTCCACTTGCAGATTCTACAAGAAGAGTGTTTCCAAACTGCTCTTTCAAAAGGAAGCTTTAAGTCTGTGAGTTGAATGCACTCATCACAAAGAAGTTTCTGAGAATGCTTCCGTCTAGTTTCTATATGAAGATATTTCCTTTTCCAACATAGGCCCCAAAGTGCTCCTAATAAACCCTTGCAGATTCTACAAAAGGAGTGTTTCAAAACTGCTCTTTCTATAGGTAAGTTCAAGTCTGTGAGTTGAATGCACTCAACACAAAGTAGTTTCTGAGAATGCTTCTGTTCAGTTTTTATGTGAAGATATTTCCTTTTCCAGCATAGGCCTCAAACGGCTCCAAATATCCACTTGCAGATTCTACAAAAAGAGTGTTTCCAAACTTCTCTATCAATTGGTAGGTTCAACTCTGTGAGTTGAATGAACTCATCACAAAGAAGTTTCTGAGAATCCTTCTCTCTAGTTTTTATGTGAAGATATTTCCTTTTCCAGCGTAGGCCACAAAGCGCTCCAAATAAACACATGCAGATTCTACAAAAGGAGTGTTTCAAAACTGTTCTATCAAAGGGAACGTTCAAGTCTGTGAGTTGAATGTACTCATCACACAGATGTTTCTCAGAATGCTTCTGTCTAGTTTTTAGCTGAAGAGATTTCATTTCCCAGCATAGGCCTCAAAGCGCTCCAAATATCCACTTGCAGAATCTACGAAAAGAGTGTTTCAAAGCTGCTCTTTCAAAAGCAAGGTTCAAGTCTGTGTGTTGAATGCACTCATCCGAAAGAAGTTTCTGAGAATGCTTCTGTCTAGTTCTTACGTGAAGATATTTCCTTTTCCAGCTTAGGCCTCAAAGCGCTCCAAATAAACACTTGCAAATTCTACAAAAGGAGTGTTTCAAAAGACTTCTATCAAAAGGAGCGTTCAAGTCTGTGAGTTGAATGCACTTATCATACCGAAGTTTCCTGGAATGCTTCTGTCTAGTTTTTATGTGAAGACATTTCCTTTTCCAGCATAGGCCTCAAAGCACTCCAAATATCCACTTGCAGATTCTACAAAAAGAGAATTTCAAAACTGCTCTATCAAAAGCAAGCTTCAACACTGTGAGTAGAATGCACTCATCACAAAGAAGTTTCTGAGCATGCTTCTGTCTAGTTTTTATGTGAAGATATTTCCTTTTCCAACATAGGCCTCAAAGCGCTCCAAATAAACACTTGCAGATTCTACAAAAGGAGTGTTTCGAAACTGCTCTTTCAACAGGAACGTTCAAGTCTGTGAGTTGAATGCACTCATCACACAGAAGTTTCTGAGAATGCTTCTGTCTAGTTTTTATGTGAAGATGTTTCCTTTTCCAGCATAGGCCTCAAAACGCTCCAAATATCCTCTTGCAGATTCTACAAAAAGAGTGTTTCAAAACTGTTCTATCAAAAGGAAGGTTCAACTCTGTGAGTTGAATGAATGCATCATGAAGAACTTTCTGAGAATGCTTCTCTGTAGATTTTAGGTGGAGATATTCCAAAACCCAGCACAGGCCTCGAAGTGCTCCAAATAACCACTTGCAGATTTTACCAAAAGAGTGTTTCAAAACTGCTCTTTCTATAGGTAAGTTCAAGTCTGTGAGTTGAATGCACTCAACACAAAGAAGTTTCTGAGAATGCTTCTGTTCAGTTTTTATGTGAAGATATTTCCTTTTCCAGCATAGGCCTCAAACGGCTCCAAATATCCACTTGCAGATTCTACAAAAAGAGTGTTTCCAAACTTCTCTATCAATTGGTAGGTTCAACTCTGTGAGTTGAATGAAGTCATCACAAAGAAGTTTCTGAGAATCCTTCTCTCTAGTTTTTATGTGAAGATATTCCCTTTTCCAACATAGGCCTCAAGGTGCTCCGAATGAACACTTGCAGATTCTACAAACTTAATGTTTCAAAACTGTTCTATCAAAAGGAACGTTGAAGTCTGTGAGTTGAATGCACTTATCACAAAGAAGTTTCTCAGAATGCTTCCGTCTAGTTTTTAGGTGAAGAGATTTCATTTCCCAGCACAGGCCTCAAAGCGCTCCAAATATCCACTTGCAGATTCTACAAGAAGAGTGTTTCCAAACTGCTCTTTCAAAAGGAAGCTTCAAGTCTGTGAGTTGAATGCACTCATCACATAGAAGTTTCTGAGAATGCTTCCGTCTAGTTTCTATATGAAGATATTTCCTTTTCCCACATAGGCCCCAAAGTGCTCCAAATAAACCCTTGCAGATTCTACAAAAGGAGTGTTTCAAAACTGCTCTTTCTATAGGTAAGTTCAAGTCTGTGAGTTGAATGCACTCAACACAAAGAAGTTTCTGAGAATGATTCTGCTCAGTTTTTATGTGAAGATATTTCATTTTCCAGCATAGGCCTCAAACGGCTCCAAATATCCACTTGCAGATTCTACAAAAAGAGTGTTTCCAAACTTCTCTATCAATTGGTAGGTTCAACTCTGTGAGTTGAATGAAGTCATCACAAAGAAGTTTCTGAGAATCCTTCTCTCTAGTTTTTAGGTGAAGATATTTCCTTTTCCAGCGTAGGCCACAAAGCGCTCCAAATAAACACATGCAGATTCTACAAAAGGAGTGTTTCAAAACTGTTCTATCAAAGGGAACGTTCAAGTCTGTGAGTTGAATGTAGTCATCACACAGATGTTTCTCAGAATGCTTCTGTCTAGTTTTTAGCTGAAGAGATTTCATTTCCCAGCATAGGCCTCAAAGCGCTCCAAATATCCACTTGCAGATTCTATAAGAAGAGAGTTTCCAAACTGCTCTTTCAAAAGGAAGCTTCAAGTCTGTGAGTTGAATGCACTCATCACAAAGAAGTTTCTGAGAATGCTTCCGTCTAGTTTCTATAGGAAGATATTTCCTTTTCCAACATAGGCCCCAAAGTGCTCCAAATAAACCCTTGCAGATTCTACAAAAGGAGTGTTTCAAAACTGCTCTTTCTATAGGTAAGTTCAAGTCTGTGAGTTGAATGCACTCAACACAAAGAAGTTTCTGAGAATGCTTCTGTTTAGTTTTTATGTGAAGATATTTCCTTTTCCAGCATAGGCCTCAAACGGCTCCAAATATCCACTTGCAGATTCTACAAAAAGAGTGTTTCCAAACTTCTCTATCAATTGGTAGGTTCAACTCTGTGAGTTGAATGAAGTCATCACAAAGAAGTTTCTGAGAATCCTTCTCTCTAGTTTTTATCTGAAGTTATTTCCTTTTCCAACGTAGTCCTCAAAGCGGTCCAAATAAACACATGCAGATTCTACAAAAGGAGTGTTTCAAAACGTTTCTATCAAAGGGAACGTTCAAGTCTGTGAGTTGAATGTACTCATCACACAGATGTTTCTCAGAATGCTTCTGTCTAGTTTTTAGGTGAAGAGATTTCATTTCCCAGCATAGGCCTCAAAGCGCTCCAAATATCCACTTGCAGAATGTACGAAAAGAGTGTTTCAAAGCTGGTCTTTCAAAAGCAAGGTTCAAGTCTGTGTGTTGAATGCACTCATCTGATAGAAGTTTCTGAGAATGCTTCTGTCTAGTTCTTACGTGAAGATATTTCCTTTTCCAGCTTAGGCTTCAAAGCGCTCCAAATAAACACTTGCAAATTCTACAAAGGAGTGTTTCAAAAGAGTTCTATCAAAAGGAACGTTCAAGTCCGTGAGTTGAATGCACTTATCATACCGAAGTTTCCTGGAATGCTTCTGTCTAGTTTTTATGTGAAGACATTTCCTTTTCCAGCAGAGGCCTCAAAACACTCCAAATATCCACTTGCAGATTCTACAAAAAGAGTGTTTCAAAACTGCTCTATCAAAAGCAAGCTTCAGCACTGTGAGTAGAATGCACTCATCACAAAGAAGTTTCCGAGAATGCTTCTGTCTAGTTTTTATGTGAAGATATTTCCTTTTCCAACATAGGCCTCAAAGCGCTCCAAATAAACACTTGCAGATTCTACAAAAGGAGTGTTTCGAAACTGCTCTTTCAACAGGAACGTTCAAGTCTGTGAGTTGAAAGCACTCATCACACAGAAGTTTCTCAGAATGCTTCTGTCTAGTTTTTATGTGAAGATGTTTCCTTTTCCAGCATAGGCCTCAAAACGCTCCAAATATCCTCTTGCAGATTCTACAAAAAGAGTGTTTCAAAACTGTTCTATCAAAAGGAAGATTCAACTCTGTGAGTTGAATGAATGCATCATGTAGAACTTTCTGAGAATGCTTCTCTGTAGTTTTTAGGTGAAGATATTCCAAAACCCAGCACAGGCCTCGAAGTGCTCCAAATAACCACTTGCAGATTTTACCAAAAGAGTGTTTCAAAACTGCTCTTTCTATAGGTAAGTTCAAGTCTGTGAGCTGAATGAAGTCATCACAAAGAAGTTTCTGAGAATCCTTCTCTCTAGTTTTTATGTGAAGATATTTCCTTTTCCAACATAGGCCTCAAGGTGCTCCAAATAAACACTTGCAGATTCTACAAACTTAATGTTTCAAAACTGTTCTATCGAAAGGAACGTTGAAGTCTGTGAGTTGAATGCACTCATCGCAAAGAAGTTTCTCAGAATGCTTCCGTCTAGTTTTTAGGTGAAGAGATTTCATTTCCCAGCACAGGACTCAAAGCACTCCAAATATCCACTTGCAGATTCTACAAGAAGAGTGTTTCCAAACTGCTCTTTCAAAAGGAAGCTTCAAGTCTGTGAGTTGAATGCACTCATCACAAAGAAGTTTCTGAGAATGCTTCCGTCTAGTTTCTATACGAAGATATTTCCTTTTCCAACATAGGCCCCAAAGTGCTCCAAATAAACCCTTGCAGATTCTACAAAAGGAGTGTTTCAAAACTGCTCTTTCTATAGGTAAGTTCAAGTCTGTGAGTTGAATGCACTCAACACAAAGAAGTTTCTGAGAATGCTTCTGTTCAGTTTTTATGTGAAGATATTTCCTTTTCCAGCATAGGCCTCAAACGGCTCCAAATATCCACTTGCAGATTCTACAAAAAGAGTGTTTCCAAACTTCTCTATCAATTGGTAGGTTCAACTCTGTGAGTTGAATGAACTCATCACAAAGAAGTTTCTGAGAATCCTTCTCTCTAGTTTTTATGTGAAGATATTTCCTTTTCCAGCGTAGGCCACAAAGCGCTCCAAATAAACACATGCAGATTCTACAAAAGGAGTGTTTCAAAACTGTTCTATCAAAGGGAACGTTCAAGTCTGTGAGTTGAATGTACTCATCACACAGATGTTTCTCAGAATGCTTCTGTCTAGTTTTTAGCTGAAGAGATTTCATTTCCCAGCATAGGCCTCAAAGCGCTCCAAATATCCACTTGCAGAATCTACGAAAAGAGTGTTTCAAAGCTGCTCTTTCAAAAGCAAGGTTCAAGTCTGTGTGTTGAATGCACTCATCCGAAAGAAGTTTCTGAGAATGCTTCTGTCTAGTTCTTACGTGAAGATATTTCCTTTTCCAGCTTAGGCCTCAAAGCGCTCCAAATAAACACTTGCAAATTCTACAAAAGGAGTGTTTCAAAAGACTTCTATCAAAAGGAACGTTCAAGTCTGTGAGTTGAATGCACTTATCATACCGAAGTTTCCTGGAATGCTTCTGTCTAGTTTTTATGTGAAGACATTTCCTTTTCCAGCATAGGCCTCAAAGCACTCCAAATATCCACTTGCAGATTCTACAAAAAGAGAGTTTCAAAACTGCTGTATCAAAAGCAAGCTTCAACACTGTGAGTAGAATGCACTCATCACAAAGAAGTTTCTGAGCATGCTTCTGTCTAGTTTTTATGTGAAGATATTTCCTTTTCCAACATAGGCCTCAAAGCGCTCCAAATAAAGACTTGCAGATTCTACAAAAGGAGTGTTTCGAAACTGCTCTTTCAACAGGAACGTTCAAGTCTGTGAGTTGAATGCACTCATCACACAGAGGTTTCTCAGAATGCTTCTGTCTAGTTTTTATGTGAAGATATTTCCTTTTCCAGCATAGGCCTCAGAACGCTCCAAATATCCTCTTGTAGATTCTACAAAAAGAGTGTTTCAAAACTGTTCTATCAATAGGAAGGTTCAACTCTGTGAGTTGAATGAATGCATCATGAAGAACTTTCTGAGAATGCTTCTCTGTAGTTATTAGGTGAAGATATTCCAAAACCCAGCACAGGCCTCGAAGTGCTCCAAATAACCACTTGCAGATTTTACCAAAAGAGTGTTTCAAAACTGCTCTTTCTATAGGTAAGTTCAAGTCTGTGAGATGAATGCACTCAACACAAAGAAGTTTCTGAGAATGCTTCTGTTCAGTTTTTATGTGAAGATATTTCCTTTTCCAGCATAGGCCTCAAACGGCTCCAAATTTTCACTTGCAGATTCTACAAAAAGAGTGTTTCCAAACTTCTCTATCAATTGGTAGGTTCAACCCTGTGAGTTGAATGAAGTCATCACAAAGAAGTTTCTGAGAATCCTTCTCTCTAGTTTTTATGTGAAGATATTTCCTTTTCCAACATAGGCCTCAAGGTGCTCCGAATAAACACTTGCAGATTCTACAAACTTAATGTTTCAAACCTGTTCTATCAAAAGGAACGTTGAAGTCTGTGAGTTGAATGCAATCATCACAAAGAAGTTTCTCAGAATGCTTCCGTCTAGTTTTTAGGTGAAGAGATTTCATTTCCCAGCATAGGCCTCAAAGCGCTCCAAATATCCACTTGCAGATTCTATAAGAAGAGAGTTTCCAAACTGCTCTTTCAAAAGGTGCTTCAAGTCTGTGAGTTGAATGCACTCATCACAAAGAAGTTTCTGAGAATGCTTCCGTCTAGTTTCTATATGAAGATATTTCCTTTTCCAACATAGGCCCCAAAGTGCTCCAAATAAACCCTTGCAGATTCTACAAAAGGAGTGTTTCAAAACTGCTCTTTCTATAGGTAAGTTCAAGTCTGTGAGTTGAATGCACTCAACACAAAGAAGTTTCTGAGAATGCTTCTGTTCAGTTTTTATGTGAAGATATTTCCTTTTCCAGCATAGGCCTCAAACGGCTCCAAATATCCACTTGCAGATTCTACAAAAAGAGTGTTTCCAAACTTCTCTATCAATTGGTAGGTTCAACTCTGTGAGTTGAATGAAGTCATCGCAAAGAAGTTTCTGAGAATCCTTCTCTCTAGTTTTTATGTGAAGATATTTCCTTTTCCAACGTAGGCCTCAAAGCGCTCCAAATAAACACATGCAGATTCTACAAAAGGAGTGTTTCAAAACTGTTCTATCAAAGGGAACGTTCAAGTCTGTGAGTTGAATGTACTCATCACACAGATGTTTCTCAGAATGCTTCTGTCTAGTTTTTAGGTGAAGAGATTTCATTTCCCAGCATAGGCCTCAAAGCGCTCCAAATATCCACTTGCAGATTCTATAAGAAGAGAGTTTCCAAACTGCTCTTTCAAAAGGAAGCTTCAAGTCTGTGAGTTGAATGCACTCATCACAAAGAAGTTTCTGAGAATGCTTCCGTCTAGTTTCTATATGAAGATATTTCCTTTTCCAACATAGGCCCCAAAGTGCTCCAAATAAACCCTTGCAGATACTACAAAAGGAGTGTTTCAAAACTGCTCTCTCTATAGGTAAGTTCAAGTCTGTGAGTTGAATGCACTCAACACAAAGAAGTTTCTGAGAATGCTTCTGTTCAGTTTTTATGTGAAGATATTTCCTTTTCCAGCATAGGCCTCAAACGGCTCCAAATATCCACTTGCAGATTCTACAAAAAGAGTGTTTCCAAACTTCTCTATCAATTGGTAGGTTCAACTCTGTGAGTTGAATGAACTCATCACAAAGAAGTTTCTGAGAATCCTTCTCTCTAGTTTTTATGTGAAGACATTTCCTTTTCCAACGTAGGCCTCAAAGCGCTCCAAATAAACACATGCGGATTCTACAAAAGGAGTGTTTCAAAACTGTTCTATCAAAGGGAACGTTCAAGTCTGTGAGTTGAATGTACTCATCACACAGATGTTTCTCAGAATGCTTCTGTCTAGTTTTTAGGTGAAGAGATTTCATTTCCCAGCATAGGCCTCAAAGCGCTCCAAATATCCACTTGCAGAATCTACGAAAAGAGTGTTTCAAAGCTGCTCTTTCAAAAGCAAGGTTCAAGTCTGTGTGTTGAATGCACTCATCCAAAAGAAGTTTCTGAGAATGCTTCTGTCTAGTTCTTACGTGAAGATATTTCCTTTTCCAGCTTAGGCCTCAAAGCGCTCCAAATAAACACTTGCAAATTCTACAAAAGGTGTGTTTCAAAAGAGTTCTATCAAAAGGAACGTTCAAGTCTGTGAGTTGAATGCACTTATCATACCGAAGTTTCCTGGAATGCTTCTGTCTAGTTTTTATGTGAAGACATTTCCTTTTCCAGCAGAGGCCTCAAAGCACTCCAAATATCCACTTGCAGATTCTACAAAAAGAGTGTTTCAAAACTGTTCTATGAAAAGGAAGGTTCAACTCTGTGAGTTGAATGAATGCATCATGAAGAACTTTCTGAGAATGCTTCTCTGTAGATTTTAGGTGAAGATATTCCAAAACCCAGCACAGGCCTCGAAGTGCTCCAAATAACCACTTGCAGATTTTACCAAAAGAGTGTTTCAAAACTGCTCTTTCTATAGGTAAGTTCAAGTCTGTGAGTTGAATGCACTCAACACAAAGAAGTTTCTGAGAATGCTTCTGTTCAGTTTTTATGTGAAGATATTTCCTTTTCCAGCATAGGCCTCAAACGGCTCCAAATATCCACTTGCAGATTCTACAAAAAGAGTGTTTCCAAACTTCTCTATCAATTGGTAGGTTCAACTCTGTGAGTTGAATGAACTCATCACAAAGAAGTTTCTGAGAATCCTTCTCTCTAGTTTTTATGTGAAGATATTTCCTTTTCCAACGTAGGCCTCAAAGCGCTCCAAATAAACACATGCAGATTCTACAAAAGGAGTGTTTCAAAACTGTTCTATCAAAGGGAACGTTCAAGTCCGTGAGTTGAATGTACTCATCACACAGATGTTTCTCAGAATGCTTCTGTCTAGTTTTTAGGTGAAGAGATTTCATTTCCCAGCAAAGGCCTCAAAGCGCTCCAAATATCCACTTGCAGAATCTACGAAAAGAGTGTTTCAAAGCTGCTCTTTCAAAAGCAAGGTTCAAGTCTGTGTGTTGAATGCACTCATCCGAAAGAAGTTTCTGAGAACGCTTCTGTCTATTTCTTACGTGAAGATATTTCCTTTTCCAGCTTAGGCCTCAAAGCGCTCCAAATAAACACTTGCAAATTCTACAAAAGGAGTGTTTCAAAAGAGTTCTATCAAAAGGAACGTTCAAGTCTGTGAGTTGAATGCACTTACCATACCGAAGTTTCCTGGAATGCTTCTGTCTAGTTTTTATGTGAAGACATTTCCTTTTCCAGCAGAGGCCTCAAAACACTCCAAATATCCACTTGCAGATTCTACAAAAAGAGTGTTTCAAAACTGCTCTATCAAAAGCAAACTTCAACACTGTGAGTAGAATGCACTCATCACAAAGAAGTTTCTGAGAATGCTTCTGTCTAGTTTTTATGTGAAGATATTTCCTTTTCCAACATAGGCCTCAAAGCGCTCCAAATAAACACTTGCAGATTCTACAAAAGGAGTGTTTCGAAACTGCTCTTTCAAGAGGAACGTTCAAGTCTGTGAGTTGAATGCACTCATCACACAGAAGTTTCTGAGAATGCTTCTGTCTAGTTTTTCTGTGAAGATGTTTCCTTTTCCAGAATAGGCCTCAAAACGCTCCAAATATCCTCTTGCAGATTCTACAAAAAGAGTGTTTCAAAACTGTTCTATCAAAAGGAAGGTTCAACTCTGTGAGTTGAATGAATGCATCATGAAGGACTTTCTGAGAATGCTTCTCTGTAGTTTTTAGGTGAAGATATTCCAAAACCCAGCACAGGCCTCGAAGTGCTCCAAATAACCACTTGCAGATTTTACCAAAAGAGTGTTTCAAAACTGCTCTTTCTATAGGTAAGTTCAAGTCTGTGAGTTGAATGCACTCAACACAAAGAAGTTTCTGAGAATGCTTCTGTTCAGTTTTTATGTGAAGATATTTCCTTTTCCAGCATAGGCCTCAAACGGCTCCAAATATCCACTTGCAGATTCTACAAAAAGAGTGTTTCCAAACTTCTCTATCAATTGGTAGGTTCAACTCTGTGAGTTGAATGAACTCATCACAAAGAAGTTTCTGAGAATCCTTCTCTCTAGTTTTTATGTGAAGATATTTCCTTTTCCAACGTAGGCCTCAAAGCGCTCCAAATAAACACATGCAGATTCTACAAAAGGAGTGTTTCAAAACTGTTCTATCAAAGGGAACGTTCAAGTCTGTGAGTTGAATGTACTCATCACACAGATGTTTCTCAGAATGCTTCTGTCTAGTTTTTAGGTGAAGAGATTTCATTTCCCAGCATAGGCCTCAAAGCGCTCCAAATATCCACTTGCAGAATCTACGAAAAGAGTGTTTCAAAGCTGCTCTTTCAAAAGCAAGGTTGAAGTCTGTGTGTTGAATGCACTCATCCGAAAGAAGTTTCTGAGAATGCTTCTGTCTAGTTCTTACGTGAAGATATTTCCTTTTCCAGCTTAGGCCTCAAAGCGCTCCAAATAAACACTTGCAAATTCTACAAAAGGTGTGTTTCAAAAGAGTTCTATCAAAAGGAACGTTCAAGTCTGTGAGTTGAATGCACTTATCATACCAAAGTTTCCTGGAATGCTTCTGTCTAGTTTTTATGTGAAGACATTTCCTTTTCCAGCAGAGGCCTCAAAGCACTCCAAATATCCACTTGCAGATTCTACAAAAAGAGTGTTTCAAAACTGCTCTATCAAAAGCAAGCTTCAACACTGTGAGTAGAATGCACTCATCACAAAGAAGTTTCTGAGAATGCTTCTGTTCAGTTTTTATGTGAAGATATTTCCTTTTCCAGCATAGGCCTCAAACGGCTCCAAATATCCACTTGCAGATTCTACAAAAAGAGTGTTTCCAAACTTCTCTATCAATTGGTAGGTTCAACTCTGTGAGTTGAATGAAGTCATCACAAAGAAGTTTCTGAGAATCCTTCTCTCTAGTTTTTACGTGAAGATATTTCCTTTTCCAACATAGGCCTCAAGGTGCTCCGAATAAACACTTGCAGATTCTACAAACTTAATGTTTCAAAACTGTTCTATCAAAAGGAACGTTGAAGTCTGTGAGTTGAATGCACTCATCACAAAGAAGTTTCTCAGAATGCTTCCGTCTAGTTTTTAGGTGAAGAGATTTCATTTCCCAGCACAGGCCTCAAAGCGCTCCAAATCTCCACTTGCAGATTCTACAAGAAGAGTGTTTCCAAACTGCTCTTTCAAAAGGAAGCTTTAAGTCTGTGGGTTGAATGCACTCATCACAAAGAAGTTTCTGAGAATGCTTCCGTCTAGTTTCTATATGAAGATATTTCCTTTTCCAACATAGGCCCCAAAGTGCTCCTAATAAACCCTTGCAGATTCTACAAAAGGAGTGTTTCAAAACTGCTCTTTCTATAGGTAAGTTCAAGTCTGTGAGTTGAATGCACTCAACACAAAGAAGTTTCTGAGAATGCTTCTGTTCAGTTTTTATGTGAAGATATTTCCTTTTCCAGCATAGGCCTCAAACGGCTCCAAATATCCACTTGCAGATTCTACAAAAAGAGTGTTTCCAAACTTCTCTATCAATTGGTAGGTTCAACTCTGTGAGTTGAATGAACTCATCACAAAGAAGTTTCTGAGAATCCTTCTCTCTAGTTTTTATGTGAAGATATTTCCTTTTCCAGCGTAGGCCACAAAGCGCTCCAAATAAACACATGCAGATTCTACAAAAGGAGTGTTTCAAAACTGTTCTATCAAAGGGAACGTTCAAGTCTGTGAGTTGAATGTACTCATCACACAGATGTTTCTCAGAATGCTTCTGTCTAGTTTTTAGCTGAAGAGATTTCATTTCCCAGCATAGGCCTCAAAGCGCTCCAAATATCCACTTGCAGAATCTACGAAAAGAGTGTTTCAAAGCTGCTCTTTCAAAAGCAAGGTTCAAGTCTGTGTGTTGAATGCACTCATCCGAAAGAAGTTTCTGAGAATGCTTCTGTCTAGTTCTTACGTGAAGATATTTCCTTTTCCAGCTTAGGCCTCAAAGCGCTCCAAATAAACACTTGCAAATTCTACAAAAGGAGTGTTTCAAAAGACTTCTATCAAAAGGAGCGTTCAAGTCTGTGAGTTGAATGCACTTATCATACCGAAGTTTCCTGGAATGCTTCTGTCTAGTTTTTATGTGAAGACATTTCCTTTTCCAGCATAGGCCTCAAAGCACTCCAAATATCCACTTGCAGATTCTACAAAAAGAGAGTTTCAAAACTGCTCTATCAAAAGCAAGCTTCAACACTGTGAGTAGAATGCACTCATCACAAAGAAGTTTCTGAGCATGCTTCTGTCTAGTTTTTATGTGAAGATATTTCCTTTTCCAGCATAGGCCTCAGAACGCTCCAAATATCCTCTTGCAGATTCTACAAAAAGAGTGTTTCAAAACTGTTCTATCAAAAGGAAGGTTCAACTCTGTGAGTTGAATGAATGCATCATGAAGAACTTTCTGAGAATGCTTCTCTGTAGTTATTAGGTGAAGATATTCCAAAACCCAGCACAGGCCTCGAAGTGCTCCAAATAACCACTTGCAGATTTTACCAAAAGAGTGTTTCAAATCTGCTCTTTCTATACGTAAGTTCAAGTCTGTGAGATGAATGCACTCAACACAAAGAAGTTTCTGAGAATGCTTCTGTTCAGTTTTTATGTGAAGATATTTCCTTTTCCAGCATAGGCCTCAAACGGCTCCAAATTTTCACTTGCAGATTCTACAAAAAGAGTGTTTCCAAACTTCTCTATCAATTGGTAGGTTCAACCCTGTGAGTTGAATGAAGTCATCCAAAGAAGTTTCTGAGAATCCTTCTCTCTAGTTTTTATGTGAAGATATTTCCTTTTCCAACATAGGCCTCAAGGTGCTCCGAATAAACACTTGCAGATTCTACCAACTTAATGTTTCAAAACTGTTCTATCAAAAGGAACGTTGAAGTCTGTGAGTTGAATGCACTCATCACAAAGAAGTTTCTCAGAATGCTTCCGTCTAGTTTTTAGGTGAAGAGATTTCATTTCCCAGCATAGGCCTCAAAGCGCTCCAAATATCCACTTGCAGATTCTATAAGAAGAGAGTTTCCAAACTGCTCTTTCAAAAGGTGCTTCAAGTCTGTGAGTTGAATGCACTCATCACAAAGAAGTTTCTGAGAATGCTTCCGTCTAGTTTCTATATGAAGATATTTCCTTTTCCAACATAGGCCCCAAAGTGCTCAAAATAAACCCTTGCAGATTCTACAAAAGGAGTGTTTCAAAACTGCTCTTTCTATAGGTAAGTTCAAGTCTGTGAGTTGAATGCACTCAACACAAAGAAGTTTCTGAGAATGCTTCTGTTCAGTTTTTATGTGAAGATATTTCCTTTTCCAGCATAGGCCTCAAACGGCTCCAAATATCCACTTGCAGATTCTACAAAAAGAGTGTTTCCAAACTTCTCTATCAATTGGTAGGTTCAACTCTGTGAGTTGAATGAAGTCATCACAAAGAAGTTTCTGAGAATCCTTCTCTCTAGTTTTTACATGAAGATATTTCCTTTTCCAGCGTAGGCCTCAAAGCGCTCCAAATAAACACATGCAGATTCTACAAAAGGAGTGTTTCAAAACTGTTCTATCAAAGGGAACGTTCAAGTCTGTGAATTGAATGTACTCATCACACAGATGTTTCTCAGAATGCTTCTGTCTAGTTTTTAGGTGAAGAGATTTCATTTCCCAGCATAGGCCTCAAAGCGCTCCAAATATCCACTTGCAGATTCTATAAGAAGAGAGTTTCCAAACTGCTCTTTCAAAAGGAAGCTTCAAGTCTGTGATTTGAATGCACTCATCACAAAGAAGTTTCTGAGAATGCTTCCGTCTAGTTTCTATATGAAGATATTTCCTTTTCCAACATAGGCCCCAAAGTGCTCCAAATAAACCCTTGCAGATTCTACAAAAGGAGTGTTTCAAAACTGCTCTTTCTATAGGTAAGTTCAAGTCTGTGAGTTGAATGCACTCAACACAAAGAAGTTTCTGAGAATGCTTCTGTTCAGTTTTTATGTGAAGATATTTCCTTTTCCAGCATAGGCCTCAAAGCGCTCCAAATAAACACATGCAGATTCTACAAAAGGAGTGTTTCAAAACTGTTCTATCAAAGGGAACGTTCAAGTCCGTGAGTTGAATGTACTCATCACACAGATGTTTCTCAGAATCCTTCTGTCTAGTTTTTAGGTGAAGAGATTTCATTTCCCAGCATAGGCCTCAAAGCGCTCCAAATATCCACTTGCAGAATCTACGAAAAGAGTGTTTCAAAGCTGCTCTTTCAAAAGCAAGGTTCAAGTCTGTGTGTTGAATGCACTCATCCGAAAGAAGTTTCTGAGAACGCTTCTGTCTATTTCTTACGTGAAGATATTTCCTTTTCCAGCTTAGGCCTCAAAGCGCTCCAAATAAACACTTGCAAATTCTACAAAAGGAGTGTTTCAAAAGAGTTCTATCAAAAGGAACGTTCAAGTCTGTGAGTTGAATGCACTTATCATACCGAAGTTTCCTGGAATGCTTCTGTCTAGTTTTTATGTGAAGACATTTCCTTTTCCAGCAGAGGCCTCAAAACACTCCAAATATCCACTTGCAGATTCTACAAAAAGAGTGTTTCAAAACTGCTCTATCAAAAGCAAACTTCAACACTGTGAGTAGAATGCACTCATCACAAAGAAGTTTCTGAGAATGCTTCTGTCTAGTTTTTATGTGAAGATATTTCCTTTTCCAACATAGGCCTCAAAGCGCTCCAAATAAACACTTGCAGATTCTACAAAAGGAGTGTTTCGAAACTGCTCTTTCAAGAGGAACGTTCAAGTCTGTGAGTTGAATGCACTCATCACACAGAAGTTTCTGAGAATGCTTCTGTCTAGTTTTTCTGTGAAGATGTTTCCTTTTCCAGAATAGGCCTCAAAACGCTCCAAATATCCTCTTGCAGATTCTACAAAAAGAGTGTTTCAAAACTGTTCTATCAAAAGGAAGGTTCAACTCTGTGAGTTGAATGAATGCATCATGAAGGGCTTTCTGAGAATGCTTCTCTGTAGTTTTTAGGTGAAGATATTCCAAAACCCAGCACAGGCCTCGAAGTGCTCCAAATAACCACTTGCAGATTTTACCAAAAGAGTGTTTCAAAACTGCTCTTTCTATAGGTAAGTTCAAGTCTGTGAGTTGAATGCACTCAACACAAAGAAGTTTCTGAGAATGCTTCTGTTCAGTTTTTATGTGAAGATATTTCCTTTTCCAGCATAGGCCTCAAACGGCTCCAAATATCCACTTGCAGATTCTACAAAAAGAGTGTTTCCAAACTTCTCTATCAATTGGTAGGTTCAACTCTGTGAGTTGAATGAACTCATCACAAAGAAGTTTCTGAGAATCCTTCTCTCTAGTTTTTATGTGAAGATATTTCCTTTTCCAACGTAGGCCTCAAAGCGCTCCAAATAAACACATGCAGATTCTACAAAAGGAGTGTTTCAAAACTGTTCTGTCAAAGGGAACGTTCAAGTCTGTGAGTTGAATGTCCTCATCACACAGATGTTTCTCAGAATGCTTCTGTCTAGTTTTTATGTGAAGAGATTTCATTTCCCAGCATAGGCCTCAAAGCGCTCCAAATATCCACTTGCAGAATCTACGAAAAGAGTGTTTCAAAGCTGCTCTTTCAAAAGCAAGGTTCAAGTCTGTGTGTTGAATGCACTCATCCGAAAGAAGTTTCTGAGAATGCTTCTGTCTAGTTCTTACGTGAAGATATTTCCTTTTCCAGCTTAGGCCTCAAAGCGCTCCAAATAAACACTTGCAAATTCTACAAAAGGTGTGTTTCAAAAGAGTTCTATCAAAAGGAACGTTCAAGTCTGTGAGTTGAATGCACTTATCATACCGAAGTTTCCTGGAATGCTTGTGTCTAGTTTTTATGTGAAGACATTTCCTTTTCCAGCAGAGGCCTCAAAGCACTCCAAATATCCACTTGCAGATTCTACAAAAAGAGTGTTTCAAAACTGCTCTATCAAAAGCAAGCTTCAACACTGTGAGTAGAATGCACTCATCACAAAGAAGTTTCTGAGAATGCTTCTGTCTAGTTTTTATGTGAAGATATTTCCTTTTCCAACATAGGCCTCAAAGCGCTCCAAATAAACACTTGCAGATTCTACAAAAGGAGTGTTTCGAAACTGCTCTTTCAAGAGGAACGTTCAAGTCTGTGAGTTGAATGCACTCATCACACAGAAGTTTCTGAGAATGCTTCTGTCTAGTTTTTATGTGAAGATGTTTCCTTTTCCAGCATAGGCCTCAAAACCCTCCAAATATCCTCTTGCAGATTCTACAAAAAGAGTGTTTCAAAACTGTTCTATCAAAAGGAAGGTTCAACTCTGTGAGTTGAATGAATGCATCATGAAGAACTTTCTGAGAATGCTTCTCTGTAGATTTTAGGTGAAGATATTCCAAAACCCAGCACAGGCCTCGAAGTGCTCCAAATAACCACTTGCAGATTTTACCAAAAGAGTGTTTCAAAACTGCTCTTTCTATAGGTAAGTTCAAGTCTGTGAGTTGAATGCACTCAACACAAAGAAGTTTCTGAGAATGCTTCTGTTCAGTTTTTATGTGAAGATATTTCCTTTTCCAGCATAGGCCTCAAACGGCTCCAAATATCCACTTGCAGATTCTTCAAAAAGAGTGTTTCCAAACTTCTCTATCAATTGGTAGGTTCAACTCTGTGAGTTGAATGAAGTCATCACAAAGAAGTTTCTGAGAATCCTTCTCTCTAGTTTTTATGTGAAGATATTTCCTTTTCCAACATAGGCCTCAAGGTGCTCCGAATAAACACTTGCAGATTCTACAAACTTAATGTTTCAAAACTGTTCTATCAAAAGGAACGTTGAAGTCTGTGAGTTGAATGCACTCATCACAAAGAAGTTTCTCAGAATGCTTCCGTCTAGTTTTTAGGTGAAGAGATTTCATTTCCCAGCACAGGCCTCAAAGCGCTCCAAATCTCCACTTGCAGATTCTACAAGAAGAGTGTTTCCAAACTGCTCTTTCAAAAGGAAGCTTCAAGTCTGTGAGTTGAATGCACTCATCACAAAGAAGTTTCTGAGAATGCTTCCGTCTAGTTTCTATATGAAGATATTTCCTTTTCCCACATAGGCCCCAAAGTGCTCCAAATAAACCCTTGCAGATTCTACAAAAGGAGTGTTTCAAAACTGCTCTTTCTATAGGTAAGTTCAAGTCTGTGAGTTGAATGCACTCAACACAAAGAAGTTTCTGAGAATGCTTCTGTTCAGTCTTTATGTGAAGATATTTCCTTTTCCAGCATAGGCCTCAAAGCGCTCCAAATAAACACATGCAGATTCTACAAAAGGAGTGTTTCAAAACTGTTCTATCAAAGGGAACGTTCAAGTCCGTGAGTTGAATGTACTCATCACACAGATGTTTCTCAGAATGCTTCTGTCTAGTTTTAAGGTGAAGAGATTTCATTTCCCAGCATAGGCCTCAAAGCGCTCCAAATATCCACTTGCAGAATCTACGAAAAGGGTGTTTCAAAGCTGCTCTTTCAAAAGCAAGGTTCAAGTCTGTGTGTTGAATGCACTCATCCGAAAGAAGTTTCTGAGAACGCTTCTGTCTATTTCTTACGTGAAGATATTTCCTTTTCCAGCTTAGGCCTCAAAGCGCTCCAAATAAACACTTGCAAATTCTACAAAAGGAGTGTTTCAAAAGAGTTCTATCAAAAGGAACGTTCAAGTCTGTGAGTTGAATGCACTTATCATACCGAAGTTTCCTGGAATGCTTCTGTCTAGTTTTTATGTGAAGACATTTCCTTTTCTAGCAGAGGCCTCAAAACACTCCAAATATCCACTTGCAGATTCTACAAAAAGAGTGTTTCAAAACTGCTCTATCAAAAGCAAACTTCAACACTGTGAGTAGAATGCACTCATCACAAAGAAGTTTCTGAGAATGCTTCTGTCTAGTTTTTATGTGAAGATATTTCCTTTTCCAACATAGGCCTCAAAGCGCTCCAAATAAACACTTGCAGATTCTACAAAAGGAGTGTTTCGAAACTGCTCTTTCAAGAGGAACGTTCAAGTCTGTGAGTTGAATGCACTCATCACACAGAAGTTTCTGAGAATGCTTCTGTCTAGTTTTTATGTGAAGATGTTTCCTTTTCCAGAATAGGCCTCAAAACGCTCCAAATATCCTCTTGCAGATTCTACAAAAAGAGTGTTTCAAAACTGTTCTATCAAAAGGAAGGTTCAACTCTGTGAGTTGAATGAATGCATCATGAAGGACTTTCTGAGAATGCTTCTCTGTAGTTTTTAGGTGAAGATATTCCAAAACCCAGCACAGGCCTCGAAGTGCTCCAAATAACCACTTGCAGATTTTACCAAAAGAGTGTTTCAAAACTGCTCTTTCTATAGGTAAGTTCAAGTCTGTGAGTTGAATGCACTCAACACAAAGAAGTTTCTGAGAATGCTTCTGTTCAGTTTTTATGTGAAGATATTTCCTTTTCCAGCATTGGCCTCAAACGGCTCCAAATATCCACTTGCAGATTCTACAAAAAGAGTGTTTCCAAACTTCTCTATCAATTGGTAGGTTCAACTCTGTGAGTTGAATGAAGTCATCACAAAGAAGTTTCTGAGAATCCTTCTCTCTAGTTTTTATGTGAAGATATTTCCTTTTCCAACGTAGGCCTCAAAGCGCTCCAAATAAACACATGCAGATTCTACAAAAGGAGTGTTTCAAAACTGTTCTATGAAAGGGAACGTTCAAGTCTGTGAGTTGAATGTACTCATCACACAGATGTTTCTCAGAATGCTTCTGTCTAGTTTTTAGGTGAAGAGATTTCATTTCCCAGCATAGGCCTCAAAGCGCTCCAAATATCCACTTGCAGAATCTACGAAAAGAGTGTTTCAAAGCTGCTCTTTCAAAAGCAAGGTTCAAGTCTGTGTGTTGAATGCACTCATCCGAAAGAAGTTTCTGAGAATGCTTCTGTCTAGTTCTTACGTGAAGATATTTCCTTTTCCAGCTTAGGCCTCAAAGCGCTCCAAATAAACACTTGCAAATTCTACAAAAGGTGTGTTTCAAAAGAGTTCTATCAAAAGGAACGTTCAAGTCTGTGAGTTGAATGCACTTATCATACCGAAGTTTCCTGGAATGCTTCTGTCTAGTTTTTATGTGAAGACATTTCCTTTTCCAGCAGAGGCCTCAAAGCACTCCAAATATCCACTTGCAGATTCTACAAAAAGAGTGTTTCAAAACTGCTCTATCAAAAGCAAGCTTCAGCACTGTGAGTAGAATGCACTCATCACAAAGAAGTTTCTGAGAATGCTTCTGTCTAGTTTTTATGTGAAGATATTTCCTTTTCCAACATAGGCCTCAAAGCGCTCCAAATAAACACTTGCAGATTCTACAAAAGGAGTGTTTCGAAACTGCTCTTTCAACAGGAACGTTCAAGTCTGTGAGTTGAAAGCACTCATCACACAGAAGTTTCTCAGAATGCTTCTGTCTAGTTTTTATGTGAAGATGTTTCCTTTTCCAGCATAGGCCTCAAAACGCTCCAAATATCCTCTTGCAGATTCTACAAAAAGAGTGTTTCAAAACTGTTCTATCAAAAGGAAGATTCAACTCTGTGAGTTGAATGAATGCATCATGTAGAACTTTCTGAGAATGCTTCTCTGTAGTTTTTAGGTGAAGATATTCCAAAACCCAGCACAGGCCTCGAAGTGCTCCAAATAACCACTTGCAGATTTTACCAAAAGAGTGTTTCAAAACTGCTCTTTCTATAGGTAAGTTCAAGTCTGTGAGTTGAATGAAGTCATCACAAAGAAGTTTCTGAGAATCCTTCTCTCTAGTTTTTATGTGAAGATATTTCCTTTTCCAACATAGGCCTCAAGGTGCTCCAAATAAACACTTGCAGATTCTACAAACTTAATGTTTCAAAACTGTTCTATCGAAAGGAACGTTGAAGTCTGTGAGTTGAATGCACTCATCACAAAGAAGTTTCTCAGAATGCTTCCGTCTAGTTTTTAGGTGAAGAGATTTCATTTCCCAGCACAGGACTCAAAGCACTCCAAATATCCACTTGCAGATTCTACAAGAAGAGTGTTTCCAAACTGCTCTTTCAAAAGGAAGCTTCAAGTCTGTGAGTTGAATGCACTCATCACAAAGAAGTTTCTGAGAATGCTTCCGTCTAGTTTCTATACGAAGATATTTCCTTTTCCAACATAGGCCCCAAAGTGCTCCAAATAAACCCTTGCAGATTCTACAAAAGGAGTGTTTCAAAACTGCTCTTTCTATAGGTAAGTTCAAGTCTGTGAGTTGAATGCACTCAACACAAAGAAGTTTCTGAGAATGCTTCTGTTCAGTTTTTATGTGAAGATATTTCCTTTTCCAGCATAGGCCTCAAACGGCTCCAAATATCCACTTGCAGATTCTACAAAAAGAGTGTTTCCAAACTTCTCTATCAATTGGTAGGTTCAACTCTGTGAGTTGAATGAACTCATCACAAAGAAGTTTCTGAGAATCCTTCTCTCTAGTTTTTATGTGAAGATATTTCCTTTTCCAGCGTAGGCCACAAAGCGCTCCAAATAAACACATGCAGATTCTACAAAAGGAGTGTTTCAAAACTGTTCTATCAAAGGGAACGTTCAAGTCTGTGAGTTGAATGTACTCATCACACAGATGTTTCTCAGAATGCTTCTGTCTAGTTTTTAGCTGAAGAGATTTCATTTCCCAGCATAGGCCTCAAAGCGCTCCAAATATCCACTTGCAGAATCTACGAAAAGAGTGTTTCAAAGCTGCTCTTTCAAAAGCAAGGTTCAAGTCTGTGTGTTGAATGCACTCATCCGAAAGAAGTTTCTGAGAATGCTTCTGTCTAGTTCTTACGTGAAGATATTTCCTTTTCCAGCTTAGGCCTCAAAGCGCTCCAAATAAACACTTGCAAATTCTACAAAAGGAGTGTTTCAAAAGACTTCTATCAAAAGGAACGTTCAAGTCTGTGAGTTGAATGCACTTATCATACCGAAGTTTCCTGGAATGCTTCTGTCTAGTTTTTATGTGAAGACATTTCCTTTTCCAGCATAGGCCTCAAAGCACTCCAAATATCCACTTGCAGATTCTACAAAAAGAGAGTTTCAAAACTGCTCTATCAAAAGCAAGCTTCAACACTGTGAGTAGAATGCACTCATCACAAAGAAGTTTCTGAGCATGCTTCTGTCTAGTTTTTATGTGAAGATATTTCCTTTTCCAACATAGGCCTCAAAGCGCTCCAAATAAACACTTGCAGATTCTACAAAAGGAGTGTTTCGAAACTGCTCTTTCAACAGGAACGTTCAAGTCTGTGTGTTGAATGCACTCATCACACAGAGGTTTCTCAGAATGCTTCTGTCTAGTTTTTATGTGAAGATATTTCCTTTTCCAGCATAGGCCTCAGAACGCTCCAAATATCCTCTTGTAGATTCTACAAAAAGAGTGTTTCAAAACTGTTCTATCAAAAGGAAGGTTCAACTCTGTGAGTTGAATGAATGCATCATGAAGAACTTTCTGAGAATGCTTCTCTGTAGTTATTTGGTGAAGATATTCCAAAACCCAGCACAGGCCTCGAAGTGCTCCAAATAACCACTTGCAGATTTTACCAAAAGAGTGTTTCAAAACTGCTCTTTCTATAGGTAAGTTCAAGTCTGTGAGATGAATGCACTCAACACAAAGAAGTTTCTGAGAATGCTTCTGTTCAGTTTTTATGTGAAGATATTTCCTTTTCCAGCATAGGCCTCAAACGGCTCCAAATTTTCACTTGCAGATTCTACAAAAAGAGTGTTTCCAAACTTCTCTATCAATTGGTAGGTTCAACCCTGTGAGTTGAATGAAGTCATCACAAAGAAGTTTCTGAGAATCCTTCTCTCTAGTTTTTATGTGAAGATATTTCCTTTTCCAACATAGGCCTCAAGGTGCTCCGAATAAACACTTGCAGATTCTACAAACTTAATGTTTCAAACCTGTTCTATCAAAAGGAACGTTGAAGTCTGTGAGTTGAATGCAATCATCACAAAGAAGTTTCTCAGAATGCTTCCGTCTAGTTTTTAGGTGAAGAGATTTCATTTCCCAGCATAGGCCTCAAAGCGCTCCAAATATCCACTTGCAGATTCTATAAGAAGAGAGTTTCCAAACTGCTCTTTCAAAAGGTGCTTCAAGTCTGTGAGTTGAATGCACTCATCACAAAGAAGTTTCTGAGAATGCTTCCGTCTAGTTTCTATATGAAGATATTTCCTTTTCCAACATAGGCCCCAAAGTGCTCCAAATAAACCCTTGCAGATTCTACAAAAGGAGTGTTTCAAAACTGCTCTTTCTATAGGTAAGTTCAAGTCTGTGAGTTGAATGCACTCAACACAAAGAAGTTTCTGAGAATGCTTCTGTTCAGTTTTTATGTGAAGATATTTCCTTTTCCAGCATAGGCCTCAAACGGCTCCAAATATCCACTTGCAGATTCTACAAAAAGAGTGTTTCCAAACTTCTCTATCAATTGGTAGGTTCAACTCTGTGAGTTGAATGAAGTCATCGCAAAGAAGTTTCTGAGAATCCTTCTCTCTAGTTTTTATGTGAAGATATTTCCTTTTCCAACGTAGGCCTCAAAGCGCTCCAAATAAACACATGCAGATTCTACAAAAGGAGTGTTTCAAAACTGTTCTATCAAAGGGAACGTTCAAGTCTGTGAGTTGAATGTACTCATCACACAGATGTTTCTCAGAATGCTTCTGTCTAGTTTTTAGGTGAAGAGATTTCATTTCCCAGCATAGGCCTCAAAGCGCTCCAAATATCCACTTGCAGATTCTATAAGAAGAGAGTTTCCAAACTGCTCTTTCAAAAGGAAGCTTCAAGTCTGTGAGTTGAATGCACTCATCACAAAGAAGTTTCTGAGAATGCTTCCGTCTAGTTTCTATATGAAGATATTTCCTTTTCCAACATAGGCCCCAAAGTGCTCCAAATAAACCCTTGCAGATACTACAAAAGGAGTGTTTCAAAACTGCTCTCTCTATAGGTAAGTTCAAGTCTGTGAGTTGAATGCACTCAACACAAAGAAGTTTCTGAGAATGCTTCTGTTCAGTTTTTATGTGAAGATATTTCCTTTTCCAGCATAGGCCTCAAACGGCTCCAAATATCCACTTGCAGATTCTACAAAAAGAGTGTTTCCAAACTTCTCTATCAATTGGTAGGTTCAACTCTGTGAGTTGAATGAACTCATCACAAAGAAGTTTCTGAGAATCCTTCTCTCTAGTTTTTATGTGAAGACATTTCCTTTTCCAACGTAGGCCTCAAAGCGCTCCAAATAAACACATGCGGATTCTACAAAAGGAGTGTTTCAAAACTGTTCTATCAAAGGGAACGTTCAAGTCTGTGAGTTGAATGTACTCATCACACAGATGTTTCTCAGAATGCTTCTGTCTAGTTTTTAGGTGAAGAGATTTCATTTCCCAGCATAGGCCTCAAAGCGCTCCAAATATCCACTTGCAGAATCTACGAAAAGAGTGTTTCAAAGCTGCTCTTTCAAAAGCAAGGTTCAAGTCTGTGTGTTGAATGCACTCATCCGAAAGAAGTTTCTGAGAATGCTTCTGTCTAGTTCTTACGTGAAGATATTTCCTTTTCCAGCTTAGGCCTCAAAGCGCTCCAAATAAACACTTGCAAATTCTACAAAAGGTGTGTTTCAAAAGAGTTCTATCAAAAGGAACGTTCAAGTCTGTGAGTTGAATGCACTTATCATACCGAAGTTTCCTGGAATGCTTCTGTCTAGTTTTTATGTGAAGACATTTCCTTTTCCAGCAGAGGCCTCAAAGCACTCCAAATATCCACTTGCAGATTCTACAAAAAGAGTGTTTCAAAACTGCTCTATCAAAAGCAAGCTTCAACACTGTGAGTAGAATGCACTCATCACAAAGAAGTTTCTGAGAATGCTTCTGTCTAGTTTTTATGTGAAGATATTTCCTTTTCCAACATAGGCCTCAAAGCGCTCCAAATAAACACTTGCAGATTCTACAAAAGGAGTGTTTCGAAACTGCTCTTTCAAGAGGAACGTTCAAGTCTGTGAGTTGAATGCACTCATCACACAGAAGTTTCTGAGAATGCTTCTGTCTAGTTTTTATGTGAAGATGTTTCCTTTTCCAGCATAG
This sequence comes from Pongo abelii, assembly GCF_028885655.2. Taxonomy (NCBI): domain Eukaryota; kingdom Metazoa; phylum Chordata; class Mammalia; order Primates; family Hominidae; genus Pongo; species Pongo abelii. Next base: position 20,570,889 of record NC_071997.2, on the reverse strand, counting down.
GCCTCAAAACGCTCCAAATATCCTCTTGCAGATTCTACAAAAAGAGTGTTTCAAAACTGTTCTATCAAAAGGAAGGTTCAACTCTGTGAGTTGAATGAATGCATCATGAAGAACTTTCTGAGAATGCTTCTCTGTAGATTTTAGGTGAAGATATTCCAAAACCCAGCACAGGCCTCGAAGTGCTCCAAATAACCACTTGCAGATTTTACCAAAAGAGTGTTTCAAAACTACTCTTTCTATAGGTAAGTTCAAGTCTGTGAGTTGAATGCACTCAACACAAAGAAGTTTCTGAGAATGCTTCTGTTCAGTTTTTATGTGAAGATATTTCCTTTTCCAGCATAGGCCTCAAACGGCTCCAAATATCCACTTGCAGATTCTACAAAAAGAGTGTTTCCAAACTTCTCTATCAATTGGTAGGTTCAACTCTGTGAGTTGAATGAACTCATCACAAAGAAGTTTCTGAGAATCCTTCTCTCTAGTTTTTATGTGAAGATATTTCCTTTTCCAACGTAGGCCTCAAAGCGCTCCAAATAAACACATGCAGATTCTACAAAAGGAGTGTTTCAAAACTGTTCTATCAAAGGGAACGTTCAAGTCTGTGAGTTGAATGTACTCATCACACAGATGTTTCTCAGAATGCTTCTGTCTAGTTTTTAGGTGAAGAGATTTCATTTCCCAGCATAGGCCTCAAAGCGCTCCAAATATCCACTTGCAGAATCTACGAAAAGAGTGTTTCAAAGCTGCTCTTTCAAAAGCAAGGTTCAAGTCTGTGTGTTGAATGCACTCATCCGAAAGAAGTTTCTGAGAATGCTTCTGTCTAGTTCTTACGTGAAGATATTTCCTTTTCCAGCTTAGGCCTCAAAGCGCTCCAAATAAACACTTGCAAATTCTACAAAAGGTGTGTTTCAAAAGAGTTCTATCAAAAGGAACGTTCAAGTCTGTGAGTTGAATGCACTTATCATACCGAAGTTTCCTGGAATGCTTCTGTCTAGTTTTTATGTGAAGACATTTCCTTTTCCAGCAGAGGCCTCAAAGCACTCCAAATATCCACTTGCAGATTCTACAAAAAGAGTGTTTCAAAACTGCTCTATCAAAAGCAAGCTTCAACACTGTGAGTAGAATGCACTCATCACAAAGAAGTTTCTGAGAATGCTTCTGTCTAGTTTTTATGTGAAGATATTTCCTTTTCCAACATAGGCCTCAAAGCGCTCCAAATAAACACTTGCAGATTCTACAAAAGGAGTGTTTCGAAACTGCTCTTTCAAGAGGAACGTTCAAGTCTGTGAGTTGAATGCACTCATCACACAGAAGTTTCTGAGAATGCTTCTGTCTAGTTTTTATGTGAAGATGTTTCCTTTTCCAGCATAGGCCTCAAAACTCTCCAAATATCCTCTTGCAGATTCTACAAAAAGAGTGTTTCAAAACTGTTCTATGAAAAGGAAGGTTCAACTCTGTGAGTTGAATGAATGCATCATGAAGAACTTTCTGAGAATGCTTCTCTGTAGATTTTAGGTGAAGATATTCCAAAACCCAGCACAGGCCTCGAAGTGCTCCAAATAACCACTTGCAGATTTTACCAAAAGAGTGTTTCAAAACTGCTCTTTCTATAGGTAAGTTCAAGTCTGTGAGTTGAATGCACTCAACACAAAGAAGTTTCTGAGAATGCTTCTGTTCAGTTTTTATGTGAAGATATTTCCTTTTCCAGCATAGGCCTCAAACGGCTCCAAATATCCACTTGCAGATTCTTCAAAAAGAGTGTTTCCAAACTTCTCTATCAATTGGTAGGTTCAACTCTGTGAGTTGAATGAAGTCATCACAAAGAAGTTTCTGAGAATCCTTCTCTCTAGTTTTTATGTGAAGATATTTCCTTTTCCAACATAGGCCTCAAGGTGCTCCGAATAAACACTTGCAGATTCTACAAACTTAATGTTTCAAAACTGTTCTATCAAAAGGAACGTTGAAGTCTGTGAGTTGAATGCACTCATCACAAAGAAGTTTCTCAGAATGCTTCCGTCTAGTTTTTAGGTGAAGAGATTTCATTTCCCAGCACAGGCCTCAAAGCGCTCCAAATCTCCACTTGCAGAATCTACAAGAAGAGTGTTTCCAAACTGCTCTTTCAAAAGGAAGCTTCAAGTCTGTGAGTTGAATGCACTCATCACAAAGAAGTTTCTGAGAATGCTTCCGTCTAGTTTCTATATGAAGATACTTCCTTTTCCAACATAGGCCCCAAAGTGCTCCTAATAAACCCTTGCAGATTCTACAAAAGGAGTGTTTCAAAACTGCTCTTTCTATAGGTAAGTTCAAGTCTGTGAGTTGAATGCACTCAACACAAAGAAGTTTCTGAGTATGCTTCTGTTCAGTTTTTATGTGAAGATATTTCCTTTTCCAGCATAGGCCTCAAACGGCTCCAAATATCCACTTGAAGATTCTACAAAAAGAGTGTTTCCAAACTTCTCTATCAATTGGTAGGTTCAACTCTGTGAGTTGAATGAAGTCATCACAAAGAAGTTTCTGAGAATCCTTCTCTCTAATTTTTACGTGAAGATATTTCCTTTTCCAGCGTAGGCCTCAAAGCGCTCCAAATAAACACATGCAGATTCTACAAAAGGAGTGTTTCAAAACTGTTCTATCAAAGGGAACGTTCAAGTCTGTGAGTTGAATGTACTCATCACACAGATGTTTCTCAGAATGCTTCTGTCTAGTTTTTAGGTGAAGAGATTTCATTTCCCAGCATAGGCCTCAAAGCGCTCCAAATATCCACTTGCAGATTCTATAAGAAGAGAGTTTCCAAACTGCTCTTTCAAAAGGAAGCTTCAAGTCTGTGATTTGAATGCACTCATCACAAAGAAGTTTCTGAGAATGCTTCCGTCTAGTTTCTATATGAAGATATTTCCTTTTCCAACATAGGCCCCAAAGTGCTCCAAATAAACCCTTGCAGATTCTACAAAAGGAGTGTTTCAAAACTGCTCTTTCTATAGGTAAGTTCAAGTCTGTGAGTTGAATGCACTCAACACAAAGAAGTTTCTGAGAATGCTTCTGTTCAGTTTTTATGTGAAGATATTTCCTTTTCCAGCATAGGCCTCAAAGCGCTCCAAATAAACACATGCAGATTCTACAAAAGGAGTGTTTCAAAACTGTTCCATCAAAGGGAACGTTCAAGTCCGTGAGTTGAATGTACTCATCACACAGATGTTTCTCAGAATGCTTCTGTCTAGTTTTTAGGTGAAGAGATTTCATTTCCCAGCATAGGCCTCAAAGCGCTCCAAATATCCACTTGCAGATTCTATAAGAAGAGAGTTTCCAAACTGCTCTTTCAAAAGGAAGCTTCAAGTCTGTGATTTGAATGCACTCATCACAAAGAAGTTTCTGAGAATGCTTCCGTCTAGTTTCTATATGAAGATATTTCCTTTTCCAACATAGGCCCCAAAGTGCTCCAAATAAACCCTTGCAGATTCTACAAAAGGAGTGTTTCAAAACTGCTCTTTCTATAGGTAAGTTCAAGTCTGTGAGTTGAATGCACTCAACACAAAGAAGTTTCTGAGAATGCTTCTGTTCAGTTTTTATGTGAAGATATTTCCTTTTCCAGCATAGGCCTCAAAGCGCTCCAAATAAACACATGCAGATTCTACAAAAGGAGTGTTTCAAAACTGTTCTATCAAAGGGAACGTTCAAGTCCGTGAGTTGAATGTACTCATCACACAGATGTTTCTCAGAATGCTTCTGTCTAGTTTTTAGGTGAAGAGATTTCATTTCCCAGCATAGGCCTCAAAGCGCTCCAAATATCCACTTGCAGAATCTACGAAAAGAGTGTTTCAAAGCTGCTCTTTCAAAAGCAAGGTTCAAGTCTGTGTGTTGAATGCACTCATCCGAAAGAAGTTTCTGAGAACGCTTCTGTCTATTTCTTACGTGAAGATATTTCCTTTTCCAGCTTAGGCCTCAAAGCGCTCCAAATAAACACTTGCAAATTCTACAAAAGGAGTGTTTCAAAAGAGTTCTATCAAAAGGAACGTTCAAGTCTGTGAGTTGAATGCACTTACCATACCGAAGTTTCCTGGAATGCTTCTGTCTAGTTTTTATGTGAAGACATTTCCTTTTCCAGCAGAGGCCTCAAAACACTCCAAATATCCACTTGCAGATTCTACAAAAAGAGTGTTTCAAAACTGCTCTATCAAAAGCAAACTTCAACACTGTGAGTAGAATGCACTCATCACAAAGAAGTTTCTGAGAATGCTTCTGTCTAGTTTTTATGTGAAGATATTTCCTTTTCCAACATAGGCCTCAAAGCGCTCCAAATAAACACTTGCAGATTCTACAAAAGGAGTGTTTCGAAACTGCTCTTCCAAGAGGAATGTTCAAGTCTGTGAGTTGAATGCACTCATCACACAGAAGTTTCTGAGAATGCTTCTGTCTAGTTTTTATGTGAAGATGTTTCCTTTTCCAGAATAGGCCTCAAAACGCTCCAAATATCCTCTTGCAGATTCTACAAAAAGAGTGTTTCAAAACTGTTCTATCAAAAGGAAGGTTCAACTCTGTGAGTTGAATGAATGCATCATGAAGGACTTTCTGAGAATGCTTCTCTGTAGTTTTTAGGTGAAGATATTCCAAAACCCAGCACAGGCCTCGAAGTGCTCCAAATAACCACTTGCAGATTTTACCAAAAGAGTGTTTCAAAACTGCTCTTTCTATAGGTAAGTTCAAGTCTGTGAGTTGAATGCACTCAACACAAAGAAGTTTCTGAGAATGCTTCTGTTCAGTTTTTATGTGAAGATATTTCCTTTTCCAGCATAGGCCTCAAACGGCTCCAAATATCCACTTGCAGATTCTACAAAAAGAGTGTTTCCAAACTTCTCTATCAATTGGTAGGTTCAACTCTGTGAGTTGAATGAACTCATCACAAAGAAGTTTCTGAGAATCCTTCTCTCTAGTTTTTATGTGAAGATATTTCCTTTTCCAACGTAGGCCTCAAAGCGCTCCAAATAAACACATGCAGATTCTACAAAAGGAGTGTTTCAAAACTGTTCTATCAAAGGGAACGTTCAAGTCTGTGAGTTGAATGTACTCATCACACAGATGTTTCTCAGAATGCTTCTGTCTAGTTTTTAGGTGAAGAGATTTCATTTCCCAGCATAGGCCTCAAAGCGCTCCAAATATCCACTTGCAGAATCTACGAAAAGAGTGTTTCAAAGCTGCTCTTTCAAAAGCAAGGTTCAAGTCTGTGTGTTGAATGCACTCATCTGAAAGAAGTTTCTGAGAATGCTTCTGTCTAGTTCTTACGTGAAGATATTTCCTTTTCCAGCTTAGGCCTCAAAGCGCTCCAAATAAACACTTGCAAATTCTACAAAAGGTGTGTTTCAAAAGAGTTCTATCAAAAGGAACGTTCAAGTCTGTGAGTTGAATGCACTTATCATACCAAAGTTTCCTGGAATGCTTCTGTCTAGTTTTTATGTGAAGACATTTCCTTTTCCAGCAGAGGCCTCAAAGCACTCCAAATATCCACTTGCAGATTCTACAAAAAGAGTGTTTCAAAACTGCTCTATCAAAAGCAAGCTTCAACACTGTGAGTAGAATGCACTCATCACAAAGAAGTTTCTGAGAATGCTTCTGTTCAGTTTTTATGTGAAGATATTTCCTTTTCCAGCATAGGCCTCAAACGGCTCCAAATATCCACTTGCAGATTCTACAAAAAGAGTGTTTCCAAACTTCTCTATCAATTGGTAGGTTCAACTCTGTGAGTTGAATGAAGTCATCACAAAGAAGTTTCTGAGAATCCTTCTCTCTAGTTTTTACGTGAAGATATTTCCTTTTCCAACATAGGCCTCAAGGTGCTCCGAATAAACACTTGCAGATTCTACAAACTTAATGTTTCAAAACTGTTCTATCAAAAGGAACGTTGAAGTCTGTGAGTTGAATGCACTCATCACAAAGAAGTTTCTCAGAATGCTTCCGTCTAGTTTTTAGGTGAAGAGATTTCATTTCCCAGCACAGGCCTCAAAGCGCTCCAAATCTCCACTTGCAGATTCTACAAGAAGAGTGTTTCCAAACTGCTCTTTCAAAAGGAAGCTTTAAGTCTGTGGGTTGAATGCACTCATCACAAAGAAGTTTCTGAGAATGCTTCCGTCTAGTTTCTATATGAAGATATTTCCTTTTCCAACATAGGCCCCAAAGTGCTCCTAATAAACCCTTGCAGATTCTACAAAAGGAGTGTTTCAAAACTGCTCTTTCTATAGGTAAGTTCAAGTCTGTGAGTTGAATGCACTCAACACAAAGAAGTTTCTGAGAATGCTTCTGTTCAGTTTTTATGTGAAGATATTTCCTTTTCCAGCATAGGCCTCAAACGGCTCCAAATATCCACTTGCAGATTCTACAAAAAGAGTGTTTCCAAACTTCTCTATCAATTGGTAGGTTCAACTCTGTGAGTTGAATGAACTCATCACAAAGAAGTTTCTGAGAATCCTTCTCTCTAGTTTTTATGTGAAGATATTTCCTTTTCCAGCGTAGGCCACAAAGCGCTCCAAATAAACACATGCAGATTCTACAAAAGGAGTGTTTCAAAACTGTTCTATCAAAGGGAACGTTCAAGTCTGTGAGTTGAATGTACTCATCACACAGATGTTTCTCAGAATGCTTCTGTCTAGTTTTTAGCTGAAGAGATTTCATTTCCCAGCATAGGCCTCAAAGCGCTCCAAATATCCACTTGCAGAATCTACGAAAAGAGTGTTTCAAAGCTGCTCTTTCAAAAGCAAGGTTCAAGTCTGTGTGTTGAATGCACTCATCCGAAAGAAGTTTCTGAGAATGCTTCTGTCTAGTTCTTACGTGAAGATATTTCCTTTTCCAGCTTAGGCCTCAAAGCGCTCCAAATAAACACTTGCAAATTCTACAAAAGGAGTGTTTCAAAAGACTTCTATCAAAAGGAGCGTTCAAGTCTGTGAGTTGAATGCACTTATCATACCGAAGTTTCCTGGAATGCTTCTGTCTAGTTTTTATGTGAAGACATTTCCTTTTCCAGCATAGGCCTCAAAGCACTCCAAATATCCACTTGCAGATTCTACAAAAAGAGAGTTTCAAAACTGCTCTATCAAAAGCAAGCTTCAACACTGTGAGTAGAATGCACTCATCACAAAGAAGTTTCTGAGCATGCTTCTGTCTAGTTTTTATGTGAAGATATTTCCTTTTCCAGCATAGGCCTCAGAACGCTCCAAATATCCTCTTGCAGATTCTACAAAAAGAGTGTTTCAAAACTGTTCTATCAAAAGGAAGGTTCAACTCTGTGAGTTGAATGAATGCATCATGAAGAAATTTCTGAGAATGCTTCTCTGTAGTTATTAGGTGAAGATATTCCAAAACCCAGCACAGGCCTCGAAGTGCTCCAAATAACCACTTGCAGATTTTACCAAAAGAGTGTTTCAAAACTGCTCTTTCTATACGTAAGTTCAAGTCTGTGAGATGAATGCACTCAACACAAAGAAGTTTCTGAGAATGCTTCTGTTCAGTTTTTATGTGAAGATATTTCCTTTTCCAGCATAGGCCTCAAACGGCTCCAAATTTTCACTTGCAGATTCTACAAAAAGAGTGTTTCCAAACTTCTCTATCAATTGGTAGGTTCAACCCTGTGAGTTGAATGAAGTCATCCAAAGAAGTTTCTGAGAATCCTTCTCTCTAGTTTTTATGTGAAGATATTTCCTTTTCCAACATAGGCCTCAAGGTGCTCCGAATAAACACTTGCAGATTCTACCAACTTAATGTTTCAAAACTGTTCTATCAAAAGGAACGTTGAAGTCTGTGAGTTGAATGCACTCATCACAAAGAAGTTTCTCAGAATGCTTCCGTCTAGTTTTTAGGTGAAGAGATTTCATTTCCCAGCATAGGCCTCAAAGCGCTCCAAATATCCACTTGCAGATTCTATAAGAAGAGAGTTTCCAAACTGCTCTTTCAAAAGGTGCTTCAAGTCTGTGAGTTGAATGCACTCATCACAAAGAAGTTTCTGAGAATGCTTCCGTCTAGTTTCTATATGAAGATATTTCCTTTTCCAACATAGGCCCCAAAGTGCTCAAAATAAACCCTTGCAGATTCTACAAAAGGAGTGTTTCAAAACTGCTCTTTCTATAGGTAAGTTCAAGTCTGTGAGTTGAATGCACTCAACACAAAGAAGTTTCTGAGAATGCTTCTGTTCAGTTTTTATGTGAAGATATTTCCTTTTCCAGCATAGGCCTCAAACGGCTCCAAATATCCACTTGCAGATTCTACAAAAAGAGTGTTTCCAAACTTCTCTATCAATTGGTAGGTTCAACTCTGTGAGTTGAATGAAGTCATCACAAAGAAGTTTCTGAGAATCCTTCTCTCTAGTTTTTACGTGAAGATATTTCCTTTTCCAGCGTAGGCCTCAAAGCGCTCCAATTAAACACATGCAGATTCTACAAAAGGAGTGTTTCAAAACTGTTCTATCAAAGGGAACGTTCAAGTCTCTGAGTTGAATGTACTCATCACACAGATGTTTCTCAGAATGCTTCTGTCTAGTTTTTAGGTGAAGAGATTTCATTTCCCAGCATAGGCCTCAAAGCGCTCCAAATATCCACTTGCAGAATCTACGAAAAGAGTGTTTCAAAGCTGCTCTTTCAAAAGCAAGGTTCAAGTCTGTGTGTTGAATGCACTCATCCGAAAGAAGTTTCTGAGAATGCTTCTGTCTAGTTCTTACGTGAAGATATTTCCTTTTCCAGCTTAGGCCTCAAAGCGCTCCAAATAAACACTTGCAAATTCTACAAAAGGTGTGTTTCAAAAGAGTTCTATCAAAAGGAACGTTCAAGTCTGTGAGTTGAATGCACTTATCATACCGAAGTTTCCTGGAATGCTTGTGTCTAGTTTTTATGTGAAGACATTTCCTTTTCCAGCAGAGGCCTCAAAGCACTCCAAATATCCACTTGCAGATTCTACAAAAAGAGTGTTTCAAAACTGCTCTATCAAAAGCAAGCTTCAACACTGTGAGTAGAATGCACTCATCACAAAGAAGTTTCTGAGAATGCTTCTGTCTAGTTTTTATGTGAAGATATTTCCTTTTCCAACATAGGCCTCAAAGCGCTCCAAATAAACACTTGCAGATTCTACAAAAGGAGTGTTTCGAAACTGCTCTTTCAAGAGGAACGTTCAAGTCTGTGAGTTGAATGCACTCATCACACAGAAGTTTCTGAGAATGCTTCTGTCTAGTTTTTATGTGAAGATGTTTCCTTTTCCAGCATAGGCCTCAAAACGCTCCAAATATCCTCTTGCAGATTCTACAAAAAGAGTGTTTCAAAACTGTTCTATCAAAAGGAAGGTTCAACTCTGTGAGTTGAATGAATGCATCATGAAGAACTTTCTGAGAATGCTTCTGTGTAGATTTTAGGTGAAGATATTCCAAAACCCAGCACAGGCCTCGAAGTGCTCCAAATAACCACTTGCAGATTTTACCAAAAGAGTGTTTCAAAACTGCTCTTTCTATAGGTAAGTTCAAGTCTGTGAGTTGAATGCACTCAACACAAAGAAGTTTCTGAGAATGCTTCTGTTCAGTTTTTATGTGAAGATATTTCCTTTTCCAGCATAGGCCTCAAACGGCTCCAAATATCCACTTGCAGATTCTACAAAAAGAGTGTTTCCAAACTTCTCTATCAATTGGTAGGTTCAACTCTGTGAGTTGAATGAAGTCATCACAAAGAAGTTTCTGAGAATCCTTCTCTCTAGTTTTTATGTGAAGATATTTCCTTTTCCAACATAGGCCTCAAGGTGCTCCGAATAAACACTTGCAGATTCTACAAACTTAATGTTTCAAAACTGTTCTATCAAAAGGAACGTTGAAGTCTGTGAGTTGAATGCACTCATCACAAAGAAGTTTCTCAGAATGCTTCCGTCTAGTTTTTAGGTGAAGAGATTTCATTTCCCAGCACAGGCCTCAAAGCGCTCCAAATCTCCACTTGCAGATTCTACAAGAAGAGTGTTTCCAAACTGCTCTTTCAAAAGGAAGCTTCAAGTCTGTGAGTTGAATGCACTCATCACAAAGAAGTTTCTGAGAATGCTTCCGTCTAGTTTCTATATGAAGATATTTCCTTTTCCAACATAGGCCCCAAAGTGCTCCTAATAAACCCTTGCAGATTCTACAAAAGGAGTGTTTCAAAACTGCTCTTTCTATAGGTAAGTTCAAGTCTGTGAGTTGAATGCACTCAACACAAAGAAGTTTCTGAGTATGCTTCTGTTCAGTTTTTATGTGAAGATATTTCCTTTTCCAGCATAGGCCTCAAACGGCTCCAAATATCCACTTGAAGATTCTACAAAAAGAGTGTTTCCAAACTTCTCTATCAATTGGTAGGTTCAACTCTGTGAGTTGAATGAAGTCATCACAAAGAAGTTTCTGAGAATCCTTCTCTCTAGTTTTTACGTGAAGATATTTCCTTTTCCAGCGTAGGCCTCAAAGCGCTCCAAATAAACACATGCAGATTCTACAAAAGGAGTGTTTCAAAACTGTTCTATCAAAGGGAACGTTCAAGTCTGTGAGTTGAATGTACTCATCACACAGATGTTTCTCAGAATGCCTCTGTCTAGTTTTTAGGTGAAGAGATTTCATTTCCCAGCATAGGCCTCAAAGCGCTCCAAATATCCACTTGCAGATTCTATAAGAAGAGAGTTTCCAAACTGCTCTTTCAAAAGGAAGCTTCAAGTCTGTGATTTGAATGCACTCATCACAAAGAAGTTTCTGAGAATGCTTCCGTCTAGTTTCTTTATGAAGATATTTCCTTTTCCAACATAGGCCCCAAAGTGCTCCAAATAAACCCTTGCAGATTCTACAAAAGGAGTGTTTCAAAACTGCTCTTTCTATAGGTAAGTTCAAGTCTGTGAGTTGAATGCACTCAACACAAAGAAGTTTCTGAGAATGCTTCTGTTCAGTTTTTATGTGAAGATATTTCCTTTTCCAGCATAGGCCTCAAAGCGCTCCAAATAAACACATGCAGATTCTACAAAAGGAGTGTTTCAAAACTGTTCTATCAAAGGGAACGTTCAAGTCCGTGAGTTGAATGTACTCATCACACAGATGTTTCTCAGAATGCTTCTGTCTAGTTTTTAGGTGAAGAGATTTCATTTCCCAGCATAGGCCTCAAAGCGCTCCAAATATCCACTTGCAGAATCTACGAAAAGAGTGTTTCAAAGCTGCTCTTTCAAAAGCAAGGTTCAAGTCTGTGTGTTGAATGCACTCATCCGAAAGAAGTTTCTGAGAACGCTTCTGTCTATTTCTTACGTGAAGATATTTCCTTTTCCAGCTTAGGCCTCAAAGCGCTCCAAATAAACACTTGCAAATTCTACAAAAGGAGTGTTTCAAAAGAGTTCTATCAAAAGGAACGTTCAAGTCTGTGAGTTGAATGCACTTATCATACCGAAGTTTCCTGGAATGCTTCTGTCTAGTTTTTATGTGAAGACATTTCCTTTTCCAGCAGAGGCCTCAAAACACTCCAAATATCCACTTGCAGATTCTACAAAAAGAGTGTTTCAAAACTGCTCTATCAAAAGCAAACTTCAACACTGTGAGTAGAATGCACTCATCACAAAGAAGTTTCTGAGAATGCTTCTGTCTAGTTTTTATGTGAAGATATTTCCTTTTCCAACATAGGCCTCAAAGCGCTCCAAATAAACACTTGCAGATTCTACAAAAGGAGTGTTTCGAAACTGCTCTTTCAAGAGGAACGTTCAAGTCTGTGAGTTGAATGCACTCATCACACAGAAGTTTCTGAGAATGCTTCTGTCTAGTTTTTCTGTGAAGATGTTTCCTTTTCCAGAATAGGCCTCAAAACGCTCCAAATATCCTCTTGCAGATTCTACAAAAAGAGTGTTTCAAAACTGTTCTATCAAAAGGAAGGTTCAACTCTGTGAGTTGAATGAATGCATCATGAAGGACTTTCTGAGAATGCTTCTCTGTAGTTTTTAGGTGAAGATATTCCAAAACCCAGCACAGGCCTCGAAGTGCTCCAAATAACCACTTGCAGATTTTACCAAAAGAGTGTTTCAAAACTGCTCTTTCTATAGGTAAGTTCAAGTCTGTGAGTTGAATGCACTCAACACAAAGAAGTTTCTGAGAATGCTTCTGTTCAGTTTTTATGTGAAGATATTTCCTTTTCCAGCATAGGCCTCAAACGGCTCCAAATATCCACTTGCAGATTCTACAAAAAGAGTGTTTCCAAACTTCTCTATCAATTGGTAGGTTCAACTCTGTGAGTTGAATGAACTCATCACAAAGAAGTTTCTGAGAATCCTTCTCTCTAGTTTTTATGTGAAGATATTTCCTTTTCCAACGTAGGCCTCAAAGCGCTCCAAATAAACACATGCAGATTCTACAAAAGGAGTGTTTCAAAACTGTTCTGTCAAAGGGAACGTTCAAGTCTGTGAGTTGAATGTCCTCATCACACAGATGTTTCTCAGAATGCTTCTGTCTAGTTTTTAGGTGAAGAGATTTCATTTCCCAGCATAGGCCTCAAAGCGCTCCAAATATCCACTTGCAGAATCTACGAAAAGAGTGTTTCAAAGCTGCTCTTTCAAAAGCAAGGTTCAAGTCTGTGTGTTGAATGCACTCATCCGAAAGAAGTTTCTGAGAATGCTTCTGTCTAGTTCTTACGTGAAGATATTTCCTTTTCCAGCTTAGGCCTCAAAGCGCTCCAAATAAACACTTGCAAATTCTACAAAAGGTGTGTTTCAAAAGAGTTCTATCAAAAGGAACGTTCAAGTCTGTGAGTTGAATGCACTTATCATACCGAAGTTTCCTGGAATGCTTGTGTCTAGTTTTTATGTGAAGACATTTCCTTTTCCAGCAGAGGCCTCAAAGCACTCCAAATATCCACTTGCAGATTCTACAAAAAGAGTGTTTCAAAACTGCTCTATCAAAAGCAAGCTTCAACACTGTGAGTAGAATGCACTCATCACAAAGAAGTTTCTGAGAATGCTTCTGTCTAGTTTTTATGTGAAGATATTTCCTTTTCCAACATAGGCCTCAAAGCGCTCCAAATAAACACTTGCAGATTCTACAAAAGGAGTGTTTCGAAACTGCTCTTTCAAGAGGAACGTTCAAGTCTGTGAGTTGAATGCACTCATCACACAGAAGTTTCTGAGAATGCTTCTGTCTAGTTTTTATGTGAAGATGTTTCCTTTTCCAGCATAGGCCTCAAAACGCTCCAAATATCCTCTTGCAGATTCTACAAAAAGAGTGTTTCAAAACTGTTCTATGAAAAGGAAGGTTCAACTCTGTGAGTTGAATGAATGCATCATGAAGAACTTTCTGAGAATGCTTCTCTGTAGATTTTAGGTGAAGATATTCCAAAACCCAGCACAGGCCTCGAAGTGCTCCAAATAACCACTTGCAGATTTTACCAAAAGAGTGTTTCAAAACTGCTCTTTCTATAGATAAGTTCAAGTCTGTGAGTTGAATGCACTCAACACAAAGAAGTTTCTGAGAATGCTTCTGTTCAGTTTTTATGTGAAGATATTTCCTTTTCCAGCATAGGCCTCAAACGGCTCCAAATATCCACTTGCAGATTCTACAAAAAGAGTGTTTCCAAACTTCTCTATCAATTGGTAGGTTCAACTCTGTGAGTTGAATGAAGTCATCACAAAGAAGTTTCTGAGAATCCTTCTCTCTAGTTTTTATGTGAAGATATTCCCTTTTCCAACATAGGCCTCAAGGTGCTCCGAATAAACACTTGCAGATTCTACAAACTTAATGTTTCAAAACTGTTCTATCAAAAGGAACGTTGAAGTCTGTGAGTTGAATGCACTCATCACAAAGAAGTTTCTCAGAATGCTTCCGTCTAGTTTTTAGGTGAAGAGATTTCATTTCCCAGCACAGGCCTCAAAGCGCTCCAAATATCCACTTGCAGATTCTACAAGAAGAGTGTTTCCAAACTGCTCTTTCAAAAGGAAGCTTCAAGTCTGTGAGTTGAATGCACTCATCACAAAGAAGTTTCTGAGAATGCTTCCGTCTAGTTTCTATATGAAGATATTTCCTTTTCCAACATAGGCCCCAAAGTGCTCCAAATAAACCCTTGCAGATTCTACAAAAGGAGTGTTTCAAAACTGCTCTTTCTATAGGTAAGTTCAAGTCTGTGAGTTGAATGCACTCAACACAAAGAAGTTTCTGAGAATGCTTCTGTTCAGTTTTTATGTGAAGATATTTCCTTTTCCAGCATAGGCCTCAAACGGCTCCAAATATCCACTTGAAGATTCTACAAAAAGAGTGTTTCCAAACTTCTCTATCAATTGGTAGGTTCAACTCTGTGAGTTGAATGAAGTCATCACAAAGAAGTTTCTGAGAATCCTTCTCTCTAGTTTTTACGTGAAGATATTTCCTTTTCCAGCGTAGGCCTCAAAGCGCTCCAAATAAACACATACAGATTCTACAAAAGGAGTGTTTCAAAACTGTTCTATCAAAGGGAACGTTCAAGTCTGTGAGTTGAATGTACTCACAACACAGATGTTTCTCAGAATGCTTCTGTCTAGTTTTTAGGTGAAGAGATTTCATTTCCCAGCATAGGCCTCAAAGCGCTCCAAATATCCACTTGCAGATTCTATAAGAAGAGAGTTTCCAAACTGCTCTTTCAAAAGGAAGCTTCAAGTCTGTGAGTTGAATGCACTCATCACAAAGAAGTTTCTGAGAATGCTTCCGTCTAGTTTCTATATGAAGATATTTCCTTTTCCAACATAGGCCCCAAAGTGCTCCAAATAAACCCTTGCAGATTCTACAAAAGGAGTGTTTCAAAACTGCTCTTTCTATAGGTAAGTTCAAGTCTGTGAGTTGAATGCACTCAACACAAAGAAGTTTCTGAGAATGATTCTGTTCAGTTTTTATGTGAAGATATTTCCTTTTCCAGCATAGGCCTCAAACGGCTCCAAATATCCACTTGCAGATTCTACAAAAAGAGTGTTTCCAAACTTCTCTATCAATTGGTAGGTTCAACTCTGTGAGTTGAATGAACTCATCACAAAGAAGTTTCTGAGAATCCTTCTCTCTAGTTTTTATGTGAAGACATTTCCTTTTCCAGCGTAGGCCTCAAAGCGCTCCAAATAAACACATGCAGATTCTACAAAAGGAGTGTTTCAAAACTGTTCTATCAAAGGGAACGTTCAAGTCTCTGAGTTGAATGTACTCATCACACAGATGTTTCTCAGAATGCTTCTGTCTAGTTTTTAGGTGAAGAGATTTCATTTCCCAGCATAGGCCTCAAAGCGCTCCAAATATCCACTTGCAGAATCTACGAAAAGAGTGTTTCAAAGCTGCTCTTTCAAAAGCAAGGTTCAAGTCTGTGTGTTGAATGCACTCATCCGAAAGAAGTTTCTGAGAATGCTTCTGTCTAGTTCTTACGTGAAGATATTTCCTTTTCCAGCTTAGGCCTCAAAGCGCTCCAAATAAACACTTGCAAATTCTACAAAAGGTGTGTTTCAAAAGAGTTCTATCAAAAGGAACGTTCAAGTCTGTGAGTTGAATGCACTTATCATACCGAAGTTTCCTGGAATGCTTCTGTCTAGTTTTTATGTGAAGACATTTCCTTTTCCAGCAGAGGCCTCAAAGCACTCCAAATATCCACTTGCAGATTCTACAAAAAGAGTGTTTCAAAACTGCTCTATCAAAAGCAAACTTCAACACTTTGAGTAGAATGCACTCATCACAAAGAAGTTTCTGAGAATGCTTCTGTCTAGTTTTTATGTGAAGATATTTCCTTTTCCAACATAGGCCTCAAAGCGCTCCAAATAAACACTTGCAGATTCTACAAAAGGAGTGTTTCGAAACTGCTCTTTCAAGAGGAACGTTCAAGTCTGTGAGTTGAATGCACTCATCACACAGAAGTTTCTGAGAATGCTTCTGTCTAGTTTTTATGTGAAGATGTTTCCTTTTCCAGCATAGGCCTCAAAACGCTCCAAATATCCTCTTGCAGATTCTACAAAAAGAGTGTTTCAAAACTGTTCTATCAAAAGGAAGGTTCAACTCTGTGAGTTGAATGAATGCATCATGAAGAACTTTCTGAGAATGCTTCTCTGTAGATTTTAGGTGAAGATATTCCAAAACCCAGCACAGGCCTCGAAGTGCTCCAAATAACCACTTGCAGATTTTACCAAAAGAGTGTTTCAAAACTGCTCTTTCTATAGGTAAGTTCAAGTCTGTGAGTTGAATGCACTCAACACAAAGAAGTTTCTGAGAATGCTTCTGTTCAGTTTTTATGTGAAGATATTTCCTTTTCCAGCATAGGCCTCAAACGGCTCCAAATATCCACTTGCAGATTCTACAAAAAGAGTGTTTCCAAACTTCTCTATCAATTGGTAGGTTCAACTCTGTGAGTTGAATGAAGTCATCACAAAGAAGTTTCTGAGAATCCTTCTCTCTAGTTTTTATGTGAAGATATTTCCTTTTCCAACATAGGCCTCAAGGTGCTCCGAATAAACACTTGCAGATTCTACAAACTTAATGTTTCAAAACTGTTCTATCAAAAGGAACGTTGAAGTCTGTGAGTTGAATGCACTCATCACAAAGAAGTTTCTCAGAATGCTTCCATCTAGTTTTTAGGTGAAGAGATTTCATTTCCCAGCACAGGCCTCAAAGCGCTCCAAATCTCCACTTGCAGATTCTACAAGAAGAGTGTTTCCAAACTGCTCTTTCAAAAGGAAGCTTCAAGTCTGTGAGTTGAATGCACTCATCACAAAGAAGTTTCTGAGAATGCTTCCATCTAGTTTCTATATGAAGATATTTCCTTTTCCAACATAGGCCCCAAAGTGCTCCTAATAAACCCTTGCAGATTCTACAAAAGGAGTGTTTCAAAACTGCTCTTTCTATAGGTAAGTTCAAGTCTGTGAGTTGAATGCACTCAACACAAAGAAGTTTCTGAGTATGCTTCTGTTCAGTTTTTATGTGAAGATATTTCCTTTTCCAGCATAGGCCTCAAACGGCTCCAAATATCCACTTGCAGATTCTACAAAAAGAGTGTTTCCAAACTTCTCTATCAATTGGTAGGTTCAACTCTGTGAGTTGAATGAAGTCATCACAAAGAAGTTTCTGAGAATCCTTCTCTCTAGTTTTTACGTGAAGATATTTCCTTTTCCAGCGTAGGCCTCAAAGCGCTCCAAATAAACACATGCAGATTCTACAAAAGGAGTGTTTCAAAACTGTTCTATCAAAGGGAACGTTCAAGTCTGTGAGTTGAATGTACTCATCACACAGATGTTTCTCAGAATGCTTCTGTCTAGTTTTTAGGTGAAGAGATTTCATTTCCCAGCATAGGCCTCAAAGCGCTCCAAATATCCACTTGCAGATTCTATAAGAAGAGAGTTTCCAAACTGCTCTTTCAAAAGGAAGCTTCAAGTCTGTGATTTGAATGCACTCATCACAAAGAAGTTTCTGAGAATGCTTCCGTCTAGTTTCTATATGAAGATATTTCCTTTTCCAACATAGGCCCCAAAGTGCTCCAAATAAACCCTTGCAGATTCTACAAAAGGAGTGTTTCAAAACTGCTCTTTCTATAGGTAAGTTCAAGTCTGTGAGTTGAATGCACTCAACACAAAGAAGTTTCTGAGAATGCTTCTGTTCAGTTTTTATGTGAAGATATTTCCTTTTCCAGCATAGGCCTCAAAGCGCTCCAAATAAACACATGCAGATTCTACAAAAGGAGTGTTTCAAAACTGTTCTATCAAAGGGAACGTTCAAGTCCGTGAGTTGAATGTACTCATCACACAGATGTTTCTCAGAATGCTTCTGTCTAGTTTTTAGGTGAAGAGATTTCATTTCCCAGCATAGGCCTCAAAGCGCTCCAAATATCCACTTGCAGAATCTACGAAAAGAGTGTTTCAAAGCTGCTCTTTCAAAAGCAAGCTTCAAGTCTGTGTGTTGAATGCACTCATCCGAAAGAAGTTTCTGAGAACGCTTCTGTCTATTTCTTACGTGAAGATATTTCCTTTTCCAGCTTAGGCCTCAAAGCGCTCCAAATAAACACTTGCAAATTCTACAAAAGGAGTGTTTCAAAAGAGTTCTATCAAAAGGAACGTTCAAGTCTGTGAGTTGAATGCACTTATCATACCGAAGTTTCCTGGAATGCTTCTGTCTAGTTTTTATGTGAAGACATTTCCTTTTCCAGCAGAGGCCTCAAAACACTCCAAATATCCACTTGCAGATTCTACAAAAAGAGTGTTTCAAAACTCCTCTATCAAAAGCAAACTTCAACACTGTGAGTAGAATGCACTCATCACAAAGAAGTTTCTGAGAATGCTTCTGTCTAGTTTTTATGTGAAGATATTTCCTTTTCCAACATAGGCCTCAAAGCGCTCCAAATAAACACTTGCAGATTCTACAAAAGGAGTGTTTCGAAACTGCTCTTTCAAGAGGAACGTTCAAGTCTGTGAGTTGAATGCACTCATCACACAGAAGTTTCTGAGAATGCTTCTGTCTAGTTTTTATGTGAAGATGATTCCTTTTCCAGAATAGGCCTCAAAACGCTCCAAATATCCTCTTGCAGATTCTACAAAAAGAGTGTTTCAAAACTGTTCTATCAAAAGGAAGGTTGAACTCTGTGAGTTGAATGAATGCATCATGAAGGACTTTCTGAGAATGCTTCTCTGTAGTTTTTAGGTGAAGATATTCCAAAACCCAGCACAGGCCTCGAAGTGCTCCAAATAACCACTTGCAGATTTTACCAAAAGAGTGTTTCAAAACTGCTCTTTCTATAGGTAAGTTCAAGTCTGTGAGTTGAATGCACTCAACACAAAGAAGTTTCTGAGAATGCTTCTGTTCAGTTTTTATGTGAAGATATTTCCTTTTCCAGCATAGGCCTCAAACGGCTCCAAATATCCACTTGCAGATTCTACAAAAAGAGTGTTTCCAAACTTCTCTATCAATTGGTAGGTTCAACTCTGTGAGTTGAATGAACTCATCACAAAGAAGTTTCTGAGAATCCTTCTCTCTAGTTTTTATGTGAAGATATTTCCTTTTCCAACGTAGGCCTCAAAGCGCTCCAAATAAACACATGCAGATTCTACAAAAGGAGTGTTTCAAAACTGTTCTATCAAAGGGAACGTTCAAGTCTGTGAGTTGAATGTACTCATCACACAGATGTTTCTCAGAATGCTTCTGTCTAGTTTTTAGGTGAAGAGATTTCATTTCCCAGCATAGGCCTCAAAGCGCTCCAAATATCCACTTGCAGAATCTACGAAAAGAGTGTTTCAAAGCTGCTCTTTCAAAAGCAAGGTTCAAGTCTGTGTGTTGAATGCACTCATCCGAAAGAAGTTTCTGAGAATCCTTCTGTCTAGTTCTTACGTGAAGATATTTCCTTTTCCAGCTTAGGCCTCAAAGCGCTCCAAATAAACACTTGCAAATTCTACAAAAGGTGTGTTTCAAAAGAGTTCTATCAAAAGGAACGTTCAAGTCTGTGAGTTGAATGCACTTATCATACCGAAGTTTCCTGGAATGCTTCTGTCTAGTTTTTATGTGAAGACATTTCCTTTTCCAGCAGAGGCCTCAAAGCACTCCAAATATCCACTTGCAGATTCTACAAAGGATTGTTTCAAAACTGCTCTATCAAAAGCAAGCTTCAACACTGTGAGTAGAATGCACTCATCACAAAGAAGTTTCTGAGAATGCTTCTGTCTAGTTTTTATGTGAAGATATTTCCTTTTCCAACATAGGCCTCAAAGCGCTCCAAATAAACACTTGCAGATTCTACAAAAGGAGTGTTTCGAAACTGCTCTTTCAAGAGGAACGTTCAAGTCTGTGAGTTGAATGCACTCATCACACAGAAGTTTCTGAGAATGCTTCTGTCTAGTTTTTATGTGAAGATGTTTCCTTTTCCAGCATAGGCCTCAAAACGCTCCAAATATCCTCTTGCAGATTCCACAAAAAGAGTGTTTCAAAACTGTTCTATGAAAAGGAAGGTTCAACTCTGTGAGTTGAATGAATGCATCATGAAGAACTTTCTGAGAATGCTTCTCTGTAGATTTTAGGTGAAGATATTCCAAAACCCAGCACAGGCCTCGAAGTGCTCCAAATAACCACTTGCAGATTTTACCAAAAGAGTGTTTCAAAACTGCTCTTTCTATAGGTAAGTTCAAGTCTGTGAGTTGAATGCACTCAACACAAAGAAGTTTCTGAGAATGCTTCTGTTCAGTTTTTATGTGAAGATATTTCCTTTTCCAGCATAGGCCTCAAACGGCTCCAAATATCCACTTGCAGATTCTACAAAAAGAGTGTTTCCAAACTTCTCTATCAATTGGTGGGTTCAACTCTGTGAGTTGAATGAAGTCATCACAAAGAAGTTTCTGAGAATCCTTCTCTCTAGTTTTTACCTGAAGATATTTCCTTTTCCAGCGTAGGCCTCAAAGCGCTCCAAATAAACACATGCAGATTCTACAAAAGGAGTGTTTCAAAACTGTTCTATCAAAGGGAACGTTCAAGTCTGTGAGTTGAATGTACTCATCACACAGATGTTTCTCAGAATGCTTCTGTCTAGTTTTTAGGTGAAGAGATTTCATTTCCCAGCATAGGCCTCAAAGCGCTCCAAATATCCACTTGCAGATTCTATAAGAAGAGAGTTTCCAAACTGCTCTTTCAAAAGGAAGCTTCAAGTCTGTGAGTTGAATGCACTCATCACAAACAAGTTTCTGAGAATGCTTCCGTCTAGTTTCTATATGAAGATATTTCCTTTTCCAACATAGGCCCCAAAGTGCTCCAAATAAACCCTTGCAGATTCTACAAAAAGAGTGTTTCAAAACTGCTCTTTCTATAGGTAAGTTCAAGTCTGTGAGTTGAATGCACTCAACACAAAGAAGTTTCTGAGAATGCTTCTGTTCAGTTTTTATGTGAAGATATTTCCTTTTCCAGCACAGGCCTCAAACGGCTCCAAATATCCACTTGCAGATTCTACAAAAAGAGTGTTTCCAAACTTCTCTATCAATTGGTAGGTTCAACTCTGTGAGTTGAATGAAGTCATCACAAAGAAGTTTCTGAGAATCCTTCTCTCTAGTTTTTATGTGAAGATATTTCCTTTTCCAGCGTAGGCCTCAAAGCGCTCCAAATAAACACATGCAGATTCTACAAAAGGAGTGTTTCAAAACTGTTCTATCAAAGGGAACGTTCAAGTCTGTGAGTTGAATGTACTCATCACACAGATGTTTCTCAGAATGCTTCTGTCTAGTTTTTAGGTGAAGAGATTTCATTTCCCAGCATAGGCCTCAAAGCGCTCCAAATATCCACTTGCAGAATCTACGAAAAGTGTGTTTCAAAGCTGCTCTTTCAAAAGCAAGGTTCAAGTCTGTGTGTTGAATGCACTCATCCGAAAGAAGTTTCTGAGAATGCTTCTGTCTAGTTCTTACGTGAAGATATTTCCTTTACCAGCTTAGGCCTCAAAGCGCTCCAAATAAACACTTGCAAATTCTACAAAAGGAGTGTTTCAAAAGAGTTCTATCAAAAGGAACGTTCAAGTCTGTGAGTTGAATGCACTTATCATACCGAAGTTTCCTGGAATGCTTCTGTTCAGTTTTTATGTGAAGACATTTCCTTTTCCAGCAGAGGCCTCAAAACACTCCAAATATCCACTTGCAGTTTCTACAAAAAGAGTGTTTCAAAACTGCTCTATCAAAAGCAAGCTTCAACACTGTGAGTAGAATGCACTCATCACAAAGAAGTTTCTGAGAATGCTTCTCTCTAGTTTTTATGTGAAGATATTTCCTTTTCCAACATAGGGCTCAAAGCGCTCCAAATAAACACTTGCAGATTCTACAAAAGGAGTGTTTCGAAACTGCTCTTTCAAGAGGAACGTTCAAGTCTGTGAGTTGAATGCACTCATCACACAGAAGTTTCTGAGAATGCTGCTGTCTAGTTTTTATGTGAAGATGTTTCCTTTTCCAGCATAGGCCCCAAAACGCTCCAAATATCCCCTTGCAGATTCTACAAAAAGAGTGTTTCAAAACTGTTCTATCAAAAGGAAGGTTCAACTCTGTGAGTTGAATGAATGCATCATGAAGAATTTTCTGAGAATGCTTCTCTGTAGTTTTTAGGTGAAGATATTCCAAAACCCAGCACAGGCTTCGAAGTGCTCCAAATAACCACTTGCAGATTTTACCAAAAGAGTGTTTCAAAACTGCTCTTTCTATAGGTAAGTTCAAGTCTGTGAGTTGAATGCACTCAACACAAAGAAGTTTCTGAGAATGCTTCTGTTCAGTTTTTATGTGAAGATATTTCCTTTTCCAGCACAGGCCTCAAACGGCTCCAAATATCCACTTGCAGATTCTACAAAAAGAGTGTTTCCAAACTTCTCTATCAATTGGTAGGTTCAACTCTGTGAGTTGAATGAACTCATCACAAAGAAGTTTCTGAGAATCCTTCTCTCTAGTTTTTATGTGAAGATATTTCCTTTTCAAGCGTAGGCCTCAAAGCGCTCCAAATAAACACATGCAGATTCTACAAAAGGAGTGTTTCAAAACTGTTCTATCAAAGGGAACGTTCAAGTCTGTGAGTTGAATGTACTCATCACACAGATGTTTCTCAGAATGCTTCTGTCTAGTTTTTAGGTGAAGAGATTTCATTTCCCAGCATAGGCCTCAAAGCGCTCCAAATATCCACTTGCAGAATCTACGAAAAGTGTGTTTCAAAGCTGCTCTTTCAAAAGCAAGGTTCAAGTCTGTGTGTTGAATGCACTCATCCGAAAGAAGTTTCTGAGAATGCTTCTGTCTAGTTCTTACGTGAAGATATTTCCTTTACCAGCTTAGGCCTCAAAGCGCTCCAAATAAACACTTGCAAATTCTACAAAAGGAGTGTTTCAAAAGAGTTCTATCAAAAGGAACGTTCAAGTCTGTGAGTTGAATGCACTTATCGTACCGAAGTTTCCTGGAATGCTTCTGTTCAGTTTTTATGTGAAGACATTTCCTTTTCCAGCAGAGGCCTCAAAACACTCCAAATATCCACTTGCAGATTCTACAAAAAGAGTGTTTCAAAACTGCTCTATCAAAAGCAAGCTTCAACACTGTGAGTAGAATGCACTCATCACAAAGAAGTTTCTGAGAATGCTTCTCTCTTGTTTTTATGTGAAGATATTTCCTTTTCCAACATAGGGCTCAAAGCGCTCCAAATAAACACTTGCAGATTCTACAAAAGGAGTGTTTCGAAACTGCTCTTTCAAGAGGAACGTTCAAGTCTGTGAGTTGAATGCACTCATCACACAGAAGTTTCTCAGAATGCTTCTGTCTAGTTTTTATGTGAAGATGTTTCCTTTTCCAGCATAGGCCCCAAAACGCTCCAAATATCCTCTTGCAGATTCTACAAAAAGAGTGTTTCAAAACTGTTCTATCAAAACGAAGGTTCAACTCTGTGAGTTGAATGAATGCATCATGAAGAATTTTCTGAGAATGCTTCTCTGTAGTTTTTAGGTGAAGATATTACAAAACCCAGCACAGGCCTCGAAGTGCTACAAATAACCACTTGCAGATTTTACCAAAAGAGTGTTTCAAAACTGCTCTTTCTATAGGTAAGTTCAAGTCTGTGAGTTGAATGCACTCAACACAAAGAAGTTTCTGAGAATGCTTCTGTTCAGTTTTTATGTGAAGATATTTCCTTTTCCAGCATAGGCCTCAAACGGCTCCAAATATCCACTTGCAGATTCTACAAAAAGAGTGTTTCCAAACTTCTCTATCAATTGGTAGGTTCAACTCTGTGAGTTGAATGAAGTCATCACAAAGAAGTTTCTGAGAATCCTTCTCTCTAGTTTTTATGTGAAGATATTTCCTTTTCCAACATAGGCCTCAAGGTGCTCCGAATAAACACTTGCAGATTCCACAAACTTAATGTTTCAAAACTGTTCTATCAAAAGGAACGTTGAAGTCTGTGAGTTGAATGCACTCATCACAAAGAAGTTTCTCAGAATGCTTTCGTCTAGTTTTTAGGTGAAGAGATTTCATTTCCCAGCATAGGCCTCAAAGCGCTCCAAATATCCACTTGCAGATTCTACAAGAAGAGTGTTTCCAAACTGCTCTTTCAAAAGGAAGCTTCAAGTCTGTGAGTTGAATGCACTCATCACAAAGAAGTTTCTGAGAATGCTTCCGTCTAGTTTCTATATGAAGATATTTCCTTTTCCAACATAGGCCCCAAAGTGCTCCAAATAAACCCTTGCAGATTCTACAAAAGGAGTGTTTCAAAACTGCTCTTTCTATAGGTAAGTTCAAGTCTGTGAGTTGAATGCACTCAACACAAAGAAGTTTCTGAGAATGCTTCTGTTCAGTTTTTATGTGAAGATATTTCCTTTTCCAGCATAGGCCTCAAACGGCTCCAAATATCCACTTGAAGATTCTACAAAAAGAGTGTTTCCAAACTTCTCTATCAATTGGTAGGTTCAACTCTGTGAGTTGAATGAAGTCATCACAAAGAAGTTTCTGAGAATCCTTCTCTCTAGTTTTTACGTGAAGATATTTCCTTTTCCAGCGTAGGCCTCAAAGCGCTCCAAATAAACACATGCAGATTCTACAAAAGGAGTGTTTCAAAACTGTTCTATCAAAGGGAACGTTCAAGTCTGTGAGTTGAATGTACTCATCACACAGATGTTTCTCAGAATGCTTCTGTCTAGTTTTTAGGTGAAGAGATTTCATTTCCCAGCATAGGCCTCAAAGCGCTCCAAATATCCACTTGCAGATTCTATAAGAAGAGAGTTTCCAAACTGCTCTTTCAAAAGGAAGCTTCAAGTCTGTGAGTTGAATGCACTCATCACAAAGAAGTTTCTGAGAATGCTTCCGTCTAGTTTCTATATGAAGATATTTCCTTTTCCAACATAGGCCCCAAAGTGCTCCAAATAAACCCTTGCAGATTCTACAAAAGGAGTGTTTCAAAACTGCTCTTTCTATAGGTAAGTTCAAGTCTGTGAGTTGAATGCACTCAACACAAAGAAGTTTCTGAGAATGATTCTGTTCAGTTTTTATGTGAAGATATTTCCTTTTCCAGCATAGGCCTCAAACGGCTCCAAATATCCACTTGCAGATTCTACAAAAAGAGTGTTTCAAAACTTCTCTATCAATTGGTAGGTTCAACTCTGTGAGTTGAATGAACTCATCACAAAGAAGTTTCTGAGAATCCTTCTCTCTAGTTTTTATGTGAAGATATTTCCTTTTCCAGCGTAGGCCTCAAAGCGCTCCAAATAAACACATGCAGATTCTACAAAAGGAGTGTTTCAAAACTGTTCTATCAAAGGGAACGTTCAAGTCTGTGAGTTGAATGTACTCATCACACAGATGTTTCTCAGAATGCTTGTGTCTAGTTTTTAGGTGAAGAGATTTCATTTCCCAGCATAGGCCTCAAAGCGCTCCAAATATCCACTTGCAGAATCTACGAAAAGTGTGTTTCAAAGCTGCTCTTTCAAAAGCAAGGTTCAAGTCTGTGTGTTGAATGCACTCATCCGAAAGAAGTTTCTGAGAATGCTTCTGTCTAGTTCTTACGTGAAGATATTTCCTTTACCAGCTTAGGCCTCAAAGCGCTCCAAATAAACACTTGCAAATTCTACAAAAGGAGTGTTTCAAAAGAGTTCTATCAAAAGGAACGTTCAAGTCTGTGAGGTGAATGCACTTATCATACCGAAGTTTCCTGGAATGCTTCTATTCAGTTTTTATGTGAAGACATTTCCTTTTCCAGCAGAGGCCTCAAAGCACTCCAAATATCCACTTGCAGATTCTACAAAAAGAGTGTTTCAAAACTGCTCTATCAAAAGCAAGCTTCAACACTGTGAGTAGAATGCACTCATCACAAAGAAGTTTCTGAGAATGCTTCTCTCTAGTTTTTATGTGAAGATATTTCCTTTTCCAACATAGGCCTCAAAGCGCTCCAAATAAACACTTGGAGATTCTACAAAAGGAGTGTTTCGAAACTGCTCTTTCAAGAGGAACGTTCAAGTCTGTGAGTTGAATGCACTCATCACACAGAAGTTTCTGAGAATGCTTCTGTCTAGTTTTTATGTGAAGATGTTTCCTTTTCCAGCATAGGCCTCAAAACACTCCAAATATCCTATTGCAGATTCTACAAAAAGAGTGTTTCAAAACTGTTCTATCAAAAGGAAGGTTCAACTCTGTGAGTTGAATGAATGCATCATGAAGAATTTTCTGAGAATGCTTCTCTGTAGTTTTTAGGTGAAGATATTCCAAAACCCAGCACAGGCCTCGAAGTGCTCCAAATAACCACTTGCAGATTTTACCAAAAGAGTGTTTCAAAACTGCTCTTTCTATAGGTAAGTTCAAGTCTGTGAGTTGAATGCACTCAACACAAAGAAGTTTCTGAGAATGCTTCTGTTCAGTTTTTATGTGAAGATATTTCCTTTTCCAGCATAGGCCTCAAACGGCTCCAAATATCCACTTGCAGATTCTACAAAAAGAGTGTTTGCAAACTTCTCTATCAATTGGTAGGTTCAACTCTGTGAGTTGAATGAAGTCATCACAAAGAAGTTTCTGAGAATCCTTCTCTCTAGTTTTTATGTGAAGATATTTCCTTTTCCAACATAGGCCTCAAGGTGCTCCGAATAAACACTTGCAGATTCTACAAACTTAATGTTTCAAAACTGTTCTATCAAAAGGAACGTTGAAGTCTGTGAGTTGAATGCACTCATCACAAAGAAGTTTCTCAGAATGCTTCCGTCTAGTTTTTAGGTGAAGAGATTTCATTTCCCAGCATAGGCCTCAAAGCGCTCCAAATATCCACTTGCAGATTCTATAAGAAGAGAGTTTCCAAACTGCTCTTTCAACAGGTGCTTCAAGTCTGTGAGTTGAATGCACTCATCACAAAGAAGTTTCTGAGAATGCTTCCGTCTAGTTTCTATATGAAGATATTTCTTTTTCCAACATAGGCCCCAAAGTGCTCCAAATAAACCCTTGCAGATTCTACAAAAGGAGTGTTTCAAAACTGCTCTTTCTATAGGTAAGTTCAAGTCTGTGAGTTGAATGCACTCAACACAAAGAAGTTTCTGAGAATGCTTCTGTTCAGTTTTTATGTGAAGATATTTCCTTTTCCAGCATAGGCCTCAAACGGCTCCAAATATCCACTTGCAGATTCTACAAAAAGAGTGTTTGCAAACTTCTCTATCAATTGGTAGGTTCAACTCTGTGAGTTGAATGAAGTCATCACAAAGAAGTTTCTGAGAATCCTTCTCTCTAGTTTTTATGTGAAGATATTTCCTTTTCCAACGTAGGCCTCAAAGCGCTCCAAATAAACACATGCAGATTCTACAAAAGGAGTGTTTCAAAACTGTTCTATCAAAGGGAACGTTCAAGTCTGTGAGTTGAATGTACTCATCACACAGATGTTTCTCAGAATGCTTCTGTCTAGTTTTTAGGTGAAGAGATTTCATTTCCCAGCATAGGCCTCAAAGCGCTCCAAATATCCACTTGCAGATTCTATAAGAAGAGAGTTTCCAAACTGCTCTTTCAAAAGGAAGCTTCAAGTCTGTGAGTTGAATGCACTCATCACAAAGAAGTTTCTGAGAATCCTTCCGTCTAGTTTTTATATGAAGATAATTCCTTTTCCAACATAGGCCCCAAAGTGCTCCAAATAAACCCTTGCAGATTCTACAAAAGGAGTGTTTCAAAACTGCTCTTTCTATAGGTAAGTTCAAGTCTGTGAGTTGAATGCACTCAACACAAAGAAGTTTCTGAGAATGCTTCTGTTCAGTTTTTATGTGAAGATATTTCCTTTTCCAGCATAGGCCTCAAACGGCTCCAAATATCCACTTGCAGATTCTACAAAAAGAGTGTTTCCAAACTTCTCTATCAATTGGTAGGTTCAACTCTGTGAGTTGAATGAAGTCATCACAAAGAAGTTTCTGAGAATCCTTCTCTCTAGTTTTTATGTGAAGATATTTCCTTTTCCAACATAGGCCTCAAGGTGCTCCGAATAAACACTTGCAGATTCTACAAACTTAATGTTTCAAAACTGTTCTATCAAAAGGATCGTTGAAGTCTGTGAGTTGAATGCACTCATCACAAAGAAGTTTCTCAGAATGCTTTCGTCTAGTTTTTATGTGAAGATATTTCCTTTTCCAGCGTAGGCCTCAAAGCGCTCCAAATAAACACATGCAGATTCTACAAAAGGAGTGTTTCAAAACTGTTCTATCAAAGGGAACTTTCAAGTCTGTGAGTTGAATGTACTCATCACACAGATGTTTCTCAGAATGCTTCTGTCTAGTTTTTAGGTGAAGAGATTTCATTTCCCAGCATAGGCCTGAAAGCGCTCCAAATATCCACTTGCAGAATCTACGAAAAGAGTGTTTCAAAGCTGCTCTTTCAAAAG
This sequence comes from Pongo abelii, assembly GCF_028885655.2. Taxonomy (NCBI): domain Eukaryota; kingdom Metazoa; phylum Chordata; class Mammalia; order Primates; family Hominidae; genus Pongo; species Pongo abelii. The sequence continues at coordinate 20,542,607 of NC_071997.2, read as the reverse complement.
CAAGGTTCAAGTCTGTGTGTTGAATGCACTCATCCGAAAGAAGTTTCTGAGAATGCTTCTGTCTAGTTCTTACGTGAAGATATTTCCTTTACCAGCTTAGGCCTCAAAGCGCTCCAAATAAACACTTGCAAATTCTACAAAAGGAGTGTTTCAAAAGAGTTCTATCAAAAGGAACGTTCAAGTCTGTGAGTTGAATGCACTTATCATACCGAAGTTTCCTGGAATGCTTCTGTCTAGTTTTTATGTGAAGACATTTCCTTTTCCAGCAGAGGCCTCAAAGCACTCCAAATATCCACTTGCAGATTCTACAAAAAGAGTGTTTCAAAACTGCTCTATCAAAAGCAAGCTTCAACACTGTGAGTAGAATGCACTCATCACAAAGAAGTTTCTGAGAATGCTTCTGTCTAGTTTTTATGTGAAGATATTTCCTTTTCCAACATAGGCCTCAAAGCGCTCCAAATAAACACTTGCAGATTCTACAAAAGGAGTGTTTCGAAACTGCTCTTTCAAGAGGAACGTTCAAGTCTGTGAGTTGAATGCACTCATCACACAGAAGTTTCTGAGAATGCTTCTGTCTAGTTTTTATGTGAAGATGTTTCCTTTTCCAGCATAGGCCTCAAAACGCTCCAAATATCCTCTTGCGGATTCTACAAAAAGAGTGTTTCAAAACTGTTCTATCAAAAGGAAGGTTCAACTCTGTGAGTTGAATGAATGCATCATGAAGAATTTTCTGAGAATGCTTCTCTGTAGTTTTTAGGTGAAGATATTCCAAAACCCAGCACAGGCCTCGAAGTGCTCCAAATAACCACTTGCAGATTTTACCAAAAGAGTGTTTCAAAACTGCTCTTTCTATAGGTAAGTTCAAGTCTGTGAGTTGAATGCACTCAACACAAAGAAGTTTCTGAGAATGCTTCTGTTCAGTTTTTATGTGAAGATATTTCCTTTTCCAGCATAGGCCTCAAACGGCTCCAAATATCCACTTGCAGATTCTACAAAAAGAGTGTTTCCAAACTTCTCTATCAATTGGTAGGTTCAACTCTGTGAGTTGAATGAAGTCATCACAAAGAAGTTTCTGAGAATCCTTCTCTCTAGTTTTTATGTGAAGATATTTCCTTTTCCAACATAGGCCTCAAGGTGCTCCGAATAAACACTTGCAGATTCTACAAACTTAATGTTTCAAAACTGTTCTATCAAAAGGAACGTTGAAGTCTGTGAGTTGAATGCACTCATCACAAAGAAGTTTCTCAGAATGCTTCCGTCTAGTTTTTACGTGAAGAGATTCCATTTCCCAGCACAGGCCTCAAAGCGCTCCAAATATCCACTTGCAGATTCTACAAGAAGAGTGTTTCCAAACTGCTCTTTCTAAAGGAAGCTTCAAGTCTGTGAGTTGAATGCACTCATCACAAAGAAGTTTCTGAGAGTGCTTCCGTCTAGTTTCTATATGAATATATTTCCTTTTCCAACATAGGCCCCAAAGTGCTCCAAGTAAACCCTTGCAGATTCTACAAAAGGAGTGTTTCAAAACTGCTCTTTCTATAGGTAAGTTCAAGTCTGTGAGTTGAATGCACTCAACACAAAGAAGTTTCTGAGAATGCTTCTGTTCAGTTTTTATGTGAAGATATTTCCTTTTCCAGCATAGGCCTCAAACGGCTCCAAATATCCACTTGCAGATTCTACAAAAAGAGTGTTTCCAAACTTCTCTATCAATTGGTAGGTTCAACTCTGTGAGTTGAATGAAGTCATCACAAAGAAGTTTCTGAGAATCCTTCTCTCTAGTTTTTATGTGAAGATATTTCCTTTTCCAACGTAGGCCTCAAAGCGCTCCAAATAAACACATGCAGATTCTACAAAAGGAGTGTTTCAAAACTGTTCTATCAAAGGGAACGTTCAAGTCTGTGAGTTGAATGTACTCATCACACAGATGCTTCTCAGAATGCTTCTGTCTAGTTTTTAGGTGAAGAGATTTCATTTCCCAGCATAGTCCTCAAAGCGCTCCAAATATCCACTTGCAGATTTTATAAGAAGAGAGTTTCCAAACTGCTCTTTCAAAAGGAGCTTCAGGTCTGTGAGTTGAATGCACTCATCACAAAGAAGTTTCTGAGAATGCTTCCGTCTAGTTTCTATATGAAGATATTTCCCTTTCCAACATAGGCCACAAAGTGCTCCAAATAAACTCTTGCAGATTCTACAAAAGGAGTGTTTCAAAACTGCTCTTTCTATAGGTAAGTTCAAGTCTGTGAGTTGAATGCACTCAACACAAAGAAGTTTCTGAGAATGCTTCTGTTCAGTTTTTATGTGAAGATATTTCCTTTTCCAGCATAGGCCTCAAACGGCTCCAAATATCCACTTGCAGATTCTACAAAAAGAGTGTTTCCAAACTTCTCTATCAATTGGTAGGTTCAACTCTGTGAGTTGAATGAACTCATCACCAAGATGTTTCTGAGAATCCTTCTCTCTAGTTTTTATGTGAAGATATTTCCTTTTCCAGCGTAGGCCTCAAAGCGCTCCAAATAAACACATGCAGATTCTACAAAAGGAGTGTTTCAAAACTGTTCTATCAAAGGGAACGTTCAAGTCTGTGAGTTGAATGTACTCATCACACAGATGTTTCTCAGAATGCTTCTGTCTAGTTTTTAGGTGAAGAGATTTCATTTCCCAGCATAGGCCTCAAAGCGCTCCAAATATCCACTTGCAGAATCTACGAAAAGAGTGTTTCAAAGCTGCTCTTTCAAAAGCAAGGTTCAAGTCTGTGTGTTGAATGCACTCATCCGAAAGAAGTTTCTGAGAATGCTTCTGTCTAGTTCTTACGTGAAGATATTTCCTTTTCCAGCTTAGGCCTCAAAGCGCTCCAAATAAACACTTGCAAATTCTACAAAAGGAGTGTTTCAAAAGAGTTCTATCAAAAGGAACGTTCAAGTCTGTGAGTTGAATGCACTTATCATACCGAAGTTTCCTGGAATGCTTCTGTCTAGTTTTTATGTGAAGACATTTCCTTTTCCAGCAGAGGCCTCAAAGCACTCCAAATATCCACTTGCAGATTCTACAAAAAGAGTGTTTCAAAACTGCTCTATCAAAAGCAAGCTTCAACACTGTGAGTAGAATGCACTCATCACAAAGAAGTTTCTGAGAATGCTTCTGTCTAGTTTTTATGTGAAGATATTTCCTTTTCCAACATAGGCCTCAAAACGCTCCAAATAAACACTTGCAGATTCTACAAAAGGAGTGTTTCGAAACTGCTCTTTCAAGAGGAACGTTCAAGTCTGTGAGTTGAATGCACTCATCACACAGAAGTTTCTGAGAATGCTTCTGTCTAGTTTTTATGTGAAGATGTTTCCTTTTCCAGCATAGGCCTCAAAACGCTCCAAATATCCTCTTGCAGATTCTACAAAAAGAGTGTTTCAAAACTGTTCTATCAAAAGGAAGGTTCAACTCTGTGAGTTGAATGAATGCATCATGAAGAACTTTCTGAGAATGCTTCTCTGTAGTTTTTAGGTGAAGATATTCCAAAACCCAGCACAGGCCTCGAAGTGCTCCAAATAACCACTTGCAGATTTTACCAAAAGAGTGTTTCAAAACTGCTCTTTCTATAGGTAAGTTCAAGTCTGTGAGTTGAATGCACTCAACACAAAGAAGTTTCTGAGAATGCTTCTGTTCAGTTTTTATGTGAAGATATTTCCTTTTCCAGCATAGGCCTCAAACGGCTCCAAATATCCACTTGCAGATTCTACAAAAAGAGTGTTTCCAAACTTCTCTATCAATTGGTAGGTTCAACTCTGTGAGTTGAATGAAGTCATCACAAAGAAGTTTCTGAGAATCCTTCTCTCTAGTTTTTATGTGAAGATATTTCCTTTTCCAACGTAGGCCTCAAAGCGCTCCAAATAAACACATGGAGATTCTACAAAAGGAGTGTTTCAAAACTGTTCTATCAAAGGGAACGTTCAAGTCTGTGAGTTGAATGTACTCATCACACAGATGTTTCTCAGAATGCTTCTGTCTAGTTTTTAGGTGAAGAGATTTCATTTCCCAGCATAGGCCTCAAAGCGCTCCAAATATCCACTTGCAGATTCTATAAGAAGAGAGTTTCGAAACTGCTCTTTCAAAAGGAAGCTTCAAGTCTGTGAGTTGAATGCACTCATCACAAAGAAGTTTCTGAGAATGCTTCCGTCTAGTTTCTATATGAAGATATTTCCTTTTCCAACATAGGCCCCAAAGTGCTCCAAATAAACCCTTGCAGATTCTACAAAAGGAATGTTTCAAAACTGCTCTTTCTATAGGTAAGTTCAAGTCTGTGAGTTGAATGCACTCAACACAAAGAAGTTTCTGAGAATGCTTCTGTTCAGTTTTTATGTGAAGATATTTCCTTTTCCAGCATAGGCCTCAAACGGCTCGAAACATCCACTTGCAGATTCTACAAAAAGAGTGTTTCCAAACTTCTCTATCAATTGGTAGGTTCAACTCTGTGAGTTGAATGAACTCATCACAAAGAAGTTTCTGAGAATCCTTCTCTCTAGTTTTTATGTGAAGATATTTCCTTTTCCAGCGTAGGCCTCAAAGCGCTCCAAATAAACACATGCAGATTCTACAAAAGGAGTGTTTCAAAACTGTTCTATCAAAGGGAACGTTCAAGTCTGTGAGTTGAATGTACTCATCACACAGATGTTTCTCAGAATGCTTCTGTCTAGTTTTTAGGTGAAGAGATTTCATTTCCCAGCATAGGCCTCAAAGCGCTCCAAATATCCACTTGCAGAATCTACGAAAAGAGTGTTTCAAAGCTGCTCTTTCAAAAGCAAGGTTCAAGTCTGTGTGTTGAATGCACTCATCTGAAAGAAGTTTCTGAGAATGCTTCTGTCTAGTTCTTACGTGAAGATATTTCCTTTATCAGCTTAGGCCTCAAAGCGCTCCAAATAAACACTTGCAAATTCTACAAAAGGAGTGTTTCAAAAGAGTTCTATCAAAAGGAACGTTCAAGTCTGTGAGTTGAATGCACTTATCATACCGAAGTTTCCTGGAATGCTTCTGTCTAGTTTTTATGTGAAGACATTTCCTTTTCCAGCAGAGGCCTCAAAGCACTCCAAATATCCACTTGCAGATTCTACAAAAAGAGTGTTTCAAAACTGCTCTATCAAAAGCAAGCTTCAACACTGTGAGTAGAATGCACTCATCACAAAGAAGTTTCTGAGAATGCTTCTGTCTAGTTTTTATGTGAAGATATTTCCTTTTCCAACATAGGCCTCAAAGCGCTCCAAATAAACACTTGCAGATTCTACAAAAGGAGTGTTTCGAAACTGCTCTTTCAAGAGGAACGTTCAAGTCTGTGAGTTGAATGCAATCATCACACAGAAGTTTCTGAGAATGCTTCTGTCTAGTTTTTATGTGAAGATGTTTCCTTTTCCAGCATAGGCTTCAAAACGCTCCAAATATCCTCTTGCAGATTCTACAAAAAGAGTGTTTCAAAACTGTTCTATCAAAAGGAAGGTTCAACTCTGTGAGTTGAATGAATGCATCATGAAGAACTTTCTGAGAATGCTTCTCTGTAGTTTTTAGGTGAAGATATTCCAAAACCCAGCACAGGACTCGAAGTGCTCCAAATAACCACTTGCAGATTTTACCAAAAGAGTGTTTCAAAACTGCTCTTTCTATAGGTAAGTTCAAGTCTGTGAGGTGAATGCACTCAACACAAAGAAGTTTCTGAGAATGCTTCTGTTCAGTTTTTATGTGAAGATATTTCCTTTTCCAGCATAGGCCTCAAACGGCTCCAAATATCCACTTGCAGATTCTACAAAAAGAGTGTTTCCAATCTTCTCTATCAATTGGTAGGTTCAACTCTGTGAGTTGAATGAAGTCATCACAAAGAAGTTTCTGAGAATCCTTCTCTCTAGTTTTTATGTGAAGATATTTCCTTTTCCAGCGTAGACCTCAAAGCGCTCCAAATAAACACATGCAGATTCTACAAAAGGAGTGTTTCAAAACTGTTCTATCAAAGGGAACGTTCAAGTCTGTGAGTTGAATGTACTCATCACACAGATGTTTCTCAGAATGCTTCTGTCTAGTTTTTAGGTGAAGAGATTTCATTTCCCAGCATAGGCCTCAAAGCGCTCCAAATATCCACTTGCAGATTCTATAAGAAGAGAGTTTCCAAACTGCTCTTTCAAAAGGAAGCTTCAAGTCTGTGAGTTGAATGCACTCATCACAAAGAAGTTTCTGGGAATGCTTCCGTCTAGTTTCTATATGAAGATATTTCCTTTTCCAACATAGGCCCCAAAGTGCTCCAAATAAACCCTTGCAGATTCTACAAAAGGAGTGCTTCAAAACTGCTCTTTCTATAGGTAAGTTCAAGTCTGTGAGTTGAATGCACTCAACACAAAGAAGTTTCTGAGAATGCTTCTGTTCAGTTTTTATGTGAAGATATTTCCTTTTCCAGCATAGGCTTCAAACGGCTCCAAATATCCACTTGCAGATTCTACAAAAAGAGTGTTTCCAAACTTCTCTATCAATTTGTAGGTTCAACTCTGTGAGTTGAATGAAGTCATCACAAAGAAGTTTCTGAGAATCCTTCTCTCTAGTTTTTATGTGAAGATATTTCCTTTTCCAACATAGGCCTCAAGGTGCTCCGAATAAACACTTGCAGATTCTACAAACTTAATGTTTCAAAACTGTTCTATCAAAAGGAACGTTGAAGTCTGTGAGTTGAATGCACTCATCACAAAGAAGTTTCTCAGAATGCTTTCGTCTAGTTTTTATGTGAAGATATTTCCTTTTCCAGCGTAGGCCTCAAAGCGCTCCAAATAAACACATGCAGATTCTACAAAAGGAGTGTTTCAAAACTGTTCTATCAAAGGGAACGTTCAAGTCTGTGAGTTGAATGTACTCATCACACAGATGTTTCTCAGAATGCTTCTGTCTAGTTTTTAGGTGAAGAGATTTCATTTCCCAGCATAGGCCTCAAAGCGCTCCAAATATCCACTTGCAGATTCTATAAGAAGAGAGTTTCGAAACTGCTCTTTCAAAAGGAAGCTTCAAGTCTGTGAGTTGAATGCACTCATCACAAAGAAGTTTCTGAGAATGCTTCCGTCTAGTTTCTATATGAAGATATTTCCTTTTCCAACATAGGCCCCAAAGTGCTCCAAATAAACCCTTGCAGATTCTACAAAAGGAATGTTTCAAAACTGCTCTTTCTATAGGTAAGTTCAAGTCTGTGAGTTGAATGCACTCAACACAAAGAAGTTTCTGAGAATGCTTCTGTTCAGTTTTTATGTGAAGATATTTCCTTTTCCAGCATAGGCCTCAAACGGCTCGAAACATCCACTTGCAGATTCTACAAAAAGAGTGTTTCCAAACTTCTCTATCAATTGGTAGGTTCAACTCTGTGAGTTGAATGAACTCATCACAAAGAAGTTTCTGAGAATCCTTCTCTCTAGTTTTTATGTGAAGATATTTCCTTTTCCAGCGTAGGCCTCAAAGCGCTCCAAATAAACACATGCAGATTCTACAAAAGGAGTGTTTCAAAACTGTTCTATCAAAGGGAACGTTCAAGTCTGTGAGTTGAATGTACTCATCACACAGATGTTTCTCAGAATGCTTCTGTCCAGTTTTTAGGTGAAGAGATTTCATTTCCCAGCATAGGCCTCAAAGCGCTCCAAATATCCACTTGCAGATTCTATAAGAAGAGAGTTTCGAAACTGCTCTTTCAAAAGGAAGCTTCAAGTCTGTGAGTTGAATGCACTCATCACAAAGAAGTTTCTGAGAATGCTTCCGTCTAGTTTCTATATGAAGATATTTCCTTTTCCAACATAGGCCCCAAAGTGCTCCAAATAAACCCTTGCAGATTCTACAAAAGGAGTGTTTCAAAACTGCTCTTTCTATAGGTAAGTTCAAGTCTGTGAGTTGAATGCACTCAACACAAAGAAGTTTCTGAGAATGCTTCTGTTCAGTTTTTATGTGAAGATATTTCCTTTTCCAGCATAGGCCTCAAACGGCTCCAAATATCCACTTGCAGATTCTACAAAAAGAGTGTTTCCAAACTTCTCTATCAATTGGTAGGTTCAACTCTGTGAGTTGAATGAAGTCATCACAAAGAAGTTTCTGAGAATCCTTCTCTCTAGTTTTTATGTGAAGATATTTCCTTTTCCAACATAGGCCTCAAGGTGCTCCGAATAAACACTTGCAGATTCTACAAACTTAATGTTTCAAAACTGTTCTATCAAAAGGAACGTTGAAGTCTGTGAGTTGAATGCACTCATCACAAAGAAGTTTCTCAGAATGCTTTCGTCTAGTTTTTATGTGAAGATATTTACTTTTCCAGCGTAGGCCTCAATGCGCTCCAAATAAACACATGCAGATTCTACAAAAGGAGTGTTTCAAAACTGTTCTATCAAAGGGAACGTTCAAGTCTGTGAGTTGAATGTACTCATCACACAGATGTTTCTCAGAATGCTTCTGTCTAGTTTTTAGGTGAAGAGATTTCATTTCCCAGCATAGGCCTCAAAGCGCTCCAAATATCCACTTGCAGAATCTACGAAAAGAGTGTTTCAAAGCTGCTCTTTCAAAAGCAAGGTTCAAGTCTGTGTGTTGAATGCACTCATCTGAAAGAAGTTTCTGAGAATGCTTCTGTCTAGTTCTTACGTGATGATATTTCCTTTTCCAGCTTAGGCCTCAAAGCGCTCCAAATAAACACTTGCAAATTCTACAAAAGGAGTGTTTCAAAAGAGTTCTATCAAAAGGAACGTTCAAGTCTGTGAGTTGAATGCACTTATCATACCGAAGTTTCCTGGAATGCTTCTGTCTAGTTTTTATGTGAAGACATTTCCTTTTCCAGCAGAGGCCTCAAAGCACTCCAAATATCCACTTGCAGATTCTACAAAAAGAGTGTTTCAAAACTGCTCTATCAAAAGCAAGCTTCAACACTGTGAGTAGAATGCACTCATCACAAAGAAGTTTCTGAGAATGCTTCTGTCTAGTTTTTATGTGAAGATATTTCCTTTTCCAACATAGGCCTCAAAGCGCTCCAAATAAACACTTGCAGATTCTACAAAAGGAGTGTTTCGAAACTGCTCTTTCAAGAGGAACGTTCAAGTCTGTGAGTTGAATGCACTCATCACACAGAAGTTTCTGAGAATGCTTCTGTCTAGTTTTTATGTGAAGATGTTTCCTTTTCCAGCATAGGCCTCAAAACGCTCCAAATATCCTCTTGCAGATTCTACAAAAAGAGTGTTTCAAAACTGTTCTATCAAAAGGAAGGTTCAACTCTGTGAGTTGAATGAATGCATCATGAAGAACTTTCTGAGAATGCTTCTCTGTAGTTTTTAGGTGAAGATATTCCAAAACCCAGCACAGGCCTCGAAGTGCTCCAAATAACCACTTGCAGATTTTACCAAAAGAGTGTTTCAAAACTGCTCTTTCTATAGGTAAGTTCAAGTCTGTGAGTTGAATGCACTCAACACAAAGAAGTTTCTGAGAATGCTTCTGTTCAGTTTTTATGTGAAGATATTTCCTTTTCCAGCATAGGCCTCAAACGGCTCCAAATATCCACTTGCAGATTCTACAAAAAGAGTGTTTCCAAACTTCTCTATCAATTGGTAGGTTCAACTCTGTGAGTTGAATGAAGTCATCACAAAGAAGTTTCTGAGAATCCTTCTCTCTAGTTTTTATGTGAAGATATTTCCTTTTCCAACATAGGCCTCAAGGTGCTCCGAATAAACACTTGCAGATTCTACAAACTTAATGTTTCAAAACTGTTCTATCAAAAGGAACGTTGAAGTCTGTGAGTTGAATGCACTCATCACAAAGAAGTTTCTCAGAATGCTTCCGTCTAGTTTTTAGGTGAAGAGATTTCATTTCCCAGCACAGGCCTCAAAGCGCTCCAAATAAACACATGCAGATTCTACAAAAGGAGTGTTTCAAAACTGTTCTATCAAAGGGAACGTTCAAGTCTGTGAGTTGAATATACTCATCACATAGATGTTTCTCAGAATGCTTCTGCCTAGTTTTTAGGTGAAGAGATTTCATTTCCCAGCATAGGCCTCAAAGCGCTCCAAATATCCACTTGCAGATTCTATAAGAAGAGTGTTTCCAAACTGCTCTTTCAAAAGGAAGCTTCAAGTCTGTGAGTTGAATGCACTCATCACAAAGAAGTTTCTGAGAATGCTTCCGTCTAGTTTCTATATGAAGATATTTCCTTTTCCAACATAGGCCCCAAAGTGCTCCAAATAAACCCTTGCAGATTCTACAAAAGGAGTGTTTCAAAACTGCTCTTTCTATAGGTAAGTTCAAGTCTGTGAGTTGAATGCACTCAACACAAAGAAGTTTCTGAGAATGCTTCTGTTCAGTTTTTATGTGAAGATATTTCCTTTTCCAGCATAGGCCTCAAACGGCTCCAAATATCCACTTGCAGATTCTACAAAAAGAGTGTTTCCAAACTTCTCTATCAATTGGTAGGTTCAACTCTGTGAGTTGAATGAACTCATCACCAAGATGTTTCTGAGAATCCTTCTCTCTAGTTTTTATGTGAAGATATTTCCTTTTCCAGCGTAGGCCTCAAAGCGCTCCAAATAAACACATGCAGATTCTACAAAAGGAGTGTTTCAAAACTCTTCTATCAAAGGGAACGTTCAAGTCTGTGAGTTGAATGTACTCATCACACAGATGTTTCTCAGAATGCTTCTTTCTAGTTTTTAGGTGAAGAGATTTCATTTCCCAGCATAGGCCTCAAAGCGCTCCAAATATCCACTTGCAGAATCTACGAAAAGAGTGTTTCAAAGCTGCTCTTTCAAAAGCAAGGTTCAAGTCTGTGTGTTGAATGCACTCATCCGAAAGAAGTTTCTGAGAATGCTTCTGTCTAGTTCTTACGTGAAGATATTTCCTTTTCCAGCTTAGGCCTCAAAGCGCTCCAAATAAACACTTGCAAATTCTACAAAAGGAGTGTTTCAAAAGAGTTCTATCAAAAGGAACGTTCAAGTCTGTGAGTTGAATGCACTTATCATACCGAAGTTTCCTGGAATGCTTCTGTCTAGTTTTTATGTGAAGACGTTTCCTTTTCCAGCAGAGGCCTCAAAGCACTCCAAATATCCACTTGCAGATTCTACAAAAAGAGTGTTTCAAAACTGCTCTACCAAAAGCAAGCTTCAACACTGTGAGTAGAATGCACTCATCACAAAGAAGTTTCTGAGAATGCTTCTGTCTAGTTTTTATGTGAAGATATTTCCTTTTCCAACATAGGCCTCAAAGCGCTCCAAATAAACACTTGCAGATTCTACAAAAGGAGTGTTTCCAAACTGCTCTTTCAAGAGGAACGTTCAAGTCTGTGACTTGAATGCACTCATCACACAGAAGTTTCTGAGAATGCTTCTGTCTAGTTTTTATGTGAAGATATTTCCTTTTCCAGCATAGGCCTCAAAACGCTCCAAATATCCTCTTGCAGATTCTACAAAAAGAGTGTTTCAAAACTGCTCTATGAAAAGGAAGGTTCAACTCTGTGAGTTGAATGAATGCATCATGAAGAACTTTCTGAGAATGCTTCTCTGTAGATTTTAGGTGAAGATATTCCAAAACCCAGCACAGGCCTCGAAGTGCTCCAAATAACCACTTGCAGATTTTACCAAAAGAGTGTTTCAAAACTGCTCTTTCTATAGGTAAGTTCAAGTCTGTGAGTTGAATGCACTCAACACAAAGAAGTTTCTGAGAATGCTTCTGTTCAGTTTGTATGTGAAGATATTTCCTTTTCCAGCATAGGCCTCAAACGGCTCCAAATATCCACTTGCAGATTCTACAAAAAGAGTGTTTCCAAACTTCTCTATCAATTGGTAGGTTCAACTCTGTGAGTTGAATGAAGTCATCACAAAGAAGTTTCTGAGAATCCTTCTCTCTAGTTTTTATGTGAAGATATTTCCTTTTCCAACGTAGGCCTCAAAGCGCTCCAAATAAACACATGCAGATTCTACAAAAGGAGTGTTTCAAAACTGTTCTATCAAAGGGAACGTTCAAGTCTGTGAGTTGAATGTACTCATCACACAGATGTTTCTCAGAATGCTTCTGTCTAGTTTTTAGGTGAAGAGATTTCATTTCCCAGCATAGTCCTCAAAGCGCTCCAAATATCCACTTGCAGATTCTATAAGAAGAGAGTTTCCAAACTGCTCTTTCAAAAGGAGCTTCAAGTCTGTGAGTTGAATGCACTCATCACAAAGAAGTTTCTGAGAATGCTTCCGTCTAGTTTCTATATGAAGATATTTCCTTTTCCAACATAGGCCCCAAAGTGCTCCAAATAAACCCTTGCAGATTCTACAAAAGGAGTGTTTCAAAACTGCTCTTTCTATAGGTAAGTTCAAGTCTGTGAGTTGAATGCACTCAACACAAAGAAGTTTCTGAGAATGCTTCTGTTCAGTTTTTATGTGAAGATATTTCCTTTTCCAGCATAGGCCTCAAACGGCTCCAAATATCCACTTGCAGATTCTACAAAAAGAGTGTTTCCAAACTTCTCTATCAATTGGTAGGTTCAACTCTGTGAGTTGAATGAAGTCATCACAAAGAAGTTTCTGAGAATCCTTCTCTCTAGTTTTTATGTGAAGATATTTCCTTTTCCAACATAGGCCTCAAGGTGCTCCGAATAAACACTTGCAGATTCTACAAACTTAATGTTTCAAAACTGTTCTATCAAAAGGAACGTTGAAGTCTGTGAGTTGAATGCACTCATCACAAAGAAGTTTCTCAGAATGCTTCCGTCTAGTTTTTAGGTGAAGAGATTTCATTTCCCAGCACAGGCCTCAAAGCGCTCCAAATAAACACATGCAGATTCTACAAAAGGAGTGTTTCAAAACTGTTCTATCAAAGGGAACGTTCAAGTCTGTGAGTTGAATATACTCATCACATAGATGTTTCTCAGAATGCTTCTGCCTAGCTTTTAGGTGAAGAGATTTCATTTCCCAGCATAGGCCTCAAAGCGCTCCAAATATCCACTTGCAGATTCTATAAGAAGAGTGTTTCCAAACTGCTCTTTCAAAAGGAAGCTTCAAGTCTGTGAGTTGAATGCACTCATCACAAAGAAGTTTCTGAGAATGCTTCCGTCTAGTTTCTATATGAATATATTTCCTTTTCCAACATAGGCCCCAAAGTGCTCCAAATAAACCCTTGCAGATTCTACAAAAGGAGTGTTTCAAAACTGCTCTTTCTATAGGTAAGTTCAAGTCTGTGAGTTGAATGCACTCAACACAAAGAAGTTTCTGAGAATGCTTCTGTTCAGTTTTTATGTGAAGATATTTCCTTTTCCAGCATAGGCCTCAAACGGCTCCAAATATCCACTTGCAGATTCTACAAAAAGAGTGTTTCCAAACTTCTCTATCAATTGGTAGGTTCAACTCTGTGAGTTGAATGAACTCATCACCAAGATGTTTCTGAGAATCCTTCTCTCTAGTTTTTATGTGAAGATATTTCCTTTTCCAGCGTAGGCCTCAAAGCGCTCCAAATAAACACATGCAGATTCTACAAAAGGAGTGTTTCAAAACTCTTCTATCAAAGGGAACGTTCAAGTCTGTGAGTTGAATGTACTCATCACACAGATGTTTCTCAGAATGCTTCTTTCTAGTTTTTAGGTGAAGAGATTTCATTTCCCAGCATAGGCCTCAAAGCGCTCCAAATATCCACTTGCAGAATCTACGAAAAGAGTGTTTCAAAGCTGCTCTTTCAAAAGCAAGGTTCAAGTCTGTGTGTTGAATGCACTCATCCGAAAGAAGTTTCTGAGAATGCTTCTGTCTAGTTCTTACGTGAAGATATTTCCTTTTCCAGCTTAGGCCTCAAAGCGCTCCAAATAAACACTTGCAAATTCTACAAAAGGAGTGTTTCAAAAGACTTCTATCAAAAGGAACGTTCAAGTCTGTGAGTTGAATGCACTTATCATACCGAAGTTTCCTGGAATGCTTCTGTCTAGTTTTTATGTGAAGACGTTTCCTTTTCCAGCAGAGGCCTCAAAGCACTCCAAATATCCACTTGCAGATTCTACAAAAAGAGTGTTTCAAAACTGCTCTATCAAAAGCAAGCTTCAACACTGTGAGTAGAATGCACTCATCACAAAGAAGTTTCTGAGAATGCTTCTGTCTAGTTTTTATGTGAAGATATTTCCTTTTCCAACATAGGCCTCAAAGCGCTCCAAATAAACACTTGCAGATTCTACAAAAGGAGTGTTTCGAAACTGCTCTTTCAAGAGGAACGTTCAAGTCTGTGAGTTGAATGCACTCATCACACAGAAGTTTCTGAGAATGCTTCTGTCTAGTTTTTATGTGAAGATATTTCCTTTTCCAGCATAGGCCTCAAAACGCTCCAAATATCCTCTTGCAGATTCTACAAAAAGAGTGTTTCAAAACTGTTCTATCAAAAGGAAGGTTCAACTCTGTGAGTTGAATGAATGCATCATGAAGAACTTTCTGAGAATGCTTCTCTGTAGATTTTAGGTGAAGATATTCCAAAACCCAGCACAGGCCTCGAAGTGCTCCAAATAACCACTTGCAGATTTTACCAAAAGAGTGTTTCAAAACTGCTCTTTCTATAGGTAAGTTCAAGTCTGTGAGTTGAATGCACTCAACACAAAGAAGTTTCTGAGAATGCTTCTGTTCAGTTTTTATGTGAAGATATTTCCTTTTCCAGCATAGGCCTCAAACGGCTCCAAATATCCACTTGCAGATTCTACAAAAAGAGTGTTTCCAAACTTCTCTATCAATTGGTAGGTTCAACTCTGTGAGTTGAATGAAGTCATCACAAAGAAGTTTCTGAGAATCCTTCTCTCTAGTTTTTATGTGAAGATATTTCCTTTTCCAACATAGGCCTCAAGGTGCTCCGAATAAACACTTGCAGATTCTACAAACTTAATGTTTCAAAACTGTTCTATCAAAAGGAACGTTGAAGTCTGTGAGTTGAATGCACTCATCACAAAGAAGTTTCTCAGAATGCTTCCGTCTAGTTTTTAGGTGAAGAGATTTCATTTCCCAGCATAGGCCTCAAAGCGCTCCAAATATCCACTTGCAGATTCTATAAGAAGAGTGTTTCCAAACTGCTCTTTCAAAAGGAAGCTTCAAGTCTGTGAGTTGAATGCACTCATCACAAAGAAGTTTCTGAGAATGCTTCCGTCTAGTTTCTATATGAATATATTTCCTTTTCCAACATAGGCCCCAAAGTGCTCCAAATAAACCCTTGCAGATTCTACAAAAGGAGTGTTTCAAAACTGCTCTTTCTATAGGTAAGTTCAAGTCTGTGAGTTGAATGCACTCAACACAAAGAAGTTTCTGAGAATGCTTCTGTTCAGTTTTTATGTGAAGATATTTCCTTTTCCAGCATAGGCCTCAAACGGCTCCAAATATCCACTTGCAGATTCTACAAAAAGAGTGTTTCCAAACTTCTCTATCAATTGGTAGGTTCAACTCTGTGAGTTGAATGAAGTCATCACAAAGAAGTTTCTGAGAATCCTTCTCTCTAGTTTTTATGTGAAGATATTTCCTTTTCCAACATAGGCCTCAAAGCGCTCCAAATAAACACATGCAGATTCTACAAAAGGAGTGTTTCAAAACTGTTCTATCAAAGGGAACGTTCAAGTCTGTGAGTTGAATGTACTCATCACACAGATGTTTCTCAGAATGCTTCTGTCTAGTTTTTAGGTGAAGAGATTTCATTTCCCAGCATAGGCCTCAAAGCGCTCCAAATATCCACTTGCAGAATCTACGAAAAGAGTGTTTCAAAGCTGCTCTTTCAAAAGCAAGGTTCAAGTCTGTGTGTTGAATGCACTCATCCAAAAGAAGTTTCTGAGAATGCTTCTGTCTAGTTCTTACGTGAAGATATTTCCTTTTCCAGCTTAGGCCTCAAAGCGCTCCAAATAAACACTTGCAAATTCTACAAAAGGAGTGTTTCAAAAGACTTCTATCAAAAGGAACGTTCAAGTCTGTGAGTTGAATGCACTTATCATACCGAAGTTTCCTGGAATGCTTCTGTCTAGTTTTTATGTGAAGACGTTTCCTTTTCCAGCAGAGGCCTCAAAGCACTCCAAATATCCACTTGCAGATTCTACAAAAAGAGTGTTTCAAAACTGCTCTATCAAAAGCAAGCTTCAACACTGTGAGTAGAATGCACTCATCACAAAGAAGTTTCTGAGAATGCTTCTGTCTAGTTTTTATGTGAAGATATTTCCTTTTCCAACATAGGCCTCAAAGCGCTCCAAATAAACACTTGCAGATTCTACAAAAGGAGTGTTTCAAAACTGCTCTTTCAAGAGGAACGTTCAAGTCTGTGAGTTGAATGCACTCATCACACAGAAGTTTCTGAGAATGCTTCTGTCTAGTTTTTATGTGAAGATATTTCCTTTTCCAGCATAGGCCTCAAAACGCTCCAAATATCCTCTTGCAGATTCTACAAAAAGAGTGTTTCAAAACTGTTCTATCAAAAGGAAGGTTCAACTCTGTGAGTTGAATGAATGCATCATGAAGAACTTTCTGAGAATGCTTCTCTGTAGATTTTAGGTGAAGATATTCCAAAACCCAGCACAGGCCTCGAAGTGCTCCAAATAACCACTTGCAGATTTTACCAAAAGAGTGTTTCAAAACTGCTC
This sequence comes from Pongo abelii, assembly GCF_028885655.2. NCBI lineage: Eukaryota > Metazoa > Chordata > Mammalia > Primates > Hominidae > Pongo > Pongo abelii. Next base: position 20,526,031 of record NC_071997.2, on the reverse strand, counting down.
TTTCTATAGGTAAGTTCAAGTCTGTGAGTTGAATGCACTCAACACAAAGAAGTTTCTGAGAATGCTTCTGTTCAGTTTTTATGTGAAGATATTTCCTTTTCCAGCATAGGCCTCAAACGGCTCCAAATATCCACTTGCAGATTCTACAAAAAGAGTGTTTCCAAACTTCTCTATCAATTGGTAGGTTCAACTCTGTGAGTTGAATGAAGTCATCACAAAGAAGTTTCTGAGAATCCTTCTCTCTAGTTTTTATGTGAAGATATTTCCTTTTCCAACGTAGGCCTCAAAGCGCTCCAAATAAACACATGCAGATTCTACAAAAGGAGTGTTTCAAAACTGTTCTATCAAAGGGAACGTTCAAGTCTGTGAGTTGAATGTACTCATCACACAGATGTTTCTCAGAATGCTTCTGTCTAGTTTTTAGGTGAAGAGATTTCATTTCCCAGCATAGTCCTCAAAGCGCTCCAAATATCCACTTGCAGATTCTATAAGAAGAGAGTTTCCAAACTGCTCTTTCAAAAGGAGCTTCAAGTCTGTGAGTTGAATGCACTCATCACAAAGAAGTTTCTGAGAATGCTTCCGTCTAGTTTCTATATGAAGATATTTCCTTTTCCAACATAGGCCCCAAAGTTCTCCAAATAAACCCTTGCAGATTCCACAAAAGGAGTGTTTCAAAACTGCTCTTTCTATAGGTAAGTTCAAGTCTGTGAGTTGAATGCACTCAACACAAAGAAGTTTCTGAGAATGCTTCTGTTCAGTTTTTATGTGAAGATATTTCCTTTTCCAGCATAGGCCTCAAACGGCTCCAAATATCCACTTGCAGATTCTACAAAAAGAGTGTTTCCAAACTTCTCTATCAATTGGTAGGTTCAACTCTGTGAGTTGAATGAACTCATCACCAAGATGTTTCTGAGAATGCTTCTCTCTAGTTTTTATGTGAAGATATTTCCTTTTCCAGCGTAGGCCTCAAAGCGCTCCAAATAAACACATGCAGATTCTACAAAAGGAGTGTTTCAAAACTGTTCTATCAAAGGGAACGTTCAAGTCTGTGAGTTGAATGTACTCATCACACAGATGTTTCTCAGAATGCTTCCGTCTAGTTTTTAGGTGAAGAGATTTCATTTCCCAGCACAGTCCTCAAAGCGCTCCAAATAAACACATGCAGATTCTACAAAAGGAGTGTTTCAAAACTGTTCTATCAAAGGGAACGTTCAAGTCCGTGAGTTGAATATACTCATCACATAGATGTTTCTCAGAATGCTTCTGCCTAGTTTTTAGGTGAAGAGATTTCATTTCCCAGCATAGGCCTCAAAGCGCTCCAAATATCCACTTGCAGATTCTATAAGAAGAGTGTTTCCAAACTGCTCTTTCAAAAGGAAGCTTCAAGTCTGTGAGTTGAATGCACTCATCACAAAGAAGTTTCTGAGAATGCTTCCGTCTAGTTTCTATATGAAGATATTTCCTTTTCCAACATAGGCCCCAAAGTGCTCCAAATAAACCCTTGCAGATTCTACAAAAGGAGTGTTTCAAAACTGCTCTTTCTATAGGTAAGTTCAAGTCTGTGAGTTGAATGCACTCAACACAAAGAAGTTTCTGAGAATGCTTCTGTTCAGTTTTTATGTGAAGATATTTCCTTTTCCAGCATAGGCCTCAAACGGCTCCAAATATCCACTTGCAAATTCTACAAACTTAATGTTTCAAAACTGTTCTATCAAAAGGAATGTTGAAGTCTGTGAGTTGAATGCCCTCATCACAAAGAAGTTTCTCAGAATGCTTCCGTCTAGTTTTTAGGTGAAGAGATTTCATTTCCCAGCCTAGGCCTCAAAGCGCTCCAAATATCCAATTGCAGATTCTATAAGAAGAGTGTTTCAAAACTGCTCTATCAAAAGCAAGCTTCAACACTGTGAGTAGAATGCACTCATCACAAAGAAGTTTCTGAGAATCCTTCTCTCTAGTTTTTATGTGAAGATATTTCCTTTTCCAACGTAGGCCTCAAAGCGCTCCAAATAAACACATGCAGATTCTACAAAAGGAGTGTTTCAAAACTGTTCTATCAAAGGGAACGTTCAAGTCTGTGAGTTGAATGTACTCATCACACAGATGCTTCTCAGAATGCTTCTGTCTAGTTTTTAGGTGAAGAGATTTCATTTCCCAGCATAGGCCTCAAAGCGCTCCAAATATCCACTTGCAGATTTTATAAGAAGAGAGTTTCCAAACTGCTCTTTCAAAAGGAGCTTCAAGTCTGTGAGTTGAATGCACTCATCACAAAGAAGTTTCTGAGAATGCTTCCGTCTAGTTTCTATATGAAGATATTTCCTTTTCCAACATAGGCCCCAAAGTGCTCCAAATAAACCCTTGCAGATTCTACAAAAGGAGTGTTTCAAAACTGCTCTTTCTATAGGTAAGTTCAAGTCTGTGAGTTGAATGCACTCAACACAAAGAAGTTTCTGAGAATGCTTCTGTTCAGTTTTTATGTGAAGATATTTCCTTTTCCAGCATAGGCCTCAAACGGCTCCAAATATCCACTTGCAGATTCTACAAAAAGAGTGTTTCCAAACTTCTCTATCAATTGGTAGGTTCAACTCTGTGAGTTGAATGAACTCATCACCAAGATGTTTCTGAGAATCCTTCTCTCTAGTTTTTATGTGAAGATATTTCCTTTTCCAGCGTAGGCCTCAAAGCGCTCCAAATAAACACATGCAGATTCTACAAAAGGAGTGTTTCAAAACTGTTCTATCAAAGGGAACGTTCAAGTCTGTGAGTTGAATGTACTCATCACACAGATGTTTCTCAGAATGCTTCTGTCTAGTTTTTAGGTGAAGAGATTTCATTTCCCAGCATAGGCCTCAAAGCGCTCCAAATATCCACTTGCAGAATCTACGAAAAGAGTGTTTCAAAGCTGCTCTTTCAAAAGCAAGGTTCAAGTCTGTGTGTTGAATGCACTCATCCGAAAGAAGTTTCTGAGAATGCTTCTGTCTAGTTCTTACGTGAAGATATTTCCTTTTCCAGCTTAGGCCTCAAAGCGCTCCAAATAAACACTTGCAAATTCTACAAAAGGAGTGTTTCAAAAGACTTCTATCAAAAGGAACGTTCAAGTCTGTGAGTTGAATGCACTTATCATACCGAAGTTTCCTGGAATGCTTCTGTCTAGTTTTTATGTGAAGACATTTCCTTTTCCAGCAGAGGCCTCAAAGCACTCCAAATATCCACTTGCAGATTCTACAAAAAGAGTGTTTCAAAACTGCTCTATCAAAAGCAAGCTTCAACACTGTGAGTAGAATGCACTCATCACAAAGAAGTTTCTGAGAATGCTTCTGTCTAGTTTTTATGTGAAGATATTTCCTTTTCCAACATAGGCCTCAAAGCGCTCCAAATAAACACTTGCAGATTCTACAAAAGGAGTGTTTCGAAACTGCTCTTTCAAGAGGAACGTTCAAGTCTGTGAGTTGAATGCACTCATCACACAGAAGTTTCTGAGAATGCTTCTGTCTAGTTTTTATGTGAAGATGTTTCCTTTTCCAGCATAGGCCTCAAAACGCTCCAAATATCCTCTTGCAGATTCTACAAAAAGAGTGTTTCAAAACTGTTCTATCAAAAGGAAGGTTCAACTCTGTGAGTTGAATGAATGCATCATGAAGAACTTTCTGAGAATGCTTCTCTGTAGTTTTTAGGTGAAGATATTCCAAAACCCAGCACAGGCCTCGAAGTGCTCCAAATAACCACTTGCAGATTTTACCAAAAGAGTGTTTCAAAACTGCTCTTTCTATAGGTAAGTTCAAGTCTGTGAGTTGAATGCACTCAACACAAAGAAGTTTCTGAGAATGCTTCTGTTCAGTTTTTATGTGAAGATATTTCCTTTTCCAGCATAGGCCTCAAACGGCTCCAAATATCCACTTGCAGATTCTACAAAAAGAGTGTTTCCAAACTTCTCTATCAATTGGTAGGTTCAACTCTGTGAGTTGAATGAAGTCATCACAAAGAAGTTTCTGAGAATCCTTCTCTCTAGTTTTTATGTGAAGATATTTCCTTTTCCAACGTAGGCCTCAAAGCGCTCCAAATAAACACATGGAGATTCTACAAAAGGAGTGTTTCAAAACTGTTCTATCAAAGGGAACGTTCAAGTCTGTGAGTTGAATGTACTCATCACACAGATGTTTCTCAGAATGCTTCTGTCTAGTTTTTAGGTGAAGAGATTTCATTTCCCAGCATAGGCCTCAAAGCGCTCCAAATATCCACTTGCAGATTCTATAAGAAGAGAGTTTCCAAACTGCTCTTTCAAAAGGAAGCTTCAAGTCTGTGAGTTGAATGCACTCATCAAAAAGAAGTTTCTCAGAATGCTTCCGTCTAGTTTCTATATGAAGATATTTCCTTTTCCAACATAGGCCCCAAAGTGCTCCAAATAAACCCTTGCAGATTCTACAAAAGGAATGTTTCAAAACTGCTCTTTCTATAGGTAAGTTCAAGTCTGTGAGTTGAATGCACTCAACACAAAGAAGTTTCTGAGAATGCTTCTGTTCAGTTTTTATGTGAAGATATTTCCTTTTCCAGCATAGGCCTCAAACGGCTCGAAACATCCACTTGCAGATTCTACAAAAAGAGTGTTTCCAAACTTCTCTATCAATTGGTAGGTTCAACTCTGTGAGTTGAATGAACTCATCACAAAGAAGTTTCTGAGAATCCTTCTCTCTAGTTTTTATGTGAAGATATTTCCTTTTCCAGCGTAGGCCTCAAAGCGCTCCAAATAAACACATGCAGATTCTACAAAAGGAGTGTTTCAAAACTCTTCTATCAAAGGGAACGTTCAAGTCTGTGAGTTGAATGTACTCATCACACAGATGTTTCTCAGAATGCTTCTGTCCAGTTTTTAGGTGAAGAGATTTCATTTCCCAGCATAGGCCTCAAAGCGCTCCAAATATCCACTTGCAGATTCTATAAGAAGAGAGTTTCTTAACTGCTCTTTCAAAAGGAAGCTTCAAGTCTGTGAGTTGAATGCACTCATCACAAAGAAGTTTCTGAGAATGCTTCCGTCTAGTTTCTATATGAAGATATTTCCTTTTCCAACATAGGCCCCAAAGTGCTCCAAATAAACCCTTGCAGATTCTACAAAAGGAGTGTTTCAAAACTGCTCTTTCTATAGGTAAGTTCAAGTCTGTGAGTTGAATGCACTCAACACAAAGAAGTTTCTGAGAATGCTTCTGTTCAGTTTTTATGTGAAGATATTTCCTTTTCCAGCATAGGCTTCAAACGGCTCCAAATATCCACTTGCAGATTCTACAAAAAGAGTGTTTCCAAACTTCTCTATCAATTGGTAGGTTCAACTCTGTGAGTTGAATGAAGTCATCACAAAGAAGTTTCTGAGAATCCTTCTCTCTAGTTTTTATGTGAAGATATTTCCTTTTCCAACATAGGCCTCAAGGTGCTCCGAATAAACACTTGCAGATTCTACAAACTTAATGTTTCAAAACTGTTCTATCAAAAGGAACGTTGAAGTCTGTGAGTTGAATGCACTCATCACAAAGAAGTTTCTCAGAATGCTTTCGTCTAGTTTTTATGTGAAGATATTTCCTTTTCCAGCGTAGGCCTCAAAGCGCTCCAAATAAACACATGCAGATTCTACAAAAGGAGTGTTTCAAAACTGTTCTATCAAAGGGAACGTTCAAGTCTGTGAGTTGAATGTACTCATCACACAGATGTTTCTCAGAATGCTTCTGTCTAGTTTTTAGCTGAAGAGATTTCATTTCCCAGCATAGGCCTCAAAGCGCTCCAAATATCCACTTGCAGAATCTACGAAAAGAGTGTTTCAAAGCTGCTCTTTCAAAAGCAAGGTTCAAGTCTGTGTGTTGAATGCACTCATCCGAAAGAAGTTTCTGAGAATGCTTCTGTCTAGTTCTTACGTGAAGATATTTCCTTTACCAGCTTAGGCCTCAAAGCGCTCCAAATAAACACTTGCAAATTCTACAAAAGGAGTGTTTCAAAAGAGTTCTATCAAAAGGAACGTTCAAGTCTGTGAGTTGAATGCACTTATCATACCGAAGTTTCCTGGAATGCTTCTGTCTAGTTTTTATGTGAAGACATTTCCTTTTCCAGCAGAGGCCTCAAAGCACTCCAAATATCCACTTGCAGATTCTACAAAAAGAGTGTTTCAAAACTGCTCTATCAAAAGCAAGCTTCAACACTGTGAGTAGAATGCACTCATCACAAAGAAGTTTCTGAGAATGCTTCTGTCTAGTTTTTATGTGAAGATATTTCCTTTTCCAACATAGGCCTCAAAGCGCTCCAAATAAACACTTGCAGATTCTACAAAAGGAGTGTTTCGAAACTGCTCTTTCAAGAGGAACGTTCAAGTCTGTGAGTTGAATGCACTCATCACACAGAAGTTTCTGAGAATGCTTCTGTCTAGTTTTTATGTGAAGATGTTTCCTTTTCCAGCATAGGCTTCAAAACGCTCCAAATATCCTCTTGCAGATTCTACAAAAAGAGTGTTTCAAAACTGTTCTATCAAAAGGAAGGTTCAACTCTGTGAGTTGAATGAATGCATCATGAAGAACTTTCTGAGAATGCTTCTCTGTAGTTTTTAGGTGAAGATATTCCAAAACCCAGCACAGGCCTCGAAGTGCTCCAAATAACCACTTGCAGATTTTACCAAAAGAGTGTTTCAAAACTGCTCTTTCTATAGGTAAGTTCAAGTCTGTGAGTTGAATGCACTCAACACAAAGAAGTTTCTGAGAATGCTTCTGTTCAGTTTTTATGTGAAGATATTTCCTTTTCCAGCATAGGCCTCAAACGGCTCCAAATATCCACTTGCAGATTCTACAAAAAGAGTGTTTCCAAACTTCTCTATCAATTGGTAGGTTCAACTCTGTGAGTTGAATGAAGTCATCACAAAGAAGTTTCTGAGAATCCTTCTCTCTAGTTTTTATGTGAAGATATTTCCTTTTCCAACATAGGCCTCAAGGTGCTCCGAATAAACACTTGCAGATTCTACAAACTTAATGTTTCAAAACTGTTCTATCAAAAGGAACGTTGAAGTCTGTGAGTTGAATGCACTCATCACAAAGAAGTTTCTCAGAATGCTTCCGTCTAGTTTTTAGGTGAAGAGATTTCATTTCCCAGCATAGGCCTCAAAGCGCTCCAAATATCCACTTGCTGATTCTATAAGAAGAGAGATTCCAAACTGCTCTTTCAAAAGGTGCTTCAAGTCTGTGAGTTGAATGCACTCATCACAAAGAAGTTTCTGAGAATGCTTCCGTCTAGTTTCTATATGAAGATATTTCCTTTTCCAACATAGGCCCCAAAGTGCTCCAAATAAAGCCTTGCAGATTCTACAAAAGGAATGTTTCAAAACTGCTCTTTCTATAGGTAAGTTCAAGTCTGTGAGTTGAATGCACTCAACACAAAGAAGTTTCTGAGAATGCTTCTGTTCAGTTTTTATGTGAAGATATTTCCTTTTCCAGCACAGGCCTCAAACGGCTCCAAATATCCACTTGCAGATTCTACAAAAAGAGTGTTTCCAAACTTCTCTATCAATTGGTAGGTTCAACTCTGTGAGTTGAATGAAGTCATCACAAAGAAGTTTCTGAGAATCCTTCTCTTTAGTTTTTATGTGAAGATATTTCCTTTTCCAACGTAGGCCTCAAAGCGCTCCAAATAAACACATGCAGATTCTACAAAAGGAGTGTTTCAAAACTGTTCTATCAAAGGGAACGTTCAAGTCTGTGAGTTGAATGTACTCATCACACAGATGTTTCTCAGAATGCTTCTGTCTAGTTTTTAGGTGAAGAGATTTCATTTCCCAGCATAGGCCTCAAAGCGCTCCAAATATCCACTTGCAGAATCTACGAAAAGAGTGTTTCAAAGCTGCTCTTTCAAAAGCAAGGTTCAAGTCTGTGTGTTGAATGCACTCATCCGAAAGAAGTTTCTTAGAATGCTTCTGTCTAGTTCTTACGTGAAGATATTTCCTTTTCCAGCTTAGGCCTCAAAGCGCTCCAAATAAACACTTGCAAATTCTACAAAAGGAGTGTTTCAAAAGAGTTCTATCAAAAGGAACGTTCAAGTCTGTGAGTTGAATGCACTTATCATACCGAAGTTTCCTGGAATGCTTCTGTCTAGTTTTTATGTGAAGACATTTCCTTTTCCAGCAGAGGCCTCAAAGCACTCCAAATATCCACTTGCAGATTCTACAAAAACAGTGTTTCAAAACTGCTCTATCAAAAGCAAGCTTCAACACTGTGAGTAGAATGCACTCATCACAAAGAAGTTTCTGAGAATGCTTCTGTCTAGTTTTTATGTGAAGATATTTCCTTTTCCAACATAGGCCTCAAAGCGCTCCAAATAAACACTTGCAGATTCTACAAAAGGAGTGTTTCGAAACTGCTCTTTCAAGAGGAACGTTCAAGTCTGTGAGTTGAATGCACTCATCACACAGAAGTTTCTGAGAATGCTTCTGTCTAGTTTTTATGTGAAGATATTTCCTTTTCCAGCATAGGCCTCAAAACGCTCCAAATATCCTCTTGCAGATTCTACAAAAAGAGTGTTTCAAAACTGTTCTATGAAAAGGAAGGTTCAACTCTGTGAGTTGAATGAATGCATCATGAAGAACTTTCTGAGAATGCTTCTCTGTAGATTTTAGGTGAAGATATTCCAAAACGCAGCACAGGCCTCGAAGTGCTCCAAATAACCACTTGCAGATTTTACCAAAAGAGTGTTTCAAAACTGCTCTTTCTATAGGTAAGTTCAAGTCTGTGAGTTGAATGCACTCAACACAAAGAAGTTTCTGAGAATGCTTCTGTTCAGTTTTTATGTGAAGATATTTCCTTTTCCAGCATAGGCCTCAAACGGCTCCAAATATCCACTTGCAGATTCTACAAAAAGAGTGTTTCCAAACTTCTCTATCAATTGGTAGGTTCAACTCTGTGAGTTGAATGAAGTCATCACAAAGAAGTTTCTGAGAATCCTTCTCTCTAGTTTTTATGTGAAGATATTTCCTTTTCCAACATAGGCCTCAAGGTGCTCCGAATAAACACTTGCAGATTCTACAAACTTAATGTTTCAAAACTGTTCTATCAAAAGGAACGTTGAAGTCTGTGCGTTGAATGCACTCATCACAAAGAAGTTTCTCAGAATGCTTCCGTCTAGTTTTTAGGTGAAGAGATTTCATTTCCCAGCACAAGCCTCAAAGCGCTCCAAATATCCACTTGCAGATTCTACAAGAAGAGTGTTTCCAAACTGCTCTTTCTAAAGGAAGCTTCAAGTCTGTGAGTTGAATGCACTAATCACAAAGAAGTTTCTGAGAATGCTTCCGTCTAGTTTCTATATGAAGATATTTCCTTTTCCAACATAGGCCCCAAAGTGCTCCAAGTAAACCCTTGCAGATTCTACAAAAGGAGTGTTTCAAAACTGCTCTTTCTATAGGTAAGTTCAAGACTGTGAGTTGAATGCACTCAACACAAAGAAGTTTCTGAGAATGCTTCTGTTCAGTTTTTATGTGAAGATATTTCCTTTTCCAGCATAGGCCTCAAACGGCTCCAAATATCCACTTGCAGATTCTACAAAAAGAGTGTTTCCAAACTTCTCTATCAATTGGTAGGTTCAACTCTGTGAGTTGAATGAAGTCATCACAAAGAAGTTTCTGAGAATCCTTCTCTCTAGTTTTTATGTGAAGATATTTCCTTTTCCAACGTAGGCCTCAAAGCGCTCCAAATAAACACATGCAGATTCTACAAAAGGAGTGTTTCAAAACTGTTCTATCAAAGGGAACGTTCAAGTCTGTGAGTTGAATGTACTGATCACACAGATGTTTCTCAGAATGTTTCTGTCTAGTTTTTAGGTGAAGAGATTTCATTTCCCAGCATAGGCCTCAAAGCGCTCAAAATATCCACTTGCAGATACTACAAGAAGAGTGTTTCCAAACTGCTCTTTCAAAAGGAAGCTTCACGTCTGTGAGTTGAATGCACTCATCACAAAGAAGTTTCTGAGAATGCTTCCGTCTAGTTTCTATATGAAGATATTTCCTTTTCCAACATAGGCCCCAAAGTGCTCCCAATAAACCCTTGCAGATTCTACAAAAGGAGTGTTTCAAAACTGCTCTTTCTATAGGTAATTTCAAGTCTGTGAGTTGAATGCACTCAACACAAAGAAGTTTCTGAGAATGCTTCTGTTCAGTTTTTATGTGAAGATATTTCCTTTTCCAGCATAGGCCTCAAACGGCTCCAAATATCCACTTGCAGATTCTACAAAAAGAGTGTTTCCAAACTTCTCTATCAATTGGTAGGTTCAACTCTGTAAGTTGAATGAACTCATCACCAAGATGTTTCTGAGAATCCTTCTCTCTAGTTTTTATGTGAAGATATTTCCTTTTCCAGCGTAGGCCTCAAAGCGCTCCAAATAAACACATGCAGATTCTACAAAAGGAGTGTTTCAAAACTGTTCTATCAAAGGGAACGTTCAAGTCTGTGAGTTGAATGTACTCATCACACAGATGTTTCTCAGAATGCTTCTGTCTAGTTTTTAGGTGAAGAGATTTCATTTCCCAGCATAGGCCTCAAAGCGCTCCAAATATCCACTTGCAGAATCTACGAAAAGAGTGTTTCAAAGCTGCTCTTTCAAAAGCAAGGTTCAAGTCTGTGTGTTGAATGCACTCATCCGAAAGAAGTTTCTGAGAATGCTTCTGTCTAGTTCTTACGTGAAGATATTTCCTTTTCCAGCTTAGGCCTCAAAGCGCTCCAAATAAACACTTGTAAATTCTACAAAAGGAGTGTTTCAAAAGAGTTCTATCAAAAGGAACGTTCAAGTCTGTGAGTTGAATGCACTTATCATACCGAAGTTTCCTGGAATGCTTCTGTCTAGTTTTTATGTGAAGACATTTCCTTTTCCAGCAGAGGCCTCAAAGCACTCCAAATATCCACTTGCAGATTCTACAAAAAGAGTGTTTCAAAACTGCTCTATCAAAAGCAAGCTTCAACACTGTGAGTAGAATGCACTCATCACAAAGAAGTTTCTGAGAATGCTTCTGTCTAGTTTTTATGTGAAGATATTTCCTTTTCCAACATAGGCCTCAAAGCGCTCCAAATAAACACTTGCAGATTCTACAAAAGGAGTGTTTCGAAACTGCTCTTTCAAGAGGAACGTTCAAGTCTGTGAGTTGAATGCACTCATCACACAGAAGTTTCTGAGAATGCTTCTGTCTAGTTTTTATGTGAAGATGTTTCCTTTTCCAGCATAGGCCTCAAAACGCTCCAAATATCCTCTTGCAGATTCTACAAAAAGAGTGTTTCAAAACTGTTCTATCAAAAGGAAGGTTCAACTCTGTGAGCTGAATGAATGCATCATGAAGAACTTTCTGAGAATGCTTCTCTGTAGTTTTTAGGTGAAGATATTCCAAAACCCAGCACAGGCCTCGAAGTGCTCCAAATAACCACTTGCAGATTTTACCAAAAGAGTGTTTCAAAACTGTTCTTTCTATAGGTAAGTTCAAGTCTGTGAGTTGAATGCACTCAACACAAAGAAGTTTCTGAGAATGCTTCTGTTCAGTTTTTATGTGAAGATATTTCCTTTTCCAGCATAGGCCTCAAACGGCTCCAAATATCCACTTGCAGATTCTACAAAAGGAGTGTTTCCAAACTTCTCTATCAATTGGTAGGTTCAACTCTGTGAGTTGAATGAACTCATCACAAAGAAGTTTCTGAGAATCCTTCTCTCTAGTTTTTATGTGAAGATATTTCCTTTTCCAACGTAGGCCACAAAGCGCTCCAAATAAACACATGCAGATTCTACAAAAGGAGTGTTTCAAAACTGTTCTATCAAAGGGATCGTTCAAGTCTGTGAGTTGAATATACTCATCACACAGATGTTTCTCAGAATGCTTCTGTCTAGTTTTTAGGTGAAGAGATTTCATTTCCCAGCATAGGCCTCAAAGCGCTCCAAATATCCACTTGCAGATTCTATAAGAAGAGAGTTTCCAAACTGCTCTTTCAAAAGGAAGCTTCAAGTCTGTGAGTTGAATGCACTCATCACAAAGAAGTTTCTGAGAATGCTTCCGTCTAGTTTCTATATGAAGATATTTCCTTTTCCAACATAGGCCCCAAAGTGCTCCATATAAACCCTTGCAGATTCTACAAAAGGAGTGTTTCAAAACTGCTCTTTCTATAGGTAAGTTCAAGTCTGTGAGTTGAATGCACTCAACACAAAGAAGTTTCTGAGAATGCTTCTGTTCAGTTTTTATGTGAAGATATTTCCTTTTCCAGCATAGGCCTCAAACGGCTCCAAATATCCACATGCAGATTCTACAAAAAGAGTGTTTCCAAACTTCTCTATCAATTGGTAGGTTCAACTCTGTGAGTTGAATGAAGTCATCACAAAGAAGTTTCTGAGAATCCTTCTCTCTAGTTTTTATGTGAAGATATTTCCTTTTCCAGCGTAGGCCTCAAAGCGCTCCAAATAAACACATGCAGATTCTACAAAAGGAGTGTTTCAAAACTGTTCTATCAAAGGGAACGTTCAAGTCTGTGAGTTGAATGTACTCATCACACAGATGTTTCTCAGAATGCTTCTGTCTAGTTTTTAGGTGAAGAGATTTCATTTCCCAGCATAGGCCTCAAAGCGCTCCAAATATCCACTTGCAGAATCTACGAAAAGAGTGTTTCAAAGCTGCTCTTTCAAAAGCAAGGTTCAAGTCTGTGTGTTGAATGCACTCATCCGAAAGAAGTTTCTGAGAATGCTTCTGTCTAGTTCTTACGTGAAGATATTTCCTTTTCCAGCTTAGGCCTCAAAGCGCTCCAAATAAACACTTGCAAATTCTACAAAAGGAGTGTTTCAAAAGAGTTCTATCAAAAGGAACGTTCAAGTCTGTGAGTTGAATGCACTTATCATACCGAAGTTTCCTGGAATGCTTCTGTCTAGTTTTTATGTGAAGACATTTCCTTTTCCAGCAGAGGCCTCAAAGCACTCCAAATATCCACTTGCAGATTCTACAAAAAGAGTGTTTCAAAACTGCTCTATCAAAAGCAAGCTTCAACACTGTGAGTAGAATGCACTCATCACAAAGAAGTTTCTGAGAATGCTTCTGTCTAGTTTTTATGTGAAGATATTTCCTTTTCCAACATAGGCCTCAAAGCGCTCCAAATAAACACTTGCAGATTCTACAAAAGGAGTGTTTCAAAACTGCTCTTTCAACAGGAACGTTCAAGTCTGTGAGTTGAATGCACTCATCACACAGAAGTTTCTGAGAATGCTTCTGTCTAGTTTTTATGTGAAGATGTTTCCTTTTCCAGCATAGGCCTCAAAACGCTCCAAATATCCTCTTGCAGATTCTACAAAAAGAGTGTTTCAAAACTGTTCTATCAAAAGGAAGGTTCAACTCTGTGAGTTGAATGAATGCATCATGAAGAACTTTCTGAGACTGCTTCTCTGTAGTTTTTAGGTGAAGTTATTCCAAAACCCAGCACAGGCCTCGAAGTGCTCCAAATAACCACTTGCAGATTTTACCAAAAGAGTGTTTCAAAACTGCTCTTTCTATAGGTAAGTTCAAGTCTGTGAGTTGAATGCACTCAACACAAAGAAGTTTCTGAGAATGCTTCTGTTCAGTTTTTATGTGAAGATATTTCCTTTTCCAGCATAGGCCTCAAACGGCTCCAAATATCCACTTGCAGATTCTACAAAAAGAGTGTTTCCAAACTTCTCTATCAATTGGTAGGTTCAACTCTGTGAGTTGAATGAAGTCATCACAAAGAAGTTTCTGAGAATCCTTCTCTCTAGTTTTTATGTGAAGATATTTCCTTTTCCAACATAGGCCTCAAGGTGCTCCGAATAAACACTTGCAGATTCTACAAACTTAATGTTTCAAAAGTGTTCTTTCAAAAGGAACGTTGAAGTCTGTGAGTTGAATGCACTCATCACAAAGAAGTTTCTCAGAATGCTTTCGTCTAGTTTTTCTGTGAAGATATTTCCTTTTCCAGCGTAGGCCTCAAAGCGCTCCAAATAAACACATGCAGATTCTAGAAAAGGAGTGTTTCAAAACTGTTCTATCAAAGGGAACGTTCAAGTCTGTGAGTTGAATGTACTCATCACACAGATGTTTCTCAGAATGCTTCTGTCTAGTTTTTTGGTGAAGAGATTTCATTTCCCAGTATAGGCCTCAAAGCGCTCCAAATATCCACTTGCAGAATCTACGAAAAGAGTGTTTCAAAGCTGCTCTTTCAAAAGCAAGATTCAAGTCTGTGTGTTGAATGCACTCATCCGAAAGAAGTTTCTGAGAATGCTTCTGTCTAGTTCTTACGTGAAGATATTTCCTTTACCAGCTTAGGCCTCAAAGCACTCCAAATAAACACTTGCAAATTCTACAAAAGGAGTGTTTCAAAAGAGTTCTATCAAAAGAAACGTTCAAGTCTGTGAGTTGAATGCACTTATCATACCGAAGTTTCCTGGAATGCTTCTGTCTAGTTTTTATGTGAAGACATTTCCTTTTCCAGCAGAGGCCTCAAAGCACTCCAAATATCCACTTGCAGATTCTACAAAAAGAGTGTTTCAAAACTGCTCTATCAAAAGCAAGCTTCAACACTGTGAGTAGAATGCACTCATCACAAAGAAGTTTCTGAGAATGCTTCTGTCTAGTTTTTATGTGAAGATATTTCCTTTTCCAACATAGGCCTCAAAGCGCTCCAAATAAACACTTGCAGATTCTACAAAAGGAGTGTTTCGAAACTGCTCTTTCAAGAGGAACGTTCAAGTCTGTGAGTTGAATGCACTCATCACACAGAAGTTTCTGAGAATGCTTCTGTCTAGTTTTTATGTGAAGATGTTTCCTTTTCCAGCATAGGCCTCAAAACGCTCCAAATATCCTCTTGCAGATTCTACAAAAAGAGTGTTTCAAAACTGTTCTATCAAAAGGAAGGTTCAACTCTGTGAGTTGAATGAATGCATCATGAAGAATTTTCTGAGAATGCTTCTCTGTAGTTTTTAGGTGAAGATATTCCAAAACCCAGCACAGGCCTCGAAGTGCTCCAAATAACCACTTGCAGATTCTACAAAAGGAGTGTTTCAAAACTGCTCTTTCTATAGGTAAGTTCAAATCTGTGAGTTGAATGCACTCAACACAAAGAAGTTTCTGAGAATGCTTCTGTTCAGTTTTTATGTGAAGATATTTCCTTTTCCAGCATAGGCCTCAAACGGCTCCAAATATCCACTTGCAGATTCTACAAAAAGAGTGTTTCCAAACTTCTCTATCAATTGGTAGGTTCAACTCTGTGAGTTGAATGAACTCATCACAAAGAAGTTTCTGAGAATCCTTCTCTCTAGTTTTTATGTGAAGATATTTCCTTTTCCAACGTAGGCCTCAAAGCGCTCCAAATAAACACATGCAGATTCTACAAAAGGAGTGTTTCAAAACTGTTCTATCAAAGGGAACGTTCAAGTCTGTGAGTTGAATGTACTCATCACACAGATGTTTCTCAGAATGCTTCTGTCTAGTTTTTAGGTGAAGAGATTTCATTTCCCAGCATAGGCCTCAAAGCGCTCCAAATATCCACTTGCAGATTCTATAAGAAGAGAGTTTCCAAACTGCTCTTTCAAAAGGAAGCTTCAAGTCTGTGAGTTGAATGCACTCATCACAAAGAAGTTTCTGAGAATGCTTCCGTCTAGTTTCTATATGAAGATATTTCCTTTTCCAACATAGGCCCCAAAGTGCTCCAAATAAACCCTTGCAGATTCTACAAAAGGAGTGTTTCAAAACTGCTCTTTCTATAGGTAAGTTCAAGTCTGTGAGTTGAATGCACTCAACACAAAGAAGTTTCTGAGAATGCTTCTGTTCAGTTTTTATGTGAAGATATTTCCTTTTCCAGCATAGGCCTCAAACGGCTCCAAATATCCACATGCAGATTCTACAAAAAGAGTGTTTCCAAACTTCTCTATCAATTGGTAGGTTCAACTCTGTGAGTTGAATGAAGTCATCACAAAGAAGTTTCTGAGAATCCTTCTCTCTAGTTTTTATGTGAAGATATTTCCTTTTCCAACATAGGCCTCAAGGTGCTCCGAATAAACACTTGCAGATTCTACAAACTTAATGTTTCAAAACTGTTCTATCAAAAGGAACGTTGAAGTCTGTGAGTTGAATGCACTCATCACAAAGAAGTTTCTCAGAATGCTTTCGTCTAGTTTTTATGTGAAGATATTTCCTTTTCCAACGTAGGCCTCAAAGCGCTCCAAATAAACACATGCAGATTCTACAAAAGGAGTGTTTCAAAACTGTTCTATCAAAGGGAACGTTCAAGTCTGTGAGTTGAATGTACTCATCACACAGATGTTTCTCAGAATGCTTCTGTCTAGTTTTTAGGTGAAGAGATTTCATTTCCCAGCATAGGCCTCAAAGCGCTCCAAATATCCATTTGCAGAATCTACGAAAAGAGTGTTTCAAAGCTGCTCTTTCAAAAGCAAGGTTCAAGTCTGTGTGTTGAATGCACTCATCCGAAAGAAGTTTCTGAGAATGCTTCTGTCTAGTTCTTACGTGAAGATATTTCCTTTTCCAGCTTAGGCCTCAAAGCGCTCCAAATAAACACTTGTAAATTCTACAAAAGGAGTGTTTCAAAAGAGTTCTATCAAAAGGAACGTTCAAGTCTGTGAGTTGAATGCACTTATCATACCGAAGTTTCCTCGAATGCTTCTGTCTAGTTTTTATGTGAAGACATTTCCTTTTCCAGCAGAGGCCTCAAAGCACTCCAAATATCCACTTGCAGATTCTACAAAAAGAGTGTTTCAAAACTGCTCTATCAAAAGCAAGCTTCAACACTGTGAGTAGAATGCACTCATCACAAAGAAGTTTCTGAGAATGCTTCTGTCTAGTTTTTATGTGAAGATATTTCCTTTTCCAACATAGGCCTCAAAGCGCTCCAAATAAACACTTGCAGATTCTACAAAAGGAGTGTTTCGAAACTGCTCTTTCAAGAGGAACGTTCAAGTCTGTGAGTTGAATGCACTCATCACACAGAAGTTTCTGAGAATGCTTCTGTCTAGTTTTTATGTGAAGATGTTTCCTTTTCCAGCATAGGCCTCAAAACGCTCCAAATATCCTCTTGCAGATTCTACAAAAAGAGTGTTTCAAAACTGTTCTATCAAAAGGAAGGTTCAACTCGGTGAGTTGAATGAATGCATCATGAAGAATTTTCTGAGAATGCTTCTCTGTAGTTTTTAGGTGAAGATATTCCAAAACCCAGCACAGGCCTCGAAGTGCTCCAAATAACCACTTGCAGATTTTACCAAAAGAGTGTTTCAAAACTGCTCTTTCTATAGGTAAGTTCAAGTCTGTGAGTTGAATGCACTCAACACAAAGAAGTTTCTGAGAATGCTTCTGTTCAGGTTTTATGTGAAGATATTTCCTTTTCCAGCATAGGCCTCAAACGGCTCCAAATATCCACTTGCAGATTCTACAAAAAGAGTGTTTCCAAACTTCTCTATCAATTGGTAGGTTCAACTCTGTGAGTTGAATGAAGTCATCACAAAGAAGTTTCTGAGAATCCTTCTCTCTAGTTTTTATGTGAAGATATTTCCTTTTCCAACATAGGCCTCAAGGTGCTCCGAATAAACACTTGCAGATTCTACAAACTTAATGTTTCAAAACTGTTCTATCAAAAGGAACGTTGAAGTCTGTGAGTTGAATGCACTCATCACAAAGTAGTTTCTCAGAATGCTTCCGTCTAGTTTTTAGGTGAAGAGATTTCATTTCCCATCATAGGCCTCAAAGCGCTCCAAATATCCACTTGCAGATTCTATAAGAAGAGAGTTTCCAAACTGCTCTTTCAAAAGGTGCTTCAAGTTTGTGAGTTGAATGCACTCATCACAAAGAAGTTTCTGAGAATGCTTCCGTCTAGTTTCTATATGAAGATATTTCCTTTTCCAACATAGGCCCCAAAGTGCTCCAAATAAACCCTTGCAGATTCTACAAAAGGAGTGT